>NC_084836.1:63178796-63496796 GCF_033115175.1 Lepus europaeus
ACTAAAGCAGCACTCTGATACAAGATACAGGGACTTAACCCACTGTGCCACAGCTTCTGCGAATGTTGAGTACAAGAATTACCTAAGTGGCTCACACTGTATTTCTCTTGCAAATAGCCAAGCGGGAAGTCTCTGTAACATTAGTAATCTCCACCACAGGCCTTGTCACTGACTTAGTAAATTTCATTTACTAAGGAAGAGCGTCTGATCTTTCTTTCTTGCCTGCGGTCTCTGGGAAGTAAAATCAACGACCCCTCCCTCGTAGTGACATTACTGCTTCAGAGCGACCCTCAGACCACCAGCAGCCAGCAGCTCTCTGACGAAGACCACTTGCTCGCCCACCCAGCGGCATGGCCGCCTTCCAGGGAGCCCACCCGCCAGAGGTCAGCCTTCAGCACGGTCCTCTGGTTAAAATGGAATTAACACCACGTTAACCCAGCCAAACGCCCCGAAACCCCAGTGCTGCGACAGCCCTGGCAGGGAACAGCAGGCCTTCAGCAGGAAGCCACGCGGGTCTCCTCCGAGCAGCGCTTTCTGCCTTTGCACGCCCGCGAAGCCTTTTACCCTGCACCCATGGGGTTGTGTTTCATGGGTTCACAGACAAACTGCAGAGTTCTTGTGTGTTTTCTGTGTATGTGAATTATTCGATGGAAGATCCATGGCCTACGTCAGGTTCTCCAAGGGGTCTCGGAGTTGAGGTCTGAGCCCTCCTCCGAGCCTGTCCCGCTTAAAGGCTCAGTGATCACATTAGGCCCAGCTGGATAATCCAGGATGATCTCGCTGCCACCGGATTCATAATCCTGACTCCCTCTGCCAGGCCTCCTTACTGCGGAATTTAACATTCAGACTGCGGGAATCCGGGATCAGATGGAGATCCTGGGAGGCAGCTCACGTAACTGCCTCCCTGCCACCCACAAGGGAGATCTGGGCTGTATTCCCGGCTCCTTGTCAGCCCCTGCCCAGCCCAGGCACTGCATGTACGTGGGGCGTGAGCAGCAGACGGGAGCCGGCTCTCTCCCTCTCTCAAATACACAAGCTAAAAAACACTTCAATGTGCAGGCAATGTTTGTACTCAACAGACGCCTCTATCCCGGCCCCACTAATACCCACTCAGGAGTCAAAGCACGCTCCCCCGCCAGGCGGCCTCCGGACAGCTCCTCCACCTCCTCCTCATTAACAAAAGGAACACTAAAGGTCCTCACTTGCTGTCCAGGGTGGGGGTCGGGAGAGGCGGAATCTAACAAAATACTTCCCCGACGTGAGCCATCTTCAACCCCAGGGCTGGGCGCCCCAGTCCTGGGTAGACCCCACTTCTGCCTCGTGTCCTCTGCACCCCTAACTCTACCTCAGGAACCCCAGTTCTTCCCTGCACCTCTTTCTTTAAATGACTACTTATTGATGTATCTATTTATCTGAAAGGTAGAGTGACATAAGAGAGAAGGAGAGAGAGCTTCTATCCACTGGTTCAGTCCCAAATCCGTGCAGCCGCTGGGACTGGGCCCCAGGAGCCAAGGAGCAAGCCGGGAGCCAGGAGCTTCACCTGACCCAGCCACATGGTGGCAGGGACCTAAGCCCTCCGGCCAACCTTCACCGCCTCAGAGGCACATCAGCAGGGACTGGGTTGGAAGGAGAGCAGTCGGACCTCAGACTCTTGATACGGGATACGGGCATCCCAAGTGGGAAGCTTAAGCCACTGCCCCGTGACAGGCACCCCAACCCACACCTCTTAGCACGTTTCTCTGTGACCCTTCATAGCTCATTGGAAAACCACATTTGGGCTCCCTGTTAAGGATCTCTCTATAATCAATTCTTTGCTAATACTCATTGGGCACCTGTACAAGGGGTCTTTGAAAACTTCATGAAAAATGTATATTATGAAGAAGCTATGCGGCCGGCACCGCGGCTCAATAGGCTAATCCTCTGCCTGCGGCACCGGCACACTGGGTTCTAGTCCCGGTCGGGGCGCTGGATTCTGTCCCGGTTGCCCCTCTTCCAGGCCAGCTCTCTGTTATGGCCCGGGAGTGCAGTGGAGGATGGCCCAAGTGCTTGGGCCCTGCACCCGCATGGAAGACCAGGAAGAAGCACCTGGCTCCTGCCTTCAGATCAGCATGGTGCGCTGGCCACAGCACACTGGCCGCAGCGGCCATTGGAGGGTGAACCAACGGTAAAGGAAGACCTTTCTCTCTGTCTCTCTCACTGTCCACTCTGCCTGTCAAAAAAAAAAAAAAGAAGAAGAAGAAGCAGCAGCAGCTATGCATGACCTTCAAAATTTTTGCACCAAAATGAACACCTTTAACTCCATTTCTCATGAAGCTTTGGAAGCCCCTCACCCACGTCCAGAACATTCTGTTAGATTCTTGTTAGGAGAAGACGAGGGAAGCAAGACCAGAGCCTTCCACCTCAACAGGGTCCGAGGAAATAAAATGGACTCAAAAGTTATGACAAAAGGACAGAGAACGTGGGGTAGGCGGTGTGGTGCAAGCGGTTAAGCTGCCCCTGGGATGCCTGGGTCCAGTCCCAGCTCCCTGCTAACGTCTCTGGGCCCGACCACGCGGGTCCCTGCCACCCACATGGGAGGCCTGGATGGACCCGGGGAACCTGGCCTCTGCCTGGCCCGGTCCCAGCTGTTGCAGGCAGTGGGCCAGTGAATGGACACACAAAAGTGCTCTTGCTTTCTCCGTCACTTTACTTTTCAAATAAATAAATTTAAAGAAAAAAGGACAGAGAATGTGGTAAGTGCTACAGAAGTGCAAAAAAGTGGGGGGTGGGCTGGAAGCAGTTTTTTTTTAATAGTTTGGAAGACTCAGGGAGTGTTGAACGAAGGGCTATTCCACGTGGGCCTTAAAGGATGGACACAGGGTTGGTGAGAGCCAAACCTGGGATGGGAAGCTGGGGTCGGACGCCAGGACCCCGAGTGCCAGGCTGGGGCGGCCGTGGGGCGCGCTGGGAAGGGAGGTGAAGACATGGAGGAGGGAAGGTGGCGACGGGCACCGCCCGCTCCGAGCCGGGCTCCGGCTCCACCTTGCAGCTTCTGGGCTGGGAAAGACTCGGCACGCAAGAACTAGCAGACCCGAACCCACCGCCCCACCTCCCCGCACCCCCGGTACACCCGATTGTAACGCATGCGCACAGCCACAATCACGGCCTCGGCGCGGGCCGGTTTACAGTTGCCGTGGCAACCACGGCCGCGCCTCGGAGGAGGCGGGGAAGGCGGGACCCCGGCCGCTACCTCCCTCCCAGACGCCGCCCGCCCTCAGCCCCCGCCTGCCCCGGGCTGCCGCGGCTCGGCAGTGACCCGCTCTGTGCCGCCTGCCTTATCACAACCTCCTGGCTTCCCCTTTGCCGGAGCCGAGGGCCGTCCTGAGGCGGCCGTGGCGATGGCGATGGCGCGTGTCCAGAGCACCGCGGCGAGGCTCGCCTCCGGCCGCGGCCATGCAGTAGCCTCTGTCTCCGGGACAGAAACCTGGCCGGCCGCGCCCTCGCCCGGGGGCCCCTCCGCTTCTCTGCCGGCTGCGAGCTCGCGGCGGGTCACAGCCTCCGCACACCCTGCCTGCCTGCCACGCGGGCACCTGCCCGCCGCCCCGCCGCTCCGCTGTGTCCTACCTGCGCCCCCCACAGCCGCGCCGGGACCCTGCTTCTCCGCCCTGGCCGCCTGCCTCTCCGGATGGGGCGGTCTCAGCCGCACGCCAACCCGCTCCGGCCTCCGAGTGCCCGCGCCCGCTGCCTTAGGCCTGCCTCCGCCATCGGAGTCTCCAGGGCAGCGTGCTCCGAGTCCTTCTCACCGCTACCAAAAGGATTCCTGAAGTAGACATCTGGGGTTGGTGTGTGGCCCAGCAGTTAAGACGCCTGCTAGGAACCAGTCTGCGTCGGCTCCGTGCTAACACAGACCCTGGGAAGCCGTGGTGGTGGATCAGAGGGCGGCGTTCCTGCTCCGTGGAGCTCCCAGCCCCCACCCCTGCTTGGGTCCCAGGACCCTTGAGTGCGTTTGGGGAATGAGCCAGCAAATGGGAGTGCTCTGTCTGCCAAAATAATAATAATAATAAGTTCAGATATAAACCTGATTCTGGAACCCTGCTATTTGAAGCTCTTTTTTGCGCCCCCTCCCCAGGGCCCCTCACATTCAAATTCCTTAGTTTTACAGTCTGGCCCCAATGACCTCCTCGGCTGCTCTCACCATTCCCACCGCCCTCACGCCTTCACTCAGCAGGGATCTGCTGAGGTACCTGCTGTGCCCCTGGCATCAGAACCCACAGGCCTGGTCCTGCCTCCGAGCCTGCTTCCCGGGGAGGGCCCGCTCTCACTCACCTGCCCACCTTCTCGCCAGGTGCGGGGGCCCCAGGTTTCTGTGCTCAGCGTTCCTGCCCGCCTACCACACGGCCTGGCGTTTACCTGTTTACTCGTCTGTCTTTCCCTCTTCCCCTCGAAGACAGGGACACCTCATTCACATGTGCAGCACTCAGCACAGAACGCGCAGCACAACCAGTAACACTGTGCTGAATAATTTCCAAGATCCTTTCCAGCTCTCAAATGCCACAATTCAGGGACAAGAACAAGATTTTTTTTTTTTTTTCATTGAGGATGTCATATGCCTACCTCATTAGAACTTCATATCTAAGGTTTCCTTAAATATCCTGGGGGCAGCAGACAGCACCTGCCGATGTCAGAACCCCTCTGCTTTATGGGAGTTAAGTAAACACGAACTGCTTTTTCCCTTCCTCCATGATCTGTATCTTTAATTTGTGCTGTACTCAAAGCAGGAAAAAGATTCCCAAAGGTGTCAAACTACCTCTGGCCACAAAAGGGCAGCAGGGAGAGCCGGCTTGTGTTAAAACCGTCCTGGCCACCAGATGGACCCCAAATACCAGTTTAAAGTAGGCCAGGTCTTAATTTGGATCAAGTTCGCTCGGCTACTCCTTTTCCTTTATTAAACCCTGTCCCTGAAAAGTGGAGTCTCCCCATGCTGACCGACAGACACCTGCCAGTTGTCTAGCGCTCTCCATATTTTGCTTCAGAAGAGGAAACATAGCAGGGAGGAGGAGCAACTCCAAAAACTTTTTAAAAATCAGTGAGAGAGGCCGGCGCCGCGGCTCACTAGGCTAATTCTCCGCCTTGCGGCGCTGGCACACCAGGTTCTAGTCCCAGTAGGGGCACCGGTTTCTGTCCCGGTTGCCCCTCCTCCAGGCCAGCTCTCTGCTATGGCCCGGGAAGGCAGTGGAGGATGGCCCAAGTGCTTGGGCCCTGCACCCGCATGGGAGACCAGGAAAAGCACCTGGCTCCTGGCTTCAGATCAGCACGATGCGCCGGCCGCAGCGGCCATTGGAGGGTGAACCAACAGCAAAAAGGAAGACCTTTCTCTCTGTCTCTCTCTCTCACCATCCACTCCTCCTGTCAAAAAAAAAAAAAAAAAAAAAAAAAAAAAAATCAGTGAGAGAGATTCTCTTCAAGCCCAACCAAAAGGACCAGAAATTTGAATGTTGACTAATGATCTAAGCAGTTCCACGGGGTTCTTGTTCATCTTTTTAGGTGTGTTGATGGTGTTTGTTAAGAAGAGAACAAATATACATAAAAGCCAAACAAGAGGCACGCATTCAGCCTCGTGGTTCATACACCTGCCTCCCACGTCTGAGCGCCTGGGCTCGTTTCCCGACTCGGATTCCCGACTCTCAGCACCCTGAGAGGCAGTGGTGATGGCTCAGGTACTTGGGTCCCTGCCACCCACGTTGGAGATCTGGACTGAGTTCCTGGATCCCAGTGTTGGGGAGTGAACCAGCATGTGGGAGTCTCTCTCTCTCTCTCTCTCTCTCTCTCTCCCTTTCAAATAAATTAAATAAATAAATAGCAAAACAAAATGAAAGCCCTCCCAAAAAATGCAAGGAGACCACGAATCCCAACCATGACCAACCAGTTATGTTCCTGGAAGGCAGGCTCTGTCATCATGGCTCAAACAACTGAAATCTTTGTGAACGGAAGCAGCTCCCTGTAGGAGACAGTCTGGGGCGGGGGGCTGGGCGGGAGGTGGGGGGGCAGATGGCAAGCAAAGCCTCCGGACCTGCTGGGCCTTGAAGACCAGCGCACAGAGAAGGGGGCTCTTCCCGATAGGCCGGGGAGCCCTCGGAGCACAACAAATCACTCACTTCAAGGAATCAATCTCCACGCCTAACGAACACCCACAGCCAAGTCCTCCTTCAGAACTAGGGGCGAAAGCTGTCCAGGGAGCCTGGGGCTATGTCGCCTGGGCAGCCCCCAGTAAAATGAAACCCACACCCTGCTCCCCTGCCGCCTGCATTTGTGCTGGCTCTAAAGCTACAGGAAAGCTGGGCCTTTTTTAACCAGAGGGCTAGAATTCCATTACCTCCAGCTCAACCAGCACAGAGAAGAGGAAGGTGGCGATCAAAATGCCTCTGGAATATTTTGTATGAGTTCTCGAGTAAAACTTGGAAACCAGAAAAAATAAAAAATAAATTAAAAAAAAAAAAAGACACCCACGCCCCAGATGAGAGTTCAACTCCTGACTCCAGCCTCCTGCTAACGGGCACCCTGGGAGACAGTGGCAGCACCTCAAGCATTTGGGTCTGTGCCACCCACATGGGCGATCCAGATTGAACGCCAGGCTGCTGGCTTCAACTTGGCCCAGCCCCGGCCGCTGCGGCATTTGGAAAGTGAACCAACAGATGAGCTGTCTCTCTTTAGCTTTCTTTCTGTGCGTCTCTTTCGGCTTCTCAAATTTAAAAGAAGTCTACGTATCAAAAAAAAAAAAAATGCAAAGATAACCAATAGGCAGGAAAAGATATTGCAAAACATTTCACCAATAGCAAGCCACAGAGCACAACGCGTAACAAAATCCTATCGTCAGTAAGAGCAAGCACTCGGACGGACAGAACTGGCGAGGGCGATGACCATGAGAGGAAGCACATTTGGCCTAAAGGCACGGAAGAAGCTGGCCGGCCTCATAGCGGTCAGAGGAAGCACTTCACGCCGGTGATATGGCAGACACGGCCGAGCAGCCCAGCGTGCTGGGGCTGTGAGTAACGCCGCCCTCAGTGAGAGCGCTCGGGAAACAGCTTCCTCTGGGAGCGGCTCTCACCGCATTGGAAAGTCTCACATCCTAGGGGCCGGCAAGTCCACACATGGACGCGAGCGTCGTCCCCAGCCACGGTGTTTGTGACAGCAAAACACCCGGAACAGCTCCAGTGCTCATTCACCAGCAGAAAATGGAGACCTAAGCTGGGGTCTATTCCAACCACTTAGTATTATCCAATAGTAAAAATGGAGGGCCGGCGCTGTGGCGGAGCGGGTGAAGCCGCGGCCTGCAGTGCCGGCATCCCATATGGGCGCCAGTTCGAGTCCCGGCTGCTCCACGTCCGATCCAGCTCTCTGCTATGGCCTGGGAAAGCAGTAGAAGATGGCCCAAAACCTTGGGCCCCTGCACCCGCGTGGGAGACACAGAGGAAGCTCCTGGCTCCTGGCTCCTGGCTCCTGGCTCCTGACTTCAGATCGGCCCAGCTCTGGCTGTTGCAGCTGCTTAGTGAACCAGTGGATGGAACATCGCTCTCTCTCGCTGTCTCTCTCTGCCTCTGCTTCTCTGTAACTCTGTCTTTCAAATAAATAAATAAATCTTTTTTTAAAAATTAATCCGTTCAAAAACACTATCAACATGGAGGAATCCCAGAAATACACTCTTGAGGAAATGATGCATGTTTTAAAAGAATGTATAAAGCCAAAGGCCATTGATGTAAAACATAATAGCATTCAGGTCACTGCGTGCACATGACGGCGCCCGGATTCAGGCTGTGGCCGCCTCTGGGCGGAGGTGCGGCCAGGGCTAGCAGAGGGGCCTTTCCCGGGTGGACCTCGTGGCCGTTTTGTGTGTACAGGACGCACGCATCCCAGGCGGTGTCTCTCTTTTTCTTCATGCTGTATTGTCTTTAATTAAGTACAAAGACTTTTCCAACATGTTGCCTAGAGGTCATTTCATCCCCTGCTCTGTATGCAGCCAGTCTCTCTCTCTCTCTCTTTTTTTTTTTTTTTTTTTTTGACAGGAAGAGTGGACAGTGAGAGAGAGAGAGACAGAGAGGAAGGTCTTCCTTTGCCGTTGGTTCACCCTCCAATGGCCGCCGCGGCTGGCGCGCTGTGGCCGGCGCACCACGCTAATCCGAAGGCAGGAGCCAGGTGCTTCTCCTGGTCTCCCATGGGGAGCAGGGCCCAAGCACTTGGGCCATCCTCCACTGCCTTCCCGGGCCATAGCAGAGAGCTGGCCTGGAAGAGGGGCAGAATCCGGCGCCCCGACCGGGACTAGAACCCGGTGTGCCAGCGCCAGAAGGTGGAGGATTAGCCTGTTGAGCCATGGCGCCGGCTCGCGCTCGCTCGCTCGCTCTCTCTCTCTCTCCCCCCAGCAGTGCTGAGGTGCGTTCCCTGTCTCCAGGAAGAGAAATCCATGGCTTGTTGCCTTTGCCAATAACGAAAATGTTGGAGAGCCAAGTGGCAAAGCTGATACACTAGCATCTTTTTTTTTTTTTCTAAAAGATTGATTGATTGATTTGGAAAGGAAGAGCTACAGAGAGAGAGAAAGAGAAACTGAGAGAGAGAAAGAGAGAGACCTTCCATCCACTGGTTCATCCCGCAAATGGCCACAACAGCCAGGGCTGGGCCAGGCTGAAGCCGGGAGCCTGGAACTCCATCTGGACCTCCCCCGTGGGTGCAGGGACCCAAGCATTTGGGCCATCTTCTGTTGCTCTTGCCGACACATTAGCAGGGAGCCAGATTGGAAGTGCTCATGGTGCTCATGGGAGATGCTGGCATTGCAGGCAGCAGCCTAACCTGCTGCACAACAACACCCACCCCTGTTGGCATCATTACATGAACGAGAGCCAGGATGTCTCTCTCTTTTGGTCATCATACCAGTTCTTCCCAGCTTGGCACCCACCGTCACCACGCACAGGTTACCAGTGTCAAACTGGATCAAACCATAATCTTGCCAGTCTCCAAGCCCATCCAAATGGTGTCACTCACCCAGATGAGGGGATCAGGACAGCGGATGGTACCAGCATCCTGGGTCACCAGATGAAGGATTCCTTTCGTGCCCACAAAGGTCTCTCCCAATTTGCGCACCTTGTCTGTGGCCACTTCAGGTGCAATACGATGAACAGCAAAGCAATCCATGGTGGTGTAGATCAGACAGAAATACCGCCCAGTCTCATCGGTGCTGACGACATCCACAAAGCCAGCAGGGTAGGGTGTAGCAGCTCGGACTTTGCCATCAATCTTAAGGAACATGCACTTTTATCTTCCTCTCAGGTCAGCACATCCTCCCAGCTCGCGGGGACTGGCGGATGGACAAGGAGCAGACACACCGGTCAAGGTATCCAGCATCCAGTGCTCCGGAGCTGCTCCTCGCTTCAGATGCTTCTTGGGCCCTGGAGCCACGGCTGCGCTAGGAATGGAAACAGCCTAAGCTGCCCGAGCAGTGTGGCTTGGGGAGCTGTTTTTATCCTTTGGTCTTGCCGTGTGTCTCAGCGCAGAGTAACATCTTTAAGAATTCACAGTGTATATCCTTTAACCTACTTCCACTCATAATGGCTCCATCTTACATATGCATTAGCACGCGTGACAGGCCACGTCGCATCTCAGTGACACAAAGGAGTCTGCAAAAAGCTGACGGAAAAACGCATATTATGGGAAAACTTTGCAAAGATTTCAGAATTTTCTACACCAAAATAAACTTATCTTTTATTTTTTTTTTACATGTATTTATTCTGGAGGAAGAGTGACACAGAGGAAGAGACAGACAGACGGAGAACTCACATGCACTGATTTACTCCCCCGATGCCTCCAACAGCCAGGCCTGGGCCCAAGGCCAGAGCCAGGAGCCCGGAACTCACTTGGTCTCCCACGTAGGCGGCAGGGGACTCAAGTACTCAAGCCATCACATGGTCTGCATTGGCAGGAAGCTGGACTCGGGAGCCAGAGGCGGGACTTGAACCCGGGCACTCTGACAGGGGGCCTGGGCCTCCAAACCAGCATCCCTTCCCTCTGCACCTTCCCATCCATCCTGGCTGCTCCACCTCCCATCATGCAAAGCAGCAGATGATGGCTCAAGTACTTGAGTCTCTGCCACCTGTGTGGGAGATCCAGATGGAGTTCCTGGCTCCTGGCTTCAGCCTAACCCAGCCCCAGCTGTTGCAGCTATTTGGAGAGTGAACCAGCAAAAGGAAAAATCTCTCTCTCTTTCTCTTTCTCTTCTTCTCTCTGCTCTCACTTTTCAAATAAACAAACCTTTTATTAAAAACACCAGTCCCTAAACTTATCTCTTAACTCCACTTTCCACAATCTTTTTCAAGTACTACCGTATTTGCTTTATTTCAAATCATTGTTCTAAAAGCCAGAAACTGAAGTTCTTTCACCCAAAAACTTGGTTTTTAGCAAACTCAAAGACTGCGCCTCTGGCCTCAGCCTCGGCACCTCGCCGGCCCTGCTCAGCTGATTTGCACTCCGCAGGCCGAAAGCTGAGCGGAGCCGAGAGGTCGGCGCCATGGCCAGGGTCAGCACTTGGCCCACACGGTGGGCACACCCAGGGGGCCGGGAAGCCTTAATCTGGGCTTGGGCTGAGCTTTGTGTTCAAGAGGCTTGTGGCTGAAAAGGAAGAGAACCAAGCTGAGCGTGGAGACAGAGGCTGTGAGTGCCCGGTGACCCTGGTTCTGAGCCTGCGAGTGGGGACAGAGCTAAGCCACCGCCACCCAGAACCTCCCCATCCACTGCCCCCAGAACCGTGTTGCCTGTGTTGACTTTATCTGGCCACTGGGTTAAAGTCCTTTTTAAAACTGAAGTCCTACAGATAGAAGTTCAGAAATTTTTGAACTAAAGAACCCTGAGAGGCCTGTGGTTCCTACACAGACCAGTAAAACCTTTTATTAAAAAAAAAAAAAAAAAATCTTCCATTTCTTCAGCTGTGAGAACAGAAAAGATCTGATAACACCTGCCCTTAGGAGCCTGGCAGAGCTGGGAGAAGCCTATGAGGTAAGAGCCATCTGCAGCTAGGAGACCCTCCGGACACAAGTTTATTAGTTCCTTCCTTCCTGGTAGAGGGCATTCCAGTTCAAATAACCAGTCACACAAGCAAGACTGTGTGTCTTCCAGGGGGAAGAGAAAGCGGAGGTTAGGAAGAGGAGAAGGAAGAAAAACAACAGCTCGGTGACAGTTTTTGTAGAGATTTTACATTTGATTAATTTGAGTTAAAGAAAGAGAGAGTGATCGATCTTCCATTCGCTAGTTCACTCTCCAAATGGCTGCAATGGCGAGGGCTGAGCCAGGCCTAAGCTAGGAGCCAGGAACTTCCCCCAGGGCTCTCACATGGGTACAGGGGTCCAAGCTCTTGGGCCATCTTCTGCTGCTTTCCCAGGCACATTAGCAGGGAGCTGCACAGAAAGTGGAGCAGCCAGGATTTGAACCAGCGCTCATATGGGAAGCCGGCATTGCAGGCAGTGGCTGAATCCGCTGAGCCACTATGCTGGCACCTCGGTTACTTTTTTTCTTAATTTTTAAAACAAATTTATTCTAGATGCAAAGAGACAACAGAGAGTGCTCCCATCAGCCGATTCACTCCCCAAATACCTGCAACAGCCAGGGCAAGACCAGGGCAAGAGCCAGGTCCCTTCCTCCCAGGATACCCATTAGCAGGAAGCTGGAATTGGGAGCTGGGCTGGGACTCAAACCCAGACGCTACAACATGAGCCACAGGCTTCTTCACCACCATCCCAAGTGCTGGCCCTTCAGTTACGACTGAAAGACAGAAACTTGGGCTAGTGTTTGGCACAGCGATGAAGACGCTGCCTGGACCCCCTGCATCCCATGTCGGCTTGATGGGTTAGAGTCTCGGCTCTGCTTCCAATCTGGCTTCCCTCTAATGCGCACCCTGGGAGGCAGCGGGTGAGGGCTCAAGCACGTGGGTCCCTCCCACCCCGTCTGAGACCTGGATTGAGTTCTGTGCTCCTGGCTTTTGTCTGGTCCAGCCCTGGCTGTTGGGGACATTTGGAGAGTGAATCAGCATGTAGGGGTTTTCTGTCTGTCTCTATCTCTCTGCCTTTTAAATAAATAAACTTAAAGGGGCCGGCGCTGTGGCACAGTGGGTTAAGACCCCGGCCTGGAGTGCCAGCATCCCATATGGGCTCTGGTTTGAGACCCGGCTGCTCCACTTCCTGTCCAGCTCTCCACTATGGCCTGGGAAAGCAGTGGAAGATGGCCCAAGTCCTTGGGCCCCTGCACCCGCATAGGAGACCAGGAAGAAGCTCCTGGCTCCTGGCTTCGGATCGGCACAGCTCCGGCCATTGCGGCCATCTGGGGAGTGAACCATTGGATGGAAGACCTCTCTCTCTGCCTCTGCCCCTCCTCTCTGTGTAACTCTGACTTTCAAATAAATAAATAAAATCTTAAAAAATAAATAAATAAACTTTAAAAAAAAGTGTAAAGACAAAAACTGTATTCAGGCACTGGGCACTGAAGGAAGTGAAGGGTGGGGTAGGAAGGGGGACGTGGAGAGGGAGGAGATGGTGGGAAGCACTTGCTGGGCACCCAGCAGCGTGCACTGCAAACGTCTCTGAACCCTCGGAGGATGTGACACCGGTGTTGTTACCCCCATTTTAGAGGTGAGAAAACTAAGATCCAGAGAGGATAAGCAACGTGGCTGGGCTCAGGCAGAGGCACCACTCGGCCAGGCTGGCCTGCCTCTGGGGAGCACGGGGCCTCTGCAGCCGGCTGGCCGCTCCCTCTCCCACGTGGCGGGGCGGGGGGGTGTGCCCCCTGGCCTCCTTCCCTCTCTCCCTGTCTGTTACCCCGTCCAGCGCCTCAATTATTTCCCCGGTACAGATCCCCTCTCCTGGTCTCCAGAGCCCCAGGCCCCTCCTGGCGGAGAGTCCCCCCCCCCACACCCCACCCTACCCCCGTCTTCACAAACAGCACCTCTGAAAGGAGCCCCTCCGGGTGGGAGTTTGCTGCCAGTTGGGGCACCCATTTCCCATATCGGCGAGCTCAGGGTCGAGTCCCAGCCCCGCTCTCCATCCCAGCCCCCTGCTAAGGCACACCCTGGGAGGCAGTAGGTGATGGCTCCAGGACACTCAGATTGAGTTCCTGGCAAAGGAGCCCTTACTCCAAGGCCCCACGCCCCCTGCACATGGAGGACGCCACCTCCCCCGCCCCATCCACATCACCATAGGCCACTTCTCCCCTCAGTCATCTGCATTTACTCTTCCAAACCTCCGCCCTTGAGGTTTGTCTCTGCTTCCTCTCTGCACGCCCCAGCACCGTGCCTTTGGTGGCCTGGTTCCTGGCGGAGCCTCCCACTGGGCTGGGGCTTCCAGGTGATCCCGCACACCACCAGACTTGCCGTCCTTAACACCCCTCCACTGCCCCTGCTCACCTGCCCCACCCCCGCCTTGGCTGGATGGCACTGCCTCCACAGGATCCGTCCACACTCGGCCCTGCACCCCAGGCTGCCTGCAGCTGCCCTCCACAGCCTTCCCGTCTCATCTCCCTCTCCCTCAACCCCCAATTCCTGATCAGCCAGAGCACTACTGCTGCTTCCCCCCTCTCGCCTCGTCTTCCCAAAGCCTGCCCTACTGTTCACAAGGCAAGTAACTGCACCTGGCCTTGTAGCTCGGCCCCGACAGGCGCTAAAACAGAAGGTGCTGATTAACCTCCATAGCCCAGGTCTCTGACTGCAGCTCATCACCCCAGTGTAGCCCACCAAGGCCAAGAGTAGCAGGTTATGGGGCCGGCTCTGTGGTGTAGTGGGCTAAGCCTCTGCCTGTGGTGCCAGAATCCCATATCGCTGGTTCATGTCCCAGCTGCTCCTCTTAAGAGCCAGCTCTCTGCTATGGCCTGGGAATGTAGTAGAAGATGGCCCAAGACCTTGGGCCCCCGCACCCACGTGGGAGACCCAGAAGAAGCTCCTGGCTCCTGGCTTTGGATTGGCGCAGCTCCAGCCCCTGCGGCCATTTGGGGAGTGAACCAGCAGATGAAAGATCTCTCTTCTCTCTCCCTCCCTCCCTCCTTCCCTCCCTCCATCCCTCTCTGTAACTCTGCCTTTTGAATAAAATAAATAAATATTAAAAAAAAAAAAAAAAGAGTAAGCATGGGCCTTAGAAACCCGGTTTGGGCTACCACAGACCGCGGCACCAGCCAGTTCCGCCCAAGCCTCCACGGGCCTGGGAGCCGGCAGCTCTCAGGGAACACAGTGTCCAGAGAGATCGCTGACCCCAAGCCGCCCTGCCTGCTGCTGTGAACACAGCGTTCCTTCCCCTGCGCTGGTCCCGAGCTAAAAGGAAACTCCCAGGTATGGGGGCTGCAGGGACGCCCCCCCCCCCAACACTCTCCAGTCCAGATCGGGGGCCGTCCGGAGCCCCCGGGGGAAGCCCGGCCCTTGGGAGAGAAAGGAGACTCTGCACCTTTAAGTCTGCAGCGGGTTGAGAAAAACAAGCTGTGATTTATATAAGCGGGAAAATCATGTGATTTGCAGGAACGCTCCCTCCTCCCCGGCCCCCTCCCCGTCGCCTCCCGGCCCTTCCCAGCGGCCCGGCGCGGCGGGCGGGGCCGGCGCGGGCAGCTCCCCGGGGCCCTGTGCGGGGGCGCGTTCCCGCCGCTCCTGCCCGGGCCCCGCACGCCTTGGCGGAGGTGCCCGCAACGCCCCGCGGCCGCCGAGGGCGCACAAAGCGCGTTCGCCGCTTCCCCGGCGGCGGCGGGCAGAAACCCGGGAGGCTTTTCCCGCCTGTTCCTGGGGAAGAAGGGAGAGCCGGGAACCCCCACACTGGCGTCTGTGTCCTGGAACAGCCAGCAGAGAGCGAGCAATTTAAGAAACCATTTGGTTGGAAAGGGCATGGTGGAAGTCAGCCATTTGTGGACCTGGCTCGGTCTCTGTGGGGACAGAGCCAAGGGTCGAAATGTGTGAGTGGGAGGCCTAGGAACCAGCATGATTTTTTTTTTTTTTTGAAGTTTTTGTTTACTTACAGGCAGAGAGACAGAGATCTCCCATCTGCTTTTTCACTCCCAAATCCTCACAACAGCTGGGGCTGAGCCAGGCTGAAGCCAGGCGCCAGGAGCCCAAGCTGGGTCTCCCACATGGGCGGCAGGGTCCCAAATACTTGAGCTATCACCTGCTGCCTCCCGGGTGTGCAATTCCAGGGAGCTGGATACCTAAGCAGAGGGGCCAGGGTTTGAACCAGGCACTCTGACATGGGATGCGGGCTGCCCAAGCCGTGCCCTAACCTCTGGGTCAGACTCTCACCCCCTCCAGCCTGGATCTTTTAAGGGTTAGAGGGAGCCCGTGTAGCTGCAAGCGGCCCACGCCCTGTGAGTTAACTCTGACAGCTTCAGAAGGAGAGGGAAATGTTTAGATCCCCCCTGAGAAACTGAAGAGTTTATCTCAGCCGTCCCCCCGTGGCTGGAGGAATACTGGAGCACTCCCAGGGTTAACAGTCACTTCCAAACCAAGCCCAGCAGAAGGAAAGGGCCTTTCTCAAGGAAAAAGAGCTGAGAGGAGAAGCCAGAGTCCCTTCGAGCCCCCACCCCCACCGTCCGCCCATAAATCCCAAGGATGGCTTTGAAATCGTCCAACGGAGGAAACCCATGGCTTCTCAGATTAGCCAGATCCAGGGGTCCCAGCTCAGCAGAGACCACGTCTAAACTCCCGTTGATTTCCCTCCTCCTCTGGTCATCTGTCGGGGATGAGGCCTAAGCCCGGTGCCATCACATGCAGGAGAACACGATGCAGTTAGCCAAGTTGCTAATGCGTCATTTCGCCATGACCTCGGCCCGCAGCCGCGGTCCCAGCCCCCCTCTCGTTCCAGCTGGGCCCTGCAAGGTCAGCCGGGCCTCCTCACGTCTCCGACTCCCGCAGTGCTGCGAGGGGCTTTCTGCAGAGCTCACTTTGGGAACAGCCCCTCACTGCCCTCCACTGTCCCTGAACAGGTCACCGTGGGATCCAGGAAGAAGCACTCTGGGCTTCCTGTGGGTTACCTGGTTGGTGATTTCGTTATTTAGCTGTAAGCCTTGGCTCCGAGCTGCACACTAGGGCTGTAGTGCGAATCAGACAGCCCCCGCACCTCCCCAGGCCCTGACATCCTGCCAGCCTCTGTGTCTTCCAGAGCACGAGGCTGCAAAAGACTTCGCTCCATCAGCACATATGCCCCCTCCCAGTCTGTTCCTCCAGCTGTGTGGCCCCCAAACCCAGCTCCGTGTGCCCCGTGTCCTGCAGAAGGTACTGGCTCTCTGGTGATTGGGTGGTGGGCGTGAGAAGTAACTTCCAGGCCTGTCCAAGACATGAGATCAACGTTGGAAGCTTCCTGAGCCCCTCCCTCCGAGGCTATGGCCACCAACATTTATAATTGAGTTCAGGCCCCGCGCAGCACCCTGGGCAACCTGCTTTCTCTTTGTTCCCTTTCTGATATGCCGACCGCCCCAGCCAGGTCTCGGCTGCCCTATGCTTCCGGGCTCAGGGGCCTGCCCGGCTGAATCGAGACCTAGGCCTTCCCAAGCAACTCAACTGCTTCTAGAGGGGATCCTGGGCCCCTGAGCCCAGCACAGAGGCCTGCCTGGGGCGTCTTGGTGTCTCCTGTAGCCGGCGGCTCACACATCCCCACGGCTGCCCGTCTGTAGACTGCACCCTCTTCCATGACACCAGCCCCAGCCTCCCTCCCAGTGTTTTCCTGATCACTCCTATTTCTGGCTTCCCCGGGCCACTCATAAGCAACGTGCAAAGACAGTGCTGGCAGCAAGCCTGCGGGGAAGGAACATGTGAAATGAACAAACAAATTATGGCCCCGGACCGAAAACAGCCTGCAAGCCACAAACTCCGTTACCTTCAGAGAAAGCCAGCACTGAATCGCTGAGGCCTTTTTTTTTTTTTTTCCCCCAAAGCGTACCCAGGAGCGCCATGGGTGAACGAGCAACATCAGCTCGTCGCCGACGCTGTGCCTTTTCAGGAAATGGGGGCCTCAGAAGAACACACGCACCTCTGCCCCTGCCAAATCGCACTCTGTTTCAAATTAGCCTTCCAGTAAAGCGAGCGGCTGTGCTCACTGGCGCGAGAGGCCCGCCCAGCACCCTGGCGCCCCGACCCACAGGCTGAGGGCCCCACGCTCTCATAACTGAGAACGCGTGCGTGTGTGTGCGTGCACACACTCCGGCCCGCGTCTGCAGCCGAGGCTCCGACCCAGGCCCTGATGACGGTGTGTTCAGGCCTTTCCCTGAAAGGGCCTCTGGTCTTGCCCGAGCTACCCAGATACAAGGGAGCACTCAGCTCCCCCTGAGCAGAGGGGCCCGTGACGGGGAGAGCTGGCCCGGGCCCCAGAGCAGGCTCGCCTGACACCGCGGGGACATTCTTCCCTACCAGCCAGCAGGGAGCTTGTGGAACTTCTACACAGCTCATCCTCCGGCCAGCCCAGGCCTCTCGGCATCCTGCACCCCGGTTTACAAGCTTTTAGCGGCAACTAACACATTTGGCAAATCTTGAGTGTGAGCCGAGCCAGGCCCCCCCTTTCTTTTTTCCACCCTGGGACCTCATTAACAAAGGGATGTTGGGCTGGACAAAAATGGGATCCGGCCAGGCAGGCCCAGAGCCTTGGGTCCACGGGCCAAGGCTGGCGTGCTCCGGCGGGAAGTGTCCTCGGCCGGCCTCGCCGCGGTCTCCCCCACCAAGCGGACGGGTCCAGAGATCTCGGACGCATCAGTGATTCCAGGCAGGGCTCCATCCCCCAGCCTGTGCTCAGCCAGGACCTGGCCAGGGGATTACCCCGCACTCACAGCAACACCACGCTCCGCTCCTTTTCCATGCCAGCCTCCTCTGGAGTCACGGGGTGGGAACGGTCCGACTGTCTCTTGGGGTTCCTGCTGTGTCTGGGAGCCACCCTTCCGCCTCCAAAAAAGCGTATGTTTCCATCAGAGTGGGTCACAGCCTCACATTCCTGCTTTCAGATTTTGAAAACAATGTTGAGTTTGTGTTTTTTAAGGTTTTTTTTTTTTTTTTTTTTTTTTTTTTTTTTTTTTTTTTTTTTTTTTTCCTGAAAGGCAGAATTACAGAGAGAGAGAGAGAGACAGGTCTTCCATCTGCTGGTTCACTTCCCCCAGATGGCCCTAACAGCCAGGGTTGGGCCAGATCGAAGTAAGGAACTCCATCCAGGTCTCCCACATGGGTGACAGTATTCAAGCACTTGGGCCATCTTCCACTGTTTCCCAGGCACATTAGCAGGGAGCTGGATCAGAAGCAGAGCAGCCAGGAACCAAACCAGCACCCATATGGAACGCCGGCGTCACAGGCGGCGGCTTAACCTGCTACACCACAGCGCCTGCCCCAACAATGTTGCTTTGAAAGCTCAAGACAGGTTCTACCCTTGGTTTTGTTCTAGCCCCATCTCTGTCCCTTGGCAAAAAGAGTTCTTTCCCACATATGTGGGAGTCTGGCAGGCAGCGAGCCGGGCGGAAGGCACCTCCTGCATGACCCAGGCTGTCCCTGACACAGATTCTGCTGGAAAAGAGAAGCTCCACACACTCCGAGCTGCTGGAGTGTGTGCTGTGCAAGGTTCCAGCCACGAGCAGGCCCCGTACCCCCACCTCTGGGGACCTCACCATTGTGTCCCACTAAAACCCTTCCCCTGACCCCGCTCGGCCTGTGTGCCCAGGATCCTCAAGGCTGTGCCTCCTCTGGCGACCTGAGGCTTGGGTTTCCTGCTTTCCACCCCTCGGCCTCCATCTGCACCCCACCTCCCGCAGCTGCTGGCTGACAACAGCCACAGATTCTTGCTCGAGTTTGGGGGCCACAGAGGGGTATCGAGCAAGCAAATGAGAATCCTGTAGACATCCGATCAGTCATTCCCTACCTCTGAAAACCTCACTGTCGCCCAAGCCCCCCTTAGGCTTCCCTCTTCTTCTCCAGCCCTTGTACCCAAACTCCACTAGGCGCCCATGGAGAGCTCTTGCAGAACAAGTTACCTTGCTTATGGCACACCCAGAGGGTCCCTGCGTTGTCACCAGGAGCTTCCCCATCCTGGTTCATGGCAGCACAACCCTCAGATGAGTGGCGTCCACCCAGGAGAGATGCTGGACCCTCCCCCTGGAATGAGAAGCCACAACATTTTGATTTCTGTGTAACGTTGTCTTCTAATTCACCCCCCAATCACCACCACCCCCTTACAGCTGGTACCCCAGCAGTGAAGAAATCCACCCCACATTCTCCTGTGTTCGTTCGTTCATTCTTTCTTTATTTCTTTTTATTTATTTATTTATTTATTTTACTTGAAAGTCAGAGTTACACAGAGAGAGAAGGAGAGGCAGAGAGAGAGAGGTCTTCCATCCACTGGTTCACTCCCCCAATTGACCACAATGGTTGGAGCTGCGCCGATCCGAAGCCAGGAGCCAGGAGCTTCTTCTGGGTCTCCCACGCAGGTACAAGGGCCCAAGGACTTGGGCCATCTTCTACTGCTTTCCCAGGCCACAGCACAGAGTTGGATCGGAAGCGGAACAGCCGGGACACCAATCGGCACCCATGTGGGATGTTGGCACTGCAGGCGGTGGTTTTACCCGCTACACCACAGTGCCGGCGCCTTCTGTGTTCTTTCTTTTTTTGCCCCACTCCTCTTTGCACGTGGAGCACTGCCAGTTGTGGCTGAGAATGGTGATCCAACGAAACACAGATCAGCACAGGGCAGGCACGCAAGGACAGGCGGGGGCGCTGCACGGTTCCCCTTGCAGGAGGTCCCTAGAGCAACAGGATTCCTAGAGACAGGATGTACAAGAGTAGGTGCCAGGAACTGTGCGGAGGGGAGAAGGGAGAGGGGCAAGCTACTCTGTCATGGATGTGGAGTTGAGTTTGGGAAGATGAGAAACCTGGGGGGTGGTGCAGCGCAAACCTACCAAATAGCCCAGAGCTGCAGGCTTCAAAGTGGGCACGGTGGTACATTTTATATTTTGGATTCAGGAGTCTTGGGGCAGGCATTAGTGCTTAAAAAGACGCCCACATCCCAGATCAGGGCACCTGTGAGTTTGAGTCCCTGCTCCAGCCTCCTGCTAATGCAGACTCTGGGAGGCAGCAATGATGACTCAAGTGGTCGGGTCCCTGCCACCCATGTGGGAGCCCCAGGTTGAGTTTCTGGCTTCCAGCTGTGGGCTCTGCTCAGCCCTGCGTGTTGTGGGCATTTGGGAAGTGAACCGGGAGATGGGAACGCTCTCTCCCTATCTCTCTAATCATTAAAATTACTAAGTAAAAGTTTAAGCCAGCAGCACCCACTCCCACCTCAAGAGGGAATTTCAACAAACAGGGCTTTCCCTTCCCCCTCGGCGACCGTGGTGCACAGCACACCTGTGAACACCTGTGCACTGAGTCCCCGAGCTGAGGTCAGCCTTACGCGCTCTCAGACGTGGGGTTATCTTTGTGCTGACCCCCCTCCTAGTATCACAGCCCTTTGCTCTCCTTTCAAACTGCCGGAAAGCAGAAGAACCGGAGAGCAGTTTCCGCTGGAACAGTCGCCTGCAGACCTCGATTCTAAACCTCCATCAGCCACGAACCAGCTGTGCAGCCTTGGGCAAGGGGTTCAGGCTGACTCAATCTCCTTATAAAGAAAACGGGAAGATAAGAGCCAGTCCCCAGCGAGATCACAGAGGTGCGTACGCCGGGGGAGTGTGTGCAAGCTGGTCTTGTTATCTCGGGTTGCACGTTATCACACGTAAGCGGGAGTCGCTACCTGCAAGTAAGGCCAGCAAAGAGCTCAGTAAGCCCAACCTAGAAATCATAGTTGGCTCTTGGGCCGGCATCCCTGACCCAGCCTGTTCTTCAAAGGTGGGATGAAGCAAGGCCCTTTGCAGTCTGACCTCTACCAGGAAACCCCATTTGCTCTATGCCCTTATTCCAGCTTCATGTCCAGCTTCGTGCCCAGGTTGCTTCCCTGGTATTGCCTCCTTGGTGTGCGGAGTCGGGGTTCCAAGCAGGAGCAGTAGTTTGGGAGAAGGGGGGCGGGGAGGAAGGAAGAAGAGCAGAGAGATGAGCTGTGCCCGATGAGCCGGGGTTCAAAACCAGCACCTCGGCGAGCGTTCAGCGCTCTCGAAGATGCTGACCCTCCGCTGGCAAGGGGAAAGGCGCCAGCTGGTAGGGTGGCTACGAGGCCACACAAGGCTTAAAAGGGTGGCTCCGGCTGCCGGTGTTGGCCGCCCCTCAGTCTGGCCTCCCGCTGGCTTCGCTGGCCTGGCTCTGTTTCCACGGGAGGTTGGCAGTAACACTTCTCTCCAGAAAGTGTCCTTCCGCCAGGCTAAGGAGGAAGCTCAGGCCCCTCTGGTCCAGGTAAGCCCACCCCCCTTCCTCCCTGTGTCGCCACAACCCTCTCTGCCTTTCTCTCCCCTGGTCAGCGGCCCCTCCCTCCCTCCTCGGAACCCCCCAGAAGGTGGGGTCCCAGGACTCCAGGTCCCAGGCTGCCATCACGACCATCCCCTGCAGCCTCTCAGCGCCCCAGCCGAGCCCACATGCAAGTCATCCGGTTAGGGCTTCGTTCTGATTTCACCAATAATTATGTGATGCTTGTCCACACCCAGTCCCCTTCCCACTCATGCAGCCAGTGCCAAGAAGAGGAAATGGAAGGAAATCCAAAGGGAGCCCGGGCGGGGGGTCCTGGGGACACAACCCGGGCGTACGTATAGCTCCTGGCTGCAACCTGGCCCAGCGTGGCCACTGCAGAGTCTGGGGCGCACAGGACCCAGTTCCTCCCTCAAAGCCCAGGAAGGAGTGCAGGGAGATTTCCTGAGCTGCTGGCCTCTCTCCTCTGGGCCTCAGCGCTCCGGGTGGCCTGTCCCTGCTGCTGGCCTGTCCCATAGCCAGCGGGAGCATCTGCCAATCCTCACAGCCCAGGTTCAAGGACACGGTGGGAGGGGGGTGGTGGTGAAGGACTCTGAGAATGTCACAAGTTCCAGAATGTTCTTCTTCCCCATTCTGTGGGATTTTCACTTTCTTTTCTTTTCTTTTTTTTTTTTTTTCATACAGAGGCAGGGCAGACCAAGGGGAATTCGACCCCATGGGCACCTGATTATTGCAAACCGGGCCTCCTCTCACGGCCAACCTCACCACACCTTCATCAGGAGCTCGAGGGGCACCAGGGTGGGAGGCAAAGGGAGGTGAGGTTGGCTGAGAACCCATTCCCGAAGGAGCCAGAGAAACGGAGGCGAGTCCACGAGCGGATACTCACACAGCCTGGGGTCTAGCAGCCGCCATGCCCACCTCCCGAAGCCCTCTTGGTTCCTCAGGCGGGGGTCCTGCCAGCCGCCGGGCCCTCACCCACGGGGGCCTTCGCACGGGGTGGGGGCGCCTCCACCCTCGCCCTCACCCGCCCAGTGCACACGCGTGCCTGCTGCCGCCAGGAGCAGCTCCCAGGCGCGGGGACTGTGGCATGCGTCTCCCAACGACGTGCTGGAACAAAGGCTGCACATGACTCAGTGCTCCCGCAGCCGTAATTACAGGGAGCGGCAAAGCCACTCGCGCTAGCCACACCTGGCCGTACAGTAAACAGCACTTCTTCCTGTCGGGCTGGGGAGGGGAGCCGAGAGACAGCGAGGCGACACGCCACAATTTGAATCATTTGAGAGAAGCTATAAATATAATAATGAGTCATTTGTAAAATATAATTTCATCCAAAAGCCTGGAGGAAAAAAAAATATAGGAAATAAGTTCTTATGCTATTTCAGGCTGAATCGTTCGAGAATGTTCTGCCAGAACCTGGGGAGGGGACCCAGCTGCCCACCAAGAGCCGGACTGGGCTTCACATCCGGGCCTTCAGGGGCTCCCCCATCCCTGCCCTGCCCCCACCTCCTCCCCAGCCCTGGTCCTGCCTCTCAGAGCGCATTCCTTGCAGAGCCGATAAGAATTAGACCAGTCCAGGCCGAATGGCCTGAGAACAGTTTGGGACAGGCAGGCTGTTGTCTTTGGCAGTGGCTTCACCGGCCTCGGGGCCTTCACAGCCTCTCGTGCAGGGTGGGGGTTAGGAGCAGGGGGGGTGGGGTCGTCCCCCGTGCAGCTCCAGGGTCTCCTCCAGAGCACTGAGCGGCCTCAGTTCTCTCCCTGGGTGCCTGCTGCTGCTCTGGGAGGAGAAAGAGGAGCCTTTATAATAACACCCCATCCAGGGGAGGGAATGAGGTCAGCAGCCTGGGCCCAGGGCTCCACTGCCTTCGTGGGTGGCTGTGAAGAGCAGGGGCTCCAGAGCTGGATTTTTTTTTTTTTTTTTTTTTTTTTTGACAGGCAGAGTGGACAGTGAGAGAGAGACAGAGAGAAAGGTCTTCCTTTTGCCATTGGTTCACCCTCCAATGGCCGCCGCGGTAGGTGCGCTGCGGCCGGCGCACCGCGCTGTTCCGATGGCAGGAGCCAGGTGCTTCTCCTGGTCTCCCATGGGGTGCAGGGCCCAAGGACTTGGGCCATACTCCACTGCACTCCCTAGCCACAGCAGAGAGCTGGCCTGGAAGAGGGGCAACCAGGACAGGATCAGTGCCCCGACCGGGACTAGAACCTGGTGTGCCGGCGCCGCAAGGTGGAGGATTAGCCTAGTGAGCCGCGGTGCCGGCCTCCAGAGCTGGACTTTCTGAGACCAGGTTCCTGCTGGGCCACTTTGTGGCTGTGTGATCTTAAGAATGTGACTTAACATCTCTGAGCTTGGCTAGCTCACCTATTAGATGGGTTTGAGAGCAGGACCTTTTTGCAAAGGGCTGTTTGGGGAGATGAAATGAGTTAGCAAGGAGAGCACTTAGAATAGGGTCCGGATGGGGCTGGTGCTGTGGCATAACAGGTAAGGCTGCTGCCTTCAGTGCCAGCATCCCATATGGGCACCAGTTCGAGTTCCTGCTGCTCTACTTCCAACCCAGCTCTCTGCTATGGCTTGGGAAAGCAGTGGAGGATGGCCCAAGTCTTTGGGCCCCTGCACCGGCGTGGGAGACCTGGAAGAAGCTCCTGGCTCCTAGCTTCAGATTGGTGCAGCTCCAGCCATTGTGGGCAATTGGGGAGTGAACTAGTGGATGGAAGACCTTTCTCTTTCTCTGTCTCTCTGTGTAACTCTTTCAAGTAAATAAATAAATATTTAAAAAAAAATAAAATAGAGCCTGGAATCGTGGTGTTAACTAGTGAGACTATTGTTATTTCTCCCTGACTCTGGCACCGCAGGACACCAGCGACAGAGGGACCATAGCGTGCCCTTGACCAGGATGGCCATGGATTAACCGGGTGTCAGGTCCCCTGGCCGAGCCACTCCTTCATCTCCATGGCCGGAGCATCCCCTTTGGCCGGCGCCGCAGCTCAATAGGCTAATCTTCCGCCTGCAGCGCTGGAACACCGGGTTCTAGTCCCAGTCAGGGTGCCAGATTCTGTCCCGGTTGCCCCTCTTCCAGGCCAGCTCTCTGCTGTGGCCCGGGAGTGCAGTGGAGGATGGCCCAAGTGCTTGGGCCCTGCACCCCATGGGAGACCAGGATAAGCACCTGGCTCCTGGCTTTGGATCAGCGCGGGGCGCCAGCCGCAGCGGCCATTGGGGGGTGAACCAATGGAAAAGGAAGACCTTTCTCTCTGTGTCTCTCTCTCCCACTGTCCACTCTGCTGTCAAAAGAAAAGAAAAGAAAAGAAAAGAAAAGAAAAGAAAAGAAAAGAAAAGAAAAGAAAAGAAAAGAAAAGAAGGAAGGAAGAAAGCCTTCCACAAGGCTTCTGCTGTCCACGCCCCACGTGGCCCCTGCACCCAGGAAGGCCAGCCGAGGTTGACAGCAACAGGCTCCGTGTGTCAGTATCTGCATTTTCCTGCCCAGAAACCAGAGCTGCACAGCCAGCCCCAGCCCCGGGGGCAGTAAGAGGCAGGCTGAGCAGCAGGAATTCGCCCAGGACACTAGGACCGCCTTGGCCTGGGGGGTGGGTCTTGCCCACTCTTGGCCTCGGTAGCACTTTTCCCTCCAATAATTCTTTAATATTATAAGATATGTGTCAGTGCCCACAGGACCGTGAATGTCTTATCATTGTTTTTCTGCTTGGAGAATATTTGATCCAGGAATCTACGTAAGATCTGTACACTGTGGCCAACTGATGTCTATCTGGAGTCTCTGGTAGTTTGTAGCTCCTCCCCCAGCTCTCTCTCTCTAACTCCTTGCACTTTTTTGTTTTTTGGAGGGAGAAAACCATCTAGATATTTATTCTACACAATCGGCAAGTCCAGATTTTTTTTTTATTAACATGTAGCAGTGCTGTTTAGTATGTTTCCTGTCCTTTGTACAGCCTGCACATTGGTAGCTCGATCTAGAGGCCAAATCCAATTTTGGTTACTATCGAGAATTCTTTTTGTTCTCACTTTTCGAAAATCCTACTTCACATAGGTGGTAAAGGGTGCCTCCATCAGAGTGTACAATAGCTGCTTGTCTCTTTTTCGTCATATTATCAGCCATTTAAAATAAAATCTGAAGGCACCATGAGAGGTGACTATTTATTTATTTTAGAGAGAAAAAGAGATAATTTATCTGCTGGTTCACAGCAACCAGGACTGAGCCAGGCCAAATCCAAGAAATTGGAGCTCCCTGGGGGTCCTCTTCATGAGTGTCAGGGGCCCAAGGCCTTGAGCCATCATCTGTTGCCTTCCCAGGGTACATTAGCAGGAGGCTGAATTGGAACCTGGATCAGAAGCAGAGGTACCAGGACCGAAATGGGCACTCCAATATGGAAAGTGAGCATCCCAAGTGGTGGCTGCACCACTGCACCACAGTGCCCACCCCATCAGTCATTATTGATCATTGCCTACATCCATTAATTGATTAAGGATTGAATATTTGTGATATTGCAGCTGTCATTTCTTCTTCATTTACTACATGCAACATCAAGTTACTTGGGCTGTTAACTGCTTTGTTTAGGTCCAGACTTCCATTTCATGCAATTTTTCTTCTACTTGAATGAATTCTACTAATACTTCTCATAGTGCATATCTGATGGTGATGAATTCCTCCTTTTCCTTCCTGGAAAAGTTTTATTTCATCTTCATTTTTGAAAGCTTCTCCTGTTGGGTATAGAATTCTAGGATGACCGTTTTTTCTTTCAGTACTTGAAAGGCGTTGCTACATTATCTCCCGGCTTTCAAAAAAGAAGTCTGTCGTATGGGAAGCGTCATACACAGCAGACTCATAGAATGACAAATGCCCTAAACAGCACTCTGGCCTCAGAATCAGTCCTTAAGGCATTCAGATATGGCTAAAAAGCCCCTGAGAGTATCTCAGGCATGGAAAGCCAAGACACTGTGGCAAAAACAAACAAACAAACAAACAAACAAACACAAACCTAAATAAAAGATCTCTGTGAGATCTTGGTGGAAAGAATGGGCCATCAAAGAAGGAGGTACCTTTCTCTGAAGGGAGGAGAGAACTTCCACTTTAATTATGGCCTTGTCTAAATGAGGTCGGAGTTTGTGAACTCAAGAGGCCTCCATAGCAAGGCAGCTCAAGGCAAGAGCTTCAGGCAATTACTGACGTCATAAATAAGAGTGTCAATTGTTAAATCAACAATGAGAGTCACGGTGCACCTACACCCTATGTAGGATCTCTGTCTTTAATGTGTTGTACTATGAGAATTGACAGTAAAACTAATCTTCAAACAGTACTTTATAATTTGTATGTCTTTGTGGATGCAAACTGTTGAAATCTTTACTCAGTATAGAGTTGACCTGTATATGAAGATAATTAAAAATGAATCTTAATGAAGAATGGGATGGGAGAGGAAGTAGAAGATGGGATGGTTTGCGGGTGGGACGGTGGTTATGGGGGGAAGCTATAATCCAAAAGTTGTACTTTGTTTTTTTTGTTTGTTTGTTTGTTTTTTGACAGGCAGAGTGGACAGTGAGAGAGACAGAGAGAAAGGTCTTCCTTCTCCGTTGGTTCACCCCCCAATGGCCGCTGCGGCCAGTGCGCTGTAGCCAGCGCCCCGCGCTGATCCGAAGCCAGGAGCCAGGTGCTTCTCCTGGTCTCCCATGCGGGTGCAGGGCCCAAGCACTTGAGCCATCCTCCACTGCACTCCCGGGCCACAGCAAAGAGCTGGCCTGGAAGAGGAGCAACCGAGACAGAATCCACACCCGACCGGGACTAAACCCAGGGTGCCGGCGCCGCAGGCAGAAGATTAGCCTATTGAGCTGTGGCGCCGGCC
Source organism: Lepus europaeus (assembly GCF_033115175.1). Classification (NCBI taxonomy): domain Eukaryota; kingdom Metazoa; phylum Chordata; class Mammalia; order Lagomorpha; family Leporidae; genus Lepus; species Lepus europaeus. Next base: position 63,205,957 of record NC_084836.1, read on the forward strand.
AAAAGTTGTACTTTTGAAATATATATTTATTAAATAAAAGTTTTCTATTTAAAAAAAGAAAAAAGAAGTTTGTTGTAATTTTTACTGTTCCTTTGTATGTAAGTCTTTTTCTTTAGACACTCTTGTTTTTTTTTTTCTGCCAGGCAGAGTTAGACAGTGAGAGAGAGAGACAGAGAGAAAGGTCTTCCTTGCTGTTGGTTCACTCCCCTAATGGCCACTACGGCCAGTGCTGCGCCGATCCGAACCCAGGAGCCAGATGCTTCGTCCTGGTCTCCCGTGCGGGTGCAGGGCCCAAGCACTTGGGCCATCCTCCACTGCACTCCCGGGCCACAGCAGAGAGCTGGCCTGGAAGAGGGGCAACCGGGACTAGAACCTGGTGCCCCAACCGGGACTAGAACCTGGGGTGCTGGCGCCACAAGCAGAGGATTAGCCTAGTGAGCCACAGCACTGGCCTCTTTGGATACTCTTAAGATATTCTTTCTGGCACTGTTTTTAAGCAATTTGATTATGGCTTGTCCTGGAGTAGTTCTTCAGTTTCTTATGCTAAGTGTTCACCAAACCCCTTGGATTTGTGGGCTTATGTTTTCATCAGATTTGGAATATATTTGACCATTTATGTCTGTAAGTATTTTCCTACCCCATCCCCCTTTTCAGGGGCTCCAATTACATAAATTTTAGTCTACCTGAACTTTTCCTACAGATAATTAATGCTCTATTATTTCCTCAGTGTATTTTTCTGTGTTTCATTTTGGATAGTCTCTATATCTTCAAGTTTCTTTGTTTTTTGTTTTTTTTTTAAGATTTATTTTATTTATTTGAAAGACAGAGCTATAGAGAGAGGCAGAGACAGAGAGAGAGAGAGATCTTCCATCCGCTGGTTCACTCCCCAATTGGCCTCAATGGCCGGAGCTGCGCCAATCCGAAGCCAGGAGCCAGGAGCTTCTTCAAGGTCTCCCACGTGGGTTCAGGGTCCCAAGCACTTGGGCCATCTTCTACTGCTTTCCCTGGCCACAGCAGAGAGCTGGATAGGAAGAGGAGCAGCCAGGACTAGAACCAGCGCCCATATGGGATGCTGGTGCTTCAGGCTAGGGCTTTAACTTACTGTGCCACAGTGCCAGCCCCCGTTTTTTCTTCTGCAATGTCTAATCTGATATTAATTTCATGCAGTGTATTTTTAAAGATTTATTTATTTATATAAAAGGCAGAGTTACAGAGAGGCAGAGGCAGAGAGAGCGAAAGTCTTCCATCCACTGAGTCACTCCCCAGATGGCCGCAACAGCTGGAGCTGCACCGATCTGAAGCCAGGAGCTTCATCTGGGTCTCCCACATGGGTGCAAAAGTCCAAGGGTTTGGGCTACCTTCTACTGCTTTCCCAGGCCATGGCAGAGAGCTGGATGGGAAGTAGAGCAGCCAGGACTCGATCCGGCACCCATGTGGGATGCCAGCAGTGCAGGCGGCAGCTTTGCCCATTACATCACAGCACCACCACCCCACCCCCCAGTAAATTTTTTAAATCTATTTATTTATTTGGAAGAGAGGGAGAGACAGGGAGAGAAAGAGAGACAGAGAGAGACCTTCCATCTGTTGGCACATTCCCCGAAATATCCAAGGCTGAGTTCATTCCCACAACAGCTGGGGCTGGGCCAAGCTGGAGCAAGGAGACAGGAACTCCATCCTGGTCTCCCACATGCATGGCAGGAATCCAAGCACTTGAGCCATCACCTGCTGTCTCCCAGGTGCATTAGCAGGAAGCTGGGTCAGAAGAAGAGAGGGAATGCAATCCCAGCTACTACAGGGGATGCAGGCAACCCAAGCAGTGGCCCAACCCCCTACATTATAGTCCTTACCCTTCACACAGTTGTCTTATATTTCACATGGCTTTCATCCCTAGAAGATTCATTTCTATCTTTTTATATATTTTCTATTTATTAACATAAGAAACATGTGTACTTAACATGTCTAATCTTTCTTATCCTTTCTGGGACATATAATAACAGTACTTGTCTATTAATGTCCTTTTTCTAACCTCTATGTCATTTCTGGGCCTGTTTCTATTGATTGATTTCATTTCCTTGCTATGGGTCACGTTTTCCAGATTATTTATGTGCCTGGAATTTTTGAATGGATAGCAGACATTGTGAATTTCACCTTGCCGGGTACTGGATGTTTTCGTGTTCCTTTGTTCCGGGACACCATTGAGCTGCTTGGAAACAGTGTGACCTTTCAAGGCTTGCTTTTCAGCTTCATTAGTTTGTCCATTAGGCTACAGATAGCTTTAAAAAAAAAAAAAGTTTATTTATTTATTTGGAAGAGTTACACAGAGAGGGAGAAGCAGAGAGAGGTCTTCCATCCACTGGTTCACTCCCCAATTGGCCGCAACGGCCGGAACTGTGCCAATCTGAAGCCAGGAACTAGGAGCTTCTTCCACATCTCCCACATGGGTGCAGGGGCCCAAGGACTTGGGCCATCTTCTACTGCATTCCCAGGCCACAGCAGAGAGCTGGATCGGAAGAGGAGCAGCCGGGACTCAAACCGAAGGCAGCGGCTTTCCCGCTAAGCCACAGTGCCAGCCCCTACGGATAGCTTTTCCCCATTACTGTTAGGGTACCATTCTGAGAACTCTGGGGCTTTGTGATATATGGGATTTTCCACGTTGTCTGGTGGGAACATGCACTGTTCCTCACCTTGTGTGAGCCCCAGGGACCGTTCCCTCTGTTCTTTCGGATGGATGTTTCCCCAGACTCAGGTACTTCCCTCACACGCGTGCTCTGATCAGCGCTCAGCTGAAGACTTGAGGGGACCCTCTGCGGATTTCTGGATCTCTTCCTTGCCCCATTCTCCGCCTCCCTCTCTCTGTGTCCCTCTCCTCTGTGGTCCATTGCCCTGCAAAGTCCAGCTGCCCTGGCCTCCCTGATCTGTCTCCTCAACTCAGAGCCTGCTGCACTCTGCCTGGGTTCCTCCACTTTGCACCACGGCCTGCAAACTCAAGGCAGTCGACGGGAGCAAGCCCAGGGCTCCTCTCAGCTGCTGTCCTCCTCTCGGGGAGCATCGTCTAGCAGCCAAAACCATAGCTTCTTAATATTTTGTGAACTTTTGAATTGCTTCAGGCAGGAGGGTGGATTCCAGCTCTGTTATTCCATTTGGCCAGAAGCAGAAGTTGGCCTGGGTCTCTCCTACTTAAGTTCAACTCAGAGCTGCACTTTCGGAAGATTTCCCGAAGCCTCACCATCGTCTCCACTGCTTATCAAGCCCTGCCCGGGAGCGTGATGGTGCTTCGCCAGTCTCTCTGCAGGGCTTCTGCGTGGCTTCCTAGTTTGTGGGTAGGGTTGCATCTACACGTCTTCGTATTCTTCCTGGTGTACAGTACTTATGAATTAAATATTTAAATAAGTAAATATTTAAATTGAACCAAGAACAATCCACAGCCACATGGCCAGCAGCACCTGGAACTAAACAGTGTGAGGTCACCCCCGTACCCGGTCTGTGCTGTTCCGAGTCGCCATAAACTGAGCACTGACACCAACAAGTGCCCTCTGGGCTCTTCCCTTGCCCCGAGCTGAGCTGGCAGGGTCTGCAGCACTCCCAGGAATGTGACTTTAAATATCCTGACCTTGACAATCCCCAGGCCTTTGAAGGAGGGCATGTGGAGCCGAGACACATGAGTCACTCAAGATGCCAAAAGAGTGTCATGCTTCCCTCAGGCTCCCAGAGTACTCCTTGTCCTGAGATGTGATGGAGGAAAAAATAAACATGGAAAAGCCTGGTAAACACACTCCCTGGCACTGCCCACAGATGTGTCCAGAAGTCCCTACCTGTCCCAGGGGCACCGACAGAAGAGCCCAGGCATACTCGGTGCCTGCTCAGTGGCTGAACAAAGGAGCCAGAAAAGGCACAAAACAGGACCTACCAGAATCAAGGAGCAGAGGTAGGCATTCGGTGCAGGTGTGCCAACACCCAAGGCCGTACTGGGATGCCTGGGTTCAAACCCCAGCTCCACTTCCAATAAGGGCACACTCGGAAGCAGCACGTGATACTCAAACACTGTGGACCCTGCCACTTATGTGGGAGACCCAGACTGAGTTCCAGGCCCCCAGTGTAGGCTGTTGCACACATTTGGGGAGTGAACCAGTGGATGAAAGATCTCTGTCTCGGCCTCTCTGCCTTTCAAATAAATCTAAAATGAAACTTTAAAAGGAATCAAGCAGCAGAGTAGCAGGACCTTGGGGCAGGTCAGGCCCTGGAATCACAGCTCGAATGCTTGCTAAGTCCACTGGGCTCTGGAAACCCATGTGTTTCGGGCCTGACAGACAGGTGCCCCACACAGGGCATAGATGCTACAGAGACAAAAGAAGTCTGCTGCCTGTCCTTAAGGAATTTAATAATTTCTCTAAATTCATTGTTTCTCAAAATGGGATTCCCTAGCCATCTGCATGCTAATCATCAGAGGTATTTGTTAAGAATTCAGGTTTCTCAGGGCTATAACACAGCAGGTTATGCCTTTGTCTGCAATGCCAGCATCCCATATGGGCGACAGTTCAAGTCCCAGCTGCTCTATTTCCGATCCAGCTCCCTGCTAATGCACCTGAGAAAGAAGCAGGAGATGGCCCGAGTGCTTGGGCCCCCGCACTGATGTGGGAAACCCCGAACAAAGCTCCTGCTCCAGGCTTCGGCTGGCCCAGCCCTGGCTGTTTCAGCCATTTGGGGAGTAAACAAACCAGTGTATGGAAGATCTCTCTCTCTCTCTCTCTCTCTGCTTTTCAAATAAACAAATAAATATTTAAACAAAAAAAATTTTTAAAGACTTCAGATTCCTGGGGTTGTCATTGTGGTGCAGTGAGTTAAGCTACCACCTACGACAGGTTTGGACAGGCAGACAAGGGAGAGGAGGTAGCTAGGGAGGCATTTAAATGACTCCCAGGGGTGGATGTTGGGTCACAGCACTTTAAGCTGCCGCTTGAGACATCTACATCCCAAATATGAGTGAGAGCTCGAGACCCCACTCCTCTGCTTCCAATTCAGCTCCTGTTAAGGCCCTGAGAAGCAGCAGATGATGGCTCAGGTACTTAGGTCCCTGCCACCCATTTGGGACACCTGGATGGAGTTCCAGGCTCCCAGCTGCAGCCTAACCCAGTCCTGACTATTGCAAGCATTTTGGAGGTTAACCAGTGGATAGAAGATCTCTCTTCTCTCTGTCACTCTGCCTCTCAAGTAAGTAAATACATCTTTTAAAAATAAAAATAATTTTTAAAATGACTCCCATGTTTCTGGCCTGCATAATAAAGGGATAGCAGTGTCACACGATGGAGCTGTGGCACATGGTCCCCACGCACAGAGGGCATTGTTCCCCATGGGCCACCATCTGGCTGCTGTCTGTCCTCAGGCAAGGCCTCAGCAGTGGGCAGGGCAGGAAGGTCCCTGTCCCCACTGAGTGGGCGCCCTGATCCTCGGCCATCCCACCCTGAACGCAGCTGATCTTGCCTGAATGAGTGCCCTAGCCCCTGCGTGGCTGTGGGACAACCCCAGGGACCTTCTTCCCAGGTCCTCGGGGCCAGGCTAGCTTGAGCCCCAGTTGTCCACAGGGCCACCCAGCTCAGCATCAGGCTCCTGCTGGCTTCTCCTCCCTCTCTGGGCTCCCCCATTCCTGCTTCCCAGGATCACCTCCCAAGTAAATGCCCGGGACCTGAGCTCAAGTCTCAGTACCTCCTTTCGTTCCACACGGGAGCCACAGAAGACACTTCGACAGAGGAAACAGGAGGAGCAGCCGGTGCGGGGAAGCTGGGGCATGAGCCGCCGGCGTTGGCGTTCCTGCTGGTGCCTCTGGGGTAGCCCAGGGAAGTGATGCTGCAGGGGCGTGCCTCCTGTGCAACCTACGGGCTGCTTCCCTTTGGCTGTCACTGCTGAGCTGGCTCTGTGACTGCTCCGCTGATACTCCCTGCTGCCCTCCTACTTTGCTGGCTACTGCTTCCGCCTTCACGCTCCTTCGTAAAATACAGCTGATGCCACCGAAGCTGAGTTGTGGGTACTTAGGAGGTTGTGGTCATATTAAATGTTTGCATTTTATACTTTTCAAAAGCTTTTTATTCTATTTATTTATTTAAAAAGGAGGGAGGGAGGGAGGGAGGGAGGGAGAGAGAGAGAGAGATCTTTAATCTGCTGGTACACTTTCCAAACACCTACAACAGCCAGGGCTGGGCCAGGCCAAAGCTGCCAGGTACCCGGAACCTGATCCAGATCTCCCTTGTGGGTGGCAGGGACCCACTTACTTGAGTCAGAGCCTGCTACCTCCCAAGGTACATATCAGCAGGAAGCTGGAATAGGAAGCAGAGCTGAGACCCACACCCACACTGCAATGTGGGATGCAGGTGGCATCTTAACCATGGCACCAAATGCCTGTCCCCTAAAATACTTTTTTAAAGATTTATTTATTTATTTGAAAGAGTTACAGAGAAAGGTGAGAAACAGAGTCGGGGGGCAGAGCTTTCACCTGCTGGTTCATTCTCCTGATGGCCACAATGGCCAGGACTGGGCCAGGACAAAGCCAGGAGCCAGGAGCTTCTTCCGGATCTCCCACGTGGGTGGCAGGGGCCCAAGTACTTGGGCCACCCTCTGATGTTTTCCCAGGTGCATTAGCAGGAAACCAGATCAGAAGTAGAAGAACCAGGACTAGAACTAATGTCCATATGGGATGCTGGCATTGCAGGCGGTAGCTTTCACTAAGCCACAATGCCGGCCCTCCCAAAATCCTTTTTTTATTTTATTATTATTTTTTTTTATTTGAGAGGTAGAGTTACAGACAGTGAGAAGGAGAGACAGAAAGAAAAGTCTTCCATTTGTTGGTTCACTCCCCAAATGGCCACAATAGCCAGAGCTAGGCCGATCCGAAGCCAGGAGCCAGGAGCTTCTTCCGGGTCTCCCACTTGGGTGCAGAGGCCTTAAGGACTTGAATTATCTTCTGCTGCTTTCCCAGGTGATTCAGGGAGCTGAATCAGAAGTGGAGCAGCCGGGACTTGAACAGACACCCATATGGGATGCCGGCACTGTGGGCAGAGGATTAAGCCAGCCCCCCCAAAATCCTTATTAAGTATATCTTTTTTTTTTTTTTTTTTGACTAAGTATATCTTTTAAGTGGAGCTTCTTGTCTCGTCCATTGTCTTCTCCATCTACTCAGCCGTTCTCAAATCTGTGCAAAAGCTGACGTCGGCATCACTGGGGATCTTGTTAAAAGAGAGTGCAGTGCACCTTACTTGACCTGACCCTGCTAAGGGAGGGCCTGAAAGATGTTCACGAAAAATGCGTGCTGTGAAAAAACTATGCATAGATTTCAGTTTTTTGCACCAACATAAAATTTTCTTTTAACGCCATTTTTCCCAGAATCTCTTGAAGTCCCTGTGTGTTTTCTGATCCATCTGCCAGCACACCCCCAGTGCTTACACTGCTCTGGCCACACTTCGCTCCCTCCTTCTGGCCTTCCTCGTCTCCCTCCAACACACTGGTCAAGTCTCTGTGCCTCCGGGAGCTCTATCTGGGCACAGCCACCAAGAACAGGAGCCACTACTCCATCTCTGCTCCAACGTCGCCCACTCAAAGAGGACTCTGAGAGTGCACGCACGCACACGTCACACACCGTCACACTGTGTGTCGTCTGCATTCCACTGACCGTGAACTAAAAATGGCTGGGGTTTTTTTTTTTAAATATTTACTTATTTGAAAGGTAGAGTGAAAGAGACAGAGGAAGGGAGAGACAGAGAAAGAAAGAAAACTTCCATCTGCCAGTTCACTCCCCCAGACGACCATAACAGCCGGGGCTAGTCCAGGCCGAAGCCAGGACCTCTGTCAGGTCTCCCATGTGGGTGGCACAGACCCAAGCACCCAGACCACCTTCTGCTGCTTTCCCAGGTGTATCAGCGGGGAACTGGGGAATTAGAGCAATTGATACGGGATGCTGCCACTGAAGGCGGTGGCTTAACCAGAGTACCACAACGCCAGCCGCTAAAAATGCCTGGTTTACGTATTTGTTTAGTTTGGATTTTGTCCACCATCACTGTGTCAGTGAGCACTCCAAGAAGGTGAGTTCCTATTTACTACTTTATCCCAACTCCTGGCGAATTTAAACTGCTTAATCAATATTTGCTGGGTGAGTGCCTGCAGCAGTGAGCAACAAGCTGCGAGCTGGCATCGCCACAGAAACGGTGGAAAGCACTTCGGGCAATGGCTCGCCCGGTGAGAGCGGGTAGAAGACTAGAATAGAATCTGGGAGATCGTCGACCAGTGGGAGAGGACAAGGAGCAGGATGAGGAACCCATGCGGCAGCGGCGGGAGGCTGGACGAGCACTGGACGGAGAGGCAGCATAGAAACTAGGGCAGAAGAAGAAGGAAGCGCTGCACGGACGCAGCGGCCAGGGACCTGGGCGGAAAAGTGCCTGTCGGAGTCTTGGCACCAGGGAGTCACCAGGCTACGTCCAGGTCCAGTAAAAGGCGGGGCAACCGGCAGCCAGCGGACGTCACTGGACCCTCAGCCACGGTGAGCGACACTGGTGATGTCCCTGGGAGGGAGAGACAGGAGCTTCTCTTCCTGTCCTTCCTGCCTCTCCCCTGCTCCCCGGGATCCCTCCCACATAAACAATTAGCATTCAAATCCCGTCCCAGGCTCTGCTCCCAGGAAAACCGGGACTAGACCAGCGTTTCTCTGTCTTTCAGGGAGAGAATGCGCCTTGGCCCTACCTCCCACCGGCCAGAGCAGGTGTGGGTGCCCAGGTGTCGTCACGACTGGCTTAGGTCAGCCGGGCATGCTGTCCACGGAGAAGATGAAGGCAGGCACTGGGCCCACCTCCATCACCGTCTCCACCCCAGTGACTCCCATCTCAGCCCCTGCACGTTCACCCTCCTGCAGCAACCACGGCGACAGCGTGCCTCCACCTGCAGGCAGCTTGCGTGGTGCTGGGGGCAGACTGCGATGACCGCAACAGAGGATTCCCGACCTGCAGGGGAGCACTGCCAGCGCGGGGCCAGACTCAGCAGCACGGACACAGCACCACGGGCCGCCCCAGAAGGGCCGACATGGGCAGGCTACACAGGCTTGCTGAAAAAGGAACAAGCCCTCAGAGTTCTTAAAATTAATATATATATTTGAAAGGCAGAGAGAGAGAGAGAGAGAGAGAGCGAGCGTTAACAAGAAGCTGGATCGGAACTGGAGTAGCCGGGACTTGAACTGGAGCTCCAATATGGTAGCAGTAGCGTAAGCTCCTGTGCCACATCCCTGGCCCCTCCTTCAATTTCTGTACCCCACACTCACTACACAATCAGCAGGGTGGACAGAAGACTCCACCCCCACCCCTGCATCTCACTCACTCCAGAACCCAGCCTTTGCCTGGCTGTCCCCCATCTCTGAGGCAGACGGGGAAGAGCGCTCGCTCAGGATGGTTTGGAATTAGAATTGAATGAATCCTTGAATTCTTGGCCCACGAGTGAAATGTGGGACTTGGACCCTGAATCCATTGGCTAAAACCAGTCACATGGTCCCCTCCGCAACAGACAGCCAGGAAGTGCGATCCCACCATATGCCAGAGGCAGAGAGGCAGAGCTCGCTGGTGAGCAGCAAGCAGAAAGTCTTCCAGAAACCGTCAAGGCAGAGTGGCATTTGAACAGAGCTTCAAAACACATGTTAGTCTTCGGGAGAGGAAGCTAAGGGTCAGGCAGAAGACCTGGCAAATAGAGAAGACAGAGGCGGGGCCCCAGAGGCCTGAAAGTACGTGGCTCCGAAGGGGCGGGCTTTGGGCTACGTCAGGACTGGCCCAGACGGTTGAGCCTAAACTGTGAAGGCCTTCTTAGCATAAAAAACGGTTGTACGTCCTAACAGACTGTCGGCAAGAGGGAGCAGCCACCAGGTGCCCGACTTGTGTTCTAGGGAGAGAGCTCTGGCAGCAGAGTGGGCAGGAGACTGGGCGGGAGAGGGACCGAGGCTGAGAGAGGGAAAGGGGCAAGGGTCCAGGCAGGCGACAGGCAGGCACTGACAGGAGGGAGGAGCTGGGAGGAAGCCAGGGGCAGACAGTTGGGCGAGGCGCCACCAATCTGCACAGGACTGCTGCCTTTTTTTTTTTTAAGTTTCATGGAAATATTCAGGCATGTTCAAGAGCAGAGAGAATGATGTAACAACGCCCCACCCTCCGTAACAACACCTACCTCTGAGTGTTAGCCATCCACACAGTGGTCTTGCTCCATCTACGTCCCCACTTCATCCCACTGAATTACTTCAAAACAAATCTCCATTACTACCTCACTGAATCTCTCTCTCTCTTTCTTTTTTTAAATAAAGAATTATTTTATTTATTTGAAAGAAAGAATTAGAAAGAGAGATTTGAGACAGAGAGAAAGAGAGGTCTTCCATCTGCTGGTTCACTTCCCAAATGACCTCAACGGCCAGAGCTGAGCTGATCCGAAGCCAGGAGCCAGGAGCCAGGAGCTGCTTTTGGGTCTCCCATGCGGGTGCAAGGGCCTAAGGACTTGGGCCATCTTCTGCTTTCCCAGGCCATAGCAGAGAGCCGGATTGGAAGTGGAACAGCCGGGACTAGAACCGGCACCCATATTGGGATACCAGCGTTGCAGGCTGGGGCTTTACCCCACTGCGCCACAGCGCTGACCCCACCACCTCACTGAATCTCATTTCCTCAGTCTGTGTCCTTGTGTAACACAACTGCAGAACAGTGATTACTTAGCATTATCCAATGTCCAGTCAATAGCAACATCTTCCTGATTCTCTCTTTGTTTTAATTGTATTGAGAGACAGACAAATAAAGCACGCTGCTAGCTCTCTTCCCAAACCCCCACCACAGCTGGGGCTGAGCCAGGCAAACGCCTGGAGCCAGGAACGTGATGTGGGTCTTCCATGGAGGTGGCAGGGACTCAGCTACTTGAGCCGTGATCTGCTGGCTCCCAGGGTGCGCACTGACAGGACGCTGGATCGGAAGCAGAGCCAAGTCTCAAACCAGGCCCTCCCAAGAGGCATCTTGACCATCGCCCCAAAGGCCATTCCAATTGTCCCTTTTATTTCTCAGTCTGTTTGCTTACATTCGGGTCCAAACAAGATGTTTGCATTTCATTTGCTCGTCCCTCTTGTCCTTCTTCCTCTCTCTCACCACTCACTAGGTGAGCATTCTGGGTTACTTGCCCTATAGAATTTCCCAAACCGTGGGTTTTGCCGATGGACTCCCCTGGCATCCCTCACTCTGCTTGTCTTCTCCCTGCTTTTTCTGTAAACTGGAGGCTGGATCTGAAACTCCCCTCTTTTTAACAGAAACAGAGGGAGGAGACGGGAAGAGGGGATGCTAGCAACCAACACCTACTGCGTGCCGGACGCTGTGTGCCTTGTTGTATCCACAGGAGCTCATTCAGCCCCAGCCACCGCCCTCTGAGATGAGTCTTTATTATATCACGGTTTTGACGGATGAAGAAGCAGGCACGCAAGGGAGCCGGGTAAACTATTCTTCACACAAAGCTGGGAGAAGTGAGGGAGCTGGGACTGGAAGCTGGTACCATCAACCCCACTGCCTCCTCTCTCTCCCCTGCACTCCCCACCCACAGTGAGCAGGGCCTCAGCCCATGCATGGCTGCACCATCCAGAGTCCCGCATCCTCTCATGTGTTACAAAGACCTCAACAGTAGGTGCACTATCACTGCCACCCTCTGCCCCTCATTGCACAGGTGGGGAAGAAGTCCAGAAAGGGGGGCACTGCAGGCGCCGGGCAGAGCCAGGTGTCGCTCCCAGGTGTGCCTGAGCGCCCCACGTGGCCTCTCTTCGCAGAGGCTCCCCGCTTCCAGGGTGGGAACCAGCAGGCCGGCTTTTCTCGCTGGGGTGCTGGAGACCAAGCCCTCGCTGGGGGCGGGGGGGGGGACCCACGGTGGGTCTGTTCCTCTCTGCCACATGCCTCCACTTAAGACCAGCACAGGGAGACAGCCCACACCCAGCCCCACCAATCTCGGTGGCTGGACTCCCTCCTAGAGCTTGGGGAGGAGGGAAGGGGGGCTGGCCGGAGGAGGCGCGTGGGGCAGGAATCCAAGAGGCGGCCACTTCAAGGGGAGCCAGAGGGGCCACGCCCTGCGAGCGCTCTTCCTCCCCAAAGCGGTGCGGACAATCAGAGAGGGAAACGGGGACACTGTCCCCCACCAGGGCGTTCTGTGAGCTTTGCACTTGCTGCTGCGCTGCCTTCATCTGAAAGCTCTAAAATTTCCCACAGAAAGGTACAGTGAGAGCAGCAGCAGGAGACGTAGCCCCAGCGATCTGAGCCGCAACCCTGGAAGCATTCTTCACATCTTTAGAAAACTCCTGGCAGCAGCTGCAGGACAAAGCCTCGCCCTTCAATTCTGAGGCTGCCAGAAATAGGCCTGTCAGGCCTGAAATATCACTGCATTTCATTCCTCTCAAGCCCGCACCAGCGTCTCTGCTGCACGGCCCGCTGGCGGGGTTCTCCAGGTCAAGCCCAGCGGGTACTGGGGACCAGGGGCTCTTGGAGAAGAAGGGCAGAGGACGGAGCCGGGGCTAGAACTTGGGGAGGAGCCTGTTACCTCCATCAGGGGAAGGCAGGCCCGTGGAGCATCCCTGCCGGAAGCCAGGGAGACACGGGAGGAGACAGAGGCGGGACTGCTGGGGTGGTATCACGTGAGGACAGTCATTGAGCAAAGACGCAGGGCCTGGGGGGCACTGGGTGAAGGGCACGGAGGCCTTTCTTCCTCCCAGAGGCAGGTAGGAACCGGTCACAGGCACATGGGGCGATCCGGGCCCAGGGAAATCACAGGCGGGAAGCAGCAGCCGGTGCAAAGTCTTGGGGGTGTGGGAGTTTGCGCCTGGAGCGGTCTGTGTGTTTATAATAACGCTGACACTCAGGGCAGCTCTGAATAATTCAGCAAGCACCGGGATCTCCATACAGTGCACGTCCCCCAGGGGACAAAGGAGGGTGGCTGGCTCAGCCCACGCCGGCGCCGGGCTCTCTGAAAGGGCGTGACAGATGGGCCTACGCTAGCCACCACCCAGTCACGCTTTGCACGGTGATTGGTTTTCAAAGGGCGACAGGGTTTGTGAATGGAGCCAGCTTGTTGCTTGCTGCCTTCAAACGGATGGCGCTGGGTCGCGTGGCCAGCAGGGGCCCCTTGTGAATGGGCATCCCCAATGGGTGGTGACTCCCTCCTCCCCTCCCCCTGCCATCACTGCAGCGGAGGTGGGAGGCCGGGCCTCAGGACCCCTGAGCCTTCTCTCTACAGTAACATCTCCTCCCCACACTGACCCCGCTATCCCTGCATCTGCTAGAATCAAGTTCAGGAGCATGGATCAAACAAAACAAAAAGGGTTAAAACAAGATGGACGTTCCTTTTTTTTTTTTTTTTTTCATAGAAAGAAATCTAGAGATAATTGGTACAAACCAATTTTGTCAATTCTGCCTTGCATCTCAATGCTGTGCCATCCTCTGTCCTTAACAGACTACTCCTGGCCCAACACGGCTGCTCAAGCTCCAGCGTCATGTCTACATCCCAGCCATCAGGAAAAAAAAGATGGGAAGAAGGTACCCAGGCTGCATGCCAGCCTTTGGGGTTTTCCAAATCTGCCACACCAAAGGTTCACTTAGTAGATGACAGTCTAGTGACATGGCTACACTTCGCTGCAGGAGAGGTGGGGACGTGTGTCTGCTTTGCACGGACGCGTTTCCCATGATTCTGTTTCCTTTGTGCACATCTTGCAAGTGAGGCAACACTGTCCTTTGTCCCAGATTATCAGCCTTGGAAGCCACCTGAGGACTGTACCGTCTCCCTGCAGAGCACATCATGAAAAATTCATGTTCTGTAAATGCAGGTTCCTCCCTGAAATGCAATCCGCTGTTTGTCCAGTGGTCACCCAGCCTTCTCTGGGAAGCCTTGTGGAAACTGGGGCTGATACAGTTGCACTGATCTTTCTGTGAGCAAAGAGCATGCCTCTCTCTCCCTGACCCAGGAGTCTCAGCTTCTACCCGTAGCGGTGACACTGGGGGACTGCTTTGTCCATCTGTGGGTGGGCGGGAATCTCTGATCATCCATGCTACCTGACAGTGTCTACCCAAGCATCAGAGGTTCTTCAGGGGCAGCTACCAGAAGCCCCCTAGAGGCCTCTTCCTAGCTCCTGGAGCTGCCCACTCAGGTGTCTTCAAGCCTGGTCCCCTCCAGGTGAAAGCCCGCCCCCTTGCAGATTCTCCAAGACCCTGAAATGGCCAGCGGGGGCTCCTGCACCTGCTCACCACCTCTGCTCCTGGGAACCCCCTGCCCTTGGTCTCCAGCCCATTGGTTTCCAGATCAGAAAAGGACTCTGAACTCTGCTCTGACTTTTGTGCCCGGAAGAACTCAAGTCCTTCCTCTCATCCCTTCAGCTCCTGAGAGCCAAACGGCTCCTCCTCCTCCGTTCCCAGGCTCCTAACCCCCGCCGCCTCCTCTCCATTCCCCACCCACCACCCCTCTGCCCCACCAATGCCTCTGGAGCTACAAGCCTCAGCTGAACTATTCTGCAGCCCCCTCCCTAGGAAAGTCCTTCTCTGGGCAGTGAGCCCATCTGTGTGACACCCCCAGCCCACCCCCCAAGATGCTCACATGTGTGGCGAGGGGCAACAGCTCCACCTCTTCCATCTCCCCTTCTGTCTCTCTTCTCTATCCTGCAGCCAAGATGCTAAAGTCACTCTCAGCACTGACACCGCCACGCCCACCGCCACTCTGGAATCACTAAGCCCTGTATCCTGAGTTTCTCTCTGGAATCTGTCCCCTCTGCCCCAAGTTCATGCCTCCAGTTAGACTCCATCACCTCTTGTCTGGAGTCTCACAGCAGATGCCCACCAGGGCCCCCCACCAGGACAGCCAGAGCTGCCCACGTGACCATCCGAAGGGACAGGTTGGCTCACTGCCCCCAGCTGCCCAGGTCAAGCTCCTCACGACAGCACCTCAGACCTGATTGCTCCACCTGCCTGGCTCTTTCCAAAACTGTTTTCTTATTTATTAATTTGCATTTATTTGAAAGACAGAGAGCAGGAGATCTTGAATTTTCTGGTTCACTCTCCAAATGCCCCTAGCAGCCAGGGCTGGACCAGACCAAAGCCAAGAGCCAGGAACTCCACGTAGGTCTTCCGTCTGGGCAGGGACCCATCTGCTTGAGCCATCACCTGCTGTCTCCCAGGGGGCACATTAGCAGGAAGCTGGAATCAGAAGCAGAGCAGGGCCGGAACCCAAGCACTGATGTGTGATACAGGCATCCTAAGCTGTGTCTTAACCACTGCACCAAACACCCACCGCCCTGGCCAACTCATCCCTCCCGCCCTGGGTCCCTCACCTGCCCGGCTCACAAATGCCCCTGCACCTTTGCTACAGATTCTTCTGGGAATGCCCTTTCCTCTCTCCTCTTCCAGGCGCTTCCTGTGTACCTGTCACCTCCTCTAAGCACCTCAAGACCCAGCTTACGCGCGATCTCTGAAAAGCTGCCCCAGTGCTCCTACACAGTCCCAGCAGCGGGCTCGGGCCCCCTGCGCCCCCACGCATGTGCGCACACACATTAGCTCTGAGAGGCCCTGTCCCACAACGCCCGCAGTGATTTGTTTGCACTACTTGTCTGTCCCTCCGGACCATGCGCTCCTGGAGAGCGGGGACCATAATTGTTCATCTTGTGACCGAGCCGCACTCAATAAATCCTCACTGGCTGAATGGATGGATTGTCCCTGCCCTCACTCGTCTCCAGTGCCAGGGCTCGCTCACTTGTACCACAGAGGAACGTAGAGAGTGCTCCCCGGAGGGTCTCAGGGCCAGACAATGATTCTAGAGCGAAGACAAGAGAACAGCAAACTGCTGGAGGCTGGGGGGGGCTGCCCCTTGAGATCAAGGAGTGGCAGCCAGGTGACGAGGGGCACAGAGAAGAGGCAGGTCCCAAAAGGAAATGCAGACTTGGGTCAGATCACTCCTCTGCCTCTCAGTGGTCTACACAGTTGGAGGCAGAGATGGCAAGCGGGGACCCAGGGCAAGCCTTGAGAGCTGAATCTGTTCCAGGTGCTACCAGAGCCAGCAGACAGAATCCCTTAATAGCACCCTCAGGAAATCCAGGCATCAAGGTGTTTTCTAGGCCCCTAGCTCAGGGAGCTCCGTCCAGTGCCAGGAACTCTGCTTCCTGCCTCACGGCCAAGGAGAAAGACCTTACACAATGAGATCTGGATTGCATCCTGGAAGGCTTCAAACCCTAAAAGCAATGTGATATCTCAAATCGGATCCTGGAACAGAAAAAGGACATGAGTCAAAAAAAAAAAGTGACACCTTAGGGCCAGTGCTGTGGTGTAGTGGGTAAAGCTGCCACCTGCAGTGCTGGCATCCCATATGGATGTCCATTCCAGTCTGGGCTGCTCCACTTCCAATCCAGCTCCCTGTTAATGTGCCTGGGAAAGCAGCAGGAGATGTCCCAATTCCTTGGGCCTACGTAGGAGATCTGGAAGAGCTCCTGGCTCCTGGTTTCAGATCAGGCTCTCAGCTCTTGCCATTAGGGCCATTTAGGGAGTGAACCAGCAGATGGAAGACCTCTCTCTCTCTGTCTGTCCCTCTCATTGTAACTCTGCTTCTCAAAATAAATAACTTTTAAAAAAAAGATATAAAGAAAAATGTGACCTCCAAATAAAATCTGTAGTTTCCTTAATAGTATTGTACCAATGTGAATGTCTTCATCTCAAATGCACTAAGGTGAGGTAAGATGTTAATTTCAGGGGAAGCTGGGTGAAGGGTACTGGAACTCAGTATTGCAGCCTTTACTCCCAGTCCAGCTTGCTGCTAAAGTGCCTGGGATGGCCGCAGAGGATGGCCCAAGTGCTTGGACCCCTGCCATCCATGTGGAGAGCCGGATGAAGGTTCTGGCTCCTAGCTTTGGAGCAGGTTCAGCTCTGGATGTTGGTAGCCATCTGTGGAGTGAACTGGTGGATGGAAACTCTCTCTCTCTCTCTCTCTCTCTCTCTCTCTGCCTTTCAAATAACTACATACACCTTTTTTTTTTTTTTTTTTTTTAAAGAGAGGCAGGAAGGAAGAGAGCAGACGTTCAGGCAGAAAGTAAAGCGGCAGGAGTGCCTGTGTCATCACCAGTGAGGAGCCCGAAGCTGTCACCATATTCCTTCATCCACGAAGCACCTCTTCAGTGAGCACTTACTGTGTGCATTGTCTTCCGAGCCACCTATACAGCCATCCACAGCTGGGAGCCCCAGCCTGCCGCAGCGTACATTTCAGCAGGTCTACATCTTAGTCGGCTTGTCTAACTCCACTGCACCCTACAGGCTCAGGACTACAGGTGGGGCCAGCTCCTGTCACAGAGCCCAGGAAGGGCTGCACTGGACCCAGGAGCGACAGGAAGCTGGAGGTGCACTGAGTGTGTGCACTGCGCACGCACGGAGAGGGGCTCACTCCCTCCTCTGACTCCTCACCTGCTGGCCTTTCTCACTTAGGAAATCAGCACAGGAATACAAACCCACCTCTCCCCAGGATACAGCGATAATGCCACCCATACACCCTCCCCCCCCCCCCCCCCCCGAGTTCAGCAGGCATGAGAGTGCGTGAAGGACAAAAGGGCTTGTTTTACTAAGATCGAGGTAAATATTCGGAACCAGACCAAGAACTAGGTTAGGCTCTGTTTTCCGAGTTACTACAAAGCCACCTCTTTTCCGGGGTCAAAGCATCCCCGGATGCATTAAGAAGCTGAAAGGAGCAGGCGCGTGGCATGGCCCTTAAGATGCCAGTTCCCGATCCCTCCACTCCAGCTTCCTGCTAATGCACACTGAAGAGGCAGCCGTGCTAGCTCAAGTCATCGGGTCCCGGGTCCCTGCCACCCACAGGGTTGAGTTGCAAGGCATCCGGGGAGTGAACCAGCAGGTGACAGCTCTCTGTGTCTCTGCCTCTCAAATATTCAAAAAAAAAAAAAAAAGCAAAACCAACATTGCTGCTCAGCCTCCACAGGGCAATGGACTGGGCGGTCAGCGTCCAACTCTGAGGTCAAGGTCAGGCTCAGGGCCTCTGCACCCACTTAGTTCTTAGGCAATGCTGCGGCAGCCACAGGAGAGGCTGCCCCGGCAGGCGTCCGCTCCCCACCCCCCACCCCTGCTTTGGCTCCCAGGGGAGGGGCTGGCGGCGGCGCTCCGCTGCGGGGGTGGGAAGGGGTAGGTGGCGCTGGAGGCCCCGCAGACCCCAGGCCGCGCCCCGTGAGGGGCCCTGCGCGCGGGGGCGACCTCGCCGCCCGCCAGCCGAGGGAAAGTTGTTGCTCAACGCTGAGGAATGCGGAGCCCCAGCGGCGGCGAAGCAAGCGCGGGAGAGCGCAGCGGCACGAGGGGGCCGCGCAGGGGGCGGCTGCACACGTAGCCTTCCAGCCGTTGGCAGCCCAGAGCGGGAGCAGGCGGGCCGAGGCCGGAGCGGGCCTCTGGCCTGGGCGGGACAGCCCCCGCAGCCGGCCCGGGCTCCCGCCCACGCGCGAGTGGGAACCCGGGGCGAGGCAGGCGCCTCCCACCGAAAGCGGCCAGGCGCAGGGACTCTGATCCCTTCCTGACCGATCTCCCGAGCCTGAAGAGTGCCCTGAACGGAGTGGGCGCTCAGGAAACGTGTTTCAAAGACTGGCCTCGCCCCCTCCGGGCCTCAGTTTCCTCCCCGCGGGCAGAAAGGGTTTGATCTCTGAGGCCCCTAGCAACTCTGCAATTCCAGGCTGCTGGGATAGAATCCCATGTGCACTGCTGTGGTTTTGCTTTTAGTTTTGCGGGGACATTTTTAGTGCTACCCTTTATGATGTGCCAGGAGTGAATTTGACACCAGATGGCTTTTTTTTTTTTTTTAATAAGAAAGAAGACAAAGGGAGGGAGAAAAATATTTTCCAACTGGCAGTGCTGACAGTATTTTGGAAGAGAACCTAGGCAGGCAGAGAGGATCTGTTCTAGCCTGAATCGCGCACGCACGCGCCGCCACCCTGGCCTCCTCCGTGAACGGGGTGGATCCGGGTGGAGGCAGAGGGCCCGCGTCACAGGAAACCCCACCCCGTTCAGCCCTGGCGTTGTCCTCTGGCCCAGGAGCCACAGGCTTGGGGACTCCAGCCATAGGCAGGGCTCTGGCTAAAAGCTGACTCTGGTGTTAATTAGAGGAACAGAGACACCTGGCACATCTTAAAGCTAGTGCTCCGCGCCTGGGGAACATTGAGGAAAAGTCGCCCAAGTGGCAGCGACTCTCCTGGAATCCTTCTCCATGGAGGGGGGTGGGGATGGGAGGTTGGTCCTTGCTCAAAATGGCCTGTAGCTCAGTTCTTAATGTGCTGTGGCAGGGAGAAGGGAAAAGGCTGGACTGAGCCAAGTTGGCAGTGGGCACTGCAGGGCACCCAGGGGTGCTCTAGTCTGTCGCTTGGCTCCACCCCCTATAGCTGTTACTTTGATGAGGACAAGCGATGACGTTGCCTCTTTGAGCCTCCTTTTCAAAAACTGTAAAATGGCATCATTAAAATCCCCCGTGTGGAGTGAATGAGGAGCGGGCTGCGTCTCCAGCACACCCGGGCACCGGCTATTTTCTCATTTGTTCCAGTACAGGACCCCCAAAGCCAGGACCTCGGGCTGCCTGTGAAAAACTCCACTGTGGCGCCGTCATCCTTGGGCGGAGCAATCTCAGTCCAGCTGGCTGACCCCTCCCCCGCTTCCCATCCCCACAGGACAAGTGGAAATCAGGCGTCAGCCTCCAGTTTGATGAATCACCCCCACAGGGATCTGGGGGAAAGGCGGGAGTAGTGAGTGAGGAAAGAACGCAAGGACGCTGGTAGCAGGTGGGGAGTTGTGAGCAACGCACTGGACTGCACATTAACCAATGCACTGTGCCCATGGCGGGCTCGTGACCGCACGTGACTGCCCAAGCTACAGAGCTCTGTTGGGTGTCCTTGCCTTTCTACTGCGAAGGTGTTTCCTGATTGTTCTGGAAGCAGTGTTTGTGAATCCTGGACCAGCTCCTCAAAGCCAGTCTCGCCTTTGCATCCCACACAAAGGCATCAAGAACTTCCACAGCGCCTGTTCACTGCGTGAGCTGGGAAACAGGGGAGGAGGTTGGAGCTCCAGCCTGGATGGGTCAGGGCAGCCAGGGGCAGCTGGGGACTTGGAGACCAGGGTTGTGGCTCATTTGCTGGCCCCAAGTATCTTCCCTCCCACCCACAGCCTGTGCCTCCACACACTCCATGCAGACCTTTTGAGCCTGCAGAAACAAGGTGACCCTGTGTTCTCGCCTGTTCTGCCACAGGGGAGGTGAATTCCATGCCAGTCTTGGGAAATACATGCGGCTCTGCTCTGTCTCTCCTGGCCTGCAGGGGCCAGCAAGGCCAACTCTGCTTCCATCTCTGTCCCTTCCCTGAAGGGACACTGGACTTCCACTGCTGTAGACGTGACAGAGCCAACCGCGGCTCAGACATCTGGAGTCTTCATGGGGCTGTCCATGTGGCCGCTCCCGTCCCACCCTTCGGGTCTCCTCTTAGGGACGCTTTCTTCGCCTCCCTCCACCAGAAGTAACAGCCCCCTCCAATCACCTTGCAGGAGCCTACCCAGTTCCTGTTTTCCTTGCGTGCTCTGACTCCCACCTCATGCAGAGCGAAGGTTCCCTAAGGATAGGCACCCACCCATCGCTGTCCATCGCTGTTCCCCAGCCACTTTCATGGTGCCTGGTATACAGTAGGCATCTGCTTAATGAGTAGTGGCTGCCTTCTCGCTGAGTTAGTTCCCTTCCCACTAGCATTTCTGGTCAATTCTTTTGTCTCTAAAAAAAAAAAAAATGCATCAGCCTCCTTTATTTTGCAAATTCTTTCACTGGTTTCACCCTTTAGCCATCGGCTTATTTTCCTGTCCTTCCCCCACCCAACCCCCAACTATCCCGGAACAGATAGCTTTGATGTGGCAGTTAGAACCTTTCCATTGAAAGCACGGAAGACCAAGGCAAAATGGTTTTTGTTGTTTTTCAAGATTTATTTGTTCATTTGGAGAGAGAGGGAGAAACAGAAAGAGAGATCTTTCATCTGGTTCACTCCCCAGATGGCCACAACAGCCAGGGCTGAGCTAAGCCGAGGCCAGGAGCCAGGAGTTTCATCCGGGTCTCCCACATGGGTACAGGGGCCCAAGTACTTGGGCCACCTTCTGCTACTTTTCCCAGGCCATTAGCAGGGAGCTGGATTCGAAGTGGAGCAGCCAGGACATGAACCAGCACCATATGCCATAGCACAACGCCGGCTCTTGGCAAAGTTGTGTAAACAATAAGCGAGTCTATCACTTTTCAGAGGCAGAGGGGCTTAACTCTGCCTTCAGTAAAATCAGAGCTGTGCTGGCTTCGGCAGCATATATGCTAAAACCAGAGCTGCAGATCAGCTCCCCTGTGAGTCCAGATTGCCTGGCCTGGGCAGGCTTCTTCCAGGGTGCGTCACACGCCTATACCTAACCAGTCACTGGCAAAGAGCCAGGAAGCACCCTGGCCGGCTGAGACGCAGCATCACGGGGCCCTCTGGCTGAGGAGGGGGTCTGCTTCCTGGAGTACAGGGTGGGTAAATTCCAGAATGAAACCAAGGCTTTACCAGCATGGAAAGTTGTAGAAAGCACCCATTGAATCCGTGAGTGGCCCAATAACGTTCCAATAAATTGCCTCTGTGCTTAGGTAGCCAGAGGTGGTTTCTGTGGCCTGTAACCACGGACCCCTGGCTGATCCACACACACTCTGCAGCAGCCACTCCTGTTGTGCACGGCCAGAGCAGGGGACGACAGCACACATCCTACAGTAAAATGGCCATACAGACAGCCCACAGACCTCGGGGACAGCAGGTGAGGTTTTGAGCTGGGTTATTGGGCGCCAAGCTGTGCATTTTATATTCCAGGTGACTGAACAGTGATTCTGTATAATCTGGAGGTCGGTTCAGGAAATATTGACCTGGGCTAAAGGAACCACCCTCCCTTTTTATTTATTTATTTGCTTTAAAGATTTATTTATTTACTTGAAAGGCAGAGTGAAAGAGAGGAGAGACAGAGAGAGATTCCATGATTGGTTCACTTTGCAAATGGCCACAGCTGCTGCTAGGGCCGGTGTCGCCTGTAGCGGTTTAACTTTCTGTGCCACCAGCCCTGCCCCCCACACACACCTTCCCTTGTTAAAATTTTACCTTTGCTTGGTGCTGAAACGGCTGCTCACCTAGATGACCGGCTCTGGCTTGGGCATTCGGGGCAGTGGTTAAGAAGCAGTTTGGAATGTGGAAGTGCTGAGTTCAGCTTCCGGTTAACATGCCCCCTAGGAGGCACTGAGTGATGGCTCAAGGTCTTTGTCTCTGACCAGCAGGCCTGTCCTTCCTCCTCCTAGCTCGCCACACGCCCCAAGCCTGCAGTGCCTGCACGGAAGGCACATCTGATCAGCAACCTTACTGTCTGATCATCTTCTGCCTCAAGGCGAAAGGCCTGCTCCAAAGCCACGACTCGACTGCCCCTCCCTCTGCCTCTGATACACCCCCACCCCCTCCCACTCTCCCCGCTGCCGCTGGCGCCACTGCATCTCACTGTCTCCCCTCAGTCAGGCGTCTCTCAGGCCCTTTCCCTCTCTGGGGGACTCCCAAATTTATGCATTTAGTTTAGAGACGGAGTGCGGGGTGGGGGAGAGAGAGATCCGCGAATGAGCACACCCATCTGCTGGTTCACTCCCCAGATGCCCACAGGGGAGCCATGAACGCAGTCCAGGTCTCCCACGTAGGTGCTGTGAGCCTGATGACTGGCGCTCTCACTGCTGCCTCCCAGGTTCTGCACTGGCAGGAAGATGGAGTCCCAGGAGTCAGAGCCGGGCCCAGACTCTAGTTCTCTGATGTGGGATGCAGGTGTCTGGGCAGAGACCTTCACAGCTCAACCAAATGCCAGCCCCGCAGTGGCTTCTCTAAGCTCCAGAAGTTCTGCTCCCTCCCCCTTCCTCCTAACAGCAGGGGCAAGGGAGTCTGACAGAGGCATCAGTATTTCCACCTCCCCAACGCAGCTCTGACTTGGGGTCACAAGATGGTGGCATAAATCCCCTCCACTTCTTTCTCAAAAAGCATCCTCCAAACAACAAGGAAAATAAGAAACCAAACCCAAATTCCATCTTTACCTACACTCAGGGTCCATCTAGAATCCTGCCCCCTGGGGCCGGCACTGTGTCACGATGGGTTAAAGTCCTGGCCTGCAGCGCCAGTATCCCATATGGGCACTGGTTCGAGTCCTGGCTGCTCCTCTTCCGATCCAGCTCGTTACTATGGCCTGGGAAAGCAGTAGAAGGTGGCCCGAGTCCTTGGGCCCCTGTGCCCGGCTGGGAGACCTGGAGAAAGCTCCTGGCTGCTGGCTTTGGATTGGCTCAGCTCTGGCCATGGCAGCCATTTGGGGAGTGAACCAGCAGATGGAGGACCTCTCTCTCTCTCTCTCTCTCTCTCTCTCTCTCCCCTACCCCCATCTATAACTCTGACTTTCAAATAAGTAAAATTAATATTAAAAACCAACCTTGACCCCTCTCACCCTCTCCGGGGTCAGAAGGTGGCTGGCAGTGGTGGCACAGGACCCGTGACCTGGAAAGGGAAGACAGAGCACCCCAGGGCACATTCCTACAGGAGTGAGCTGATTCTTCTCAGCCCAGAAAAGCTCAGCAACTGGAAGTAGCAATTAAGTCAGAGGCGGGGCTCAGGCCTGGGAAACGGCTGGGAGATCTGTTTAAAGAGCAATTAGACCCTCAGGGGGCCTGCCAGACCCAGCACAGCTGGGAGCTGTCCTGTGCCTCGTCCCTGCTCCTGCAGAAGGCAGGAAGATGGGTCTGGGATACGACACAGATTCTGGACTTGGGAGGGGTTGTGGCAGGAGACAACAGAACAGGATCCAAAAGGGAGTGGAAGCCAGCACTGCGTGTGCGATCGTGTGGCTCAGTTCCCTGCCATGCACCTCTCCCCACCTCCAGCCCTGAAACTCTGGACAGGTGAGCATGTGACCTTCAAGCAGGAGATACAGTAGAGGGTCTTACTCTGGAAAAACCTAACAATGCAAGAGCAAAAGGCCTATTGACCCTGATCATTGGTGTTTCAGTGAAGAGTCCAGTCCACCAAACACCCTACCTACCATGAGCCTGCACTGGGAGCTTCCAACTGACCCTCAAGTGCCTCCCTATCAAATATGGGGGACAGCCACACATCACCAGACAGCTGACGAGTGCAGAAGACACGAGACCAGAAGAAACAGAGACAATGCAGGGAGAGGAAACTTTCAGATTAATAGCCTCAGAGAGGCAAGGCATCCAGAGACTATGAAACCACTTTTAAAAAGAAAGGAGGAGGCCGGCGCCGTGGCTTAACAGGCTAATCCTCCGCCTAGCGGCGCCGGCACACCGGGTTCTAGTCCCGGTGGGGGCGCTGGATTCTATCCCGGTTGCCCCTCTTCCAGGCCAGCTCTCTGCTATGGCTCGGGAAGGCAGTGGAGGATGGCCCAAGTCCTTGGGCCCTGCACCCCATGGGAGAGCAGGAGAAGCACCTGGCTCCTGGCTTTGGATCAGCGTGATGCAGCGGCCATTGGAGGGTGAACCAACGGCAAAAAGGAAGACCTTTCTCTCTGTCTCTCTCTCTCTCACTATCCACTCTGCCTGTTAAAAAAAAAAAAAAAAAAAAAAAAGAAGAAGAAAGGAGGAGTGAGCACTCAACCTAGTTAAGGTTAAGACACCTGTGTCCCATCTCAGAGTGTTGGGCATTCAGCTCCCAGCTCCGACTCCTGTGTTCAGCTTCCTGCCAGTGCAGACCCTGGGAGGCAGCAGTGGTGGCTCAGGTAATCGGGTTTCTACCACCCACCTGGGAGACCTGAACTGCGTTCCCAGCTCCTGGGTTCAGCCCAGCTAAGTCCCACAGATGCTCAGTTGCAGGCATTTGGGGGGCTGAATCAGCAAATGAGAGCTTGCTTTCTTTCTGTATGTCCCTCCCTCTCTTTGTATCTCTCTACCCCTCAAATATACAAAAATATGTAAAAATTGTTAAAAACAAGAAAAAATGGAGAATATAAAAAGCAACCTTGAAAATTTTAGAAATCAAAGAAAGAAAATGGTTCTGTTAATAGGGTACAACATAGAAGATATTTCCCAGAAAATGGAGCAACAAAATGGTTAATAAAAGAGAAATGATTAAATAAATGTTTAGAAGATCAATGTACGGAGCCCAGTATCCAAACAATAGGAGCTGCAGAAAGAGTGAACAGAGAAAATGGCTGGGGAGAAATTCCCAGAACTAAGGGACATACATTGCTAGGACACAGGTGCTGAAGCTCTGGCACATGTCAGAAGGCCTGGAGGGTTTGGGGGTTTTTTTGTTTTGTTTTTTAGTTTTATTTTATTTGCAGAGAGACCGAGAAAGACTGACAGGCAGAGATATTCAATCCACTATTTAATTCTCCAAATGCCTGCAACTTCCGGAGCTGGGACAAGCCAAAGTCAAGAGCCCAGAAGCTAACCTGAATCTCCCACGTGGGTGGCGGGGACTCAGGTACTTGAGCCATCCCTATCGCCCTCCTGGGTGCACACTGGCAGGCAGCTAGAAGCAGAAGTGGAGGTAGACCCAGGACACAAGCCCAGGCACTGACACGGGGCCAGATGTCTCAACTGCACGGAGGGCTTGTTTAAGTGCAGATTGCTGGTACTTATCACCGGAGTAAGTATCAAGTGGGACCCCAGAATTTGCATTTTTTAAAGATTGTAAATTTTAATAAATTTTTTTAAAAAGGTCCACAGGAAGCTATTTCCCATCTGTTGACTCACCCCTCAAATGCCCACAACAGCCAGGGCTGGACCAGGCTGAAGCCAGCAGCCCAAAACTCAATCCAGGTCTCCCTCATGGATGTGAGGACCCCAGCTCCTCGAGCTGTCATCCCCTGCTGCCTCCCAGGTGTTTGTCAGCAGGCGGCCTGCGGAGCAGGGCTAGGACTCAGATGCCGTTGCTCTGCCATTTGGGGTTCAGGTGCCTCAAATGCAGTCTTAACCGCTGTGCAAATGCCCACCCTCCGAATCTGCATCCCCAACACGTGCCCACAGGTGATACCAACGCCACTGGTCTGGGGACCACACCTGAGAACCGCTATGTTAAATTACAAAGGACTGGGGCTTGCACAGTGAGGTAGCAGGTAAAGCGCCTTCTTCAGTGCCAGCATCCCATATGGGCACCGGTTTGAGTCCCGGCTGCTCCATTTCTGATCCAGCTCTCTGCTATGGCCTGGGATAGCAGCAGAGTATGGCCCAAGTGCTTGGGCCCTGCACCCGCAAGGGAGAACAGGAGGGAGCACCTGGCTCCTGGCTTCTGATAGGTGCAGTGTGCCGGCTGTAGCAACCATTTGGGGGGTGAACCAATGGAAGGAAGACCTTTCTCTCTGTCTCTCTCTCTCTCTCACTGTCTAACTCTGCTTGTCCAAAAGAAAAAAAAAAAGATTTTATGACAGGTTTGGCCATATGCAAAATCACTTAAAGGCCTTTTACAGAACCTTGGAAGGGTGTGGGAAGACGAATCCAGAGATGCAAAGGAAACCAAGCATATACAAAAGCGAGGCGATTACTCTAGGGAAAAAAAAGGTTTTTTGAAGTTGTTCAATAAAGGAAATGTAAACAGAGTATACAAGAGAAAAATCGTAGGCTGGCGCCGTGGCTTAACAGGCTAATCCTCCACCTTGCGGCGCCAGCACACCGGGTTCTAGTTCCGGTTGGGGTGCCGGATTCTATCCCGGTTGCCCCTCTTCCAGGCCAGCTCTCTGCTATGGCCCGGGAGTGCAGTGGAGGATGGCCCAAGTGCTTGGGCCCTGCACCCCATGGGAGACCAGGAGAAGCACCTGGCTCCTGGCTTCGGATCAGCGAGATGCACCAGCCGCAGCGGCCATTGGAGGGTGAACCAACGGCAAAAGGAAGACCTTTCTCTCTGTCTCTTTCTCACTATCCACTCTGCCTGTCAAAAAGAAAAAAAAAAAAAAAAAGAGAGAGAGAGAGAGAGAGAGAGAGAGAGAGAAATCATATTAGGAAAGGAAATCTAACCACAGCACTTGCCCCCAGAACAAACAGTATCTACAAATGCGATGGTGAAATTGCTGGACATGGACTTAACGACGATGACAGGCTAGGGGAGGGGAAGAGGTGAGCAGAGAATTAGAATCCTCCTCTGTCCGGTGCTGCGGCTCAATAGGCTAATCCTCCGCCTGCAGCGCCGGCACACCGGGTTCTAGTCCTGGTCGGGGCACCGGATTCTGTCCCGGTTGCCCCTCTTCCAGGTCAGCCCTCTGCTATGGCTCGGGAGTGCAGTGGAGGATGGCCCAAGTGCTTGGGCCCTGCACCCCATGGGAGACCAGGAGAAGCACTTGACTCCTGCTTTCGGATCAGCGCGGTGCGCCAGCCGCAGCACGCTGGCCGTGGCGGCCATTGGAGGGTGAACCAATAGCAAAGGAAGACCTTTCTCTCTGTCTCTCTCTCTCTCTCTCACTGTCCACTCTGTCCAAAAAAAAAAAAAAAAAAAAAAAAAAAAAAATCCTCCTCTACCCAAACTAGAAGTCAACACACTAGATAGATGAGTCCAGAATGGGAGTGCATGTATTATTTAGAAATCAGGAAGGAAATGCCAGAAGAAACAGCTCAGAGTTGAAAGCAGTTGCCCCGAGGGACTTGGATAAGGGTTGGGAGAAAGGCCCAGGGACTTCTGTTTTAGTTACAAGCCTTTTAGCACCATTTGATTTTTCAGCTATGTGTACACATGATCCGGATAAAGTAAATATTGATTCTGTATGGCAACTCTAACTCAGGAGCCACTACAGCGTGCCTGCAGGGTCTACTGTGTGGGCTCAAAGGAGCAGGGGATGCCCCAGCCCCAGCCCCCCTGGGATGGGCAGTATTTTTCAGCTCTACCCGCTTTCTCCCTCCAGTGCAATCCCTCCATCTCCTGTTCCTGCAGCAGCCATCATGCAGGCAGATGTGCTGAACTGTACATTTCCAGAACCTACTGTCTCCCTGGAAAGCTGCCTTCCCCTTTCCCACTCTCCCCCCAGCTGATGAACTCGGGTTAGGTAACACTTCCTCCCCACCTAATCTAGGTGTGCCTCTTAATTCCCCTCCACTGTAGCCTTTAGCGCACGCACTGCGTTGTCACTGTCCTGCACTTGGGCTCAGCCACTGGACAGTCGCTTCCATGAGGGCTAGGACCCTCTTATCCACTGGAGTCTCAGGACAGGGTCTGATGAGCTCAATAAATACACAAATGAGTGAATCCCATTTCACAAAACATGCAGACACCGCTCCATCCATATTACAAGTCTTGGCCAACCTCTGGCTTCTCCATTCTGCTGTCTACCCACCCTTGTTCCTCACAAGGCAAGCCGGCTGTGGCTCAGTTTTCAATCCTTTCACTCCTGCCTGAACCCCAGAAAGGAGCCAGGGCTCCTTCCGCTGACCAGGGCCAGCTCCCGTCCAGACAGGGCTTTCTAACTGAGTTTGCACTGGACCGGAATGAGCTGCTTGGGGAGTGTCTGTCTGCCCAGCCTGGAAGGAGACCAGTCCCCTCCATCAGGTTCCCTGTCCTGGGGCCCAGCCAAAGCACAGCTTTCAGAGGTCAGGGATCCAGGCTTCAGAGGGGACTCCCTTAGCTGTGGACTTGGCCCTGGATTGCCCTGCCCAGTCTTCTCACTGCCCTGCTCATTTCACAGGCCAAGAGCTGGGAGTCCAAGCTCTTCAGGCCAGCGTGCCCTGCTGACTCCCAGCCAGCGACTTCCAACGGCAAAGGGATGTGGCCTGGGCCCGAGGGGCAGGGAGGACTGGGGACAAGGAGCCTGGGCACCCAACCCCGGAGCCGGCCCCTACACACAGTAGGCACTGCAGGGCCTCCCTCCAGAGTTAGCAAGGCCAAAACGAAGGGGCCCCCGGCGGGTCCCCGGAGGAACCAGAGTTTTCATGGGTGCAAGGCCTCAAGGTGGCCAGCCCCTAGTCAGGGGTGCCTTGCCTCCCCGCCCCGACTGCGCCTCCAGACCTCCGAGGGCCTCCCGGGCTTCGGAATGCTGTGACCTCCGAGCGCCCCAGAGGCGCGGTGGCGGAGGTGGGAGGGGCCGCGGCCAGCATCCGAGAACTGGGAGTAGGGCGCAGAAGGGGCCCCTTCTTTCCTTTCCTCGGGCCCGGGGGCGGGGAGGAGCGAGGGAGGAGGAGAGAGGTTTGGCTTCGGCCAGGGAACCTGTAAATACCGGCGGCGAAACCCGATCTGCCCTGGTCGCTTCCCTATTTAGGAGAAGGGCTGGTGCCTGGCGCTTGGTGGCCGCGAGTCACGTGGCCACCCTGGACCTGGGGGGAGATGCGTAGGCATCCTGGCCCACTCCCCTGCCCTCAGTGTGGGGGTGGGAAGGCCTGGGTTCCCCCGCCCAGCAGCCCTTGCCGGCTTGGTGGGCTCCCGCAGGATTCCCTGGGCGAGATGTGTGTTTTTTCCAAGCCTTGGTTGGCTTCCGTCCTGTTTTCTTGTAGATCTGACTCTTGGGGGGTGGCAGGCAGGGCACAGAGCAGGCCCCACTCCAGGCCTTGAATGCCTGCACCCTGGGTGGTAGAGAAATTGCCCAGGGCCGGCCTGCGCGGGACCTGGCTCCTGTCGGCAGGCTGTGTGCTAGGCTCTGTGAGTGGCATCAGGGGTGCACAGAAAACAAGACGGCGCCTGCCCTGGAGGGGCTTACACTGCAATGGGGAACAGCCGGAGAAGCAGCTACACCCAAATGGGGCCTGGGAGGCTTGGAGGAAGAGCAGTGCTTGAGCTGTGTCTGGGGGCCCAGGAGGTGCCCTGCCAGGCCAGGCCAGCCTGAGGGCACTGCTCCTGCAAAGACTGCAAAGGCACGGGCGGGGCCAGCTCCCAGGCACTCGGTGCCTCCCGGCAGCAGCACTGGTGAGAGTGGAGAGTGTGGAGGACCGACAGGAGCCAGGTCTCAAGCCCTGTGTGTGCCCAGCTAGAGCAGGCAGGCAGGGGTCGGGGGGAACCCCAAATGAATCATCCCTTGGAGACAGGATAGGGATGAGACAGAATCAAATCCGCGTTTTCTAGGGGAGCTGGGTGTGGTGTGGATTGGGGGGCTATACAGTGAGAGAGACTGAGAGGAGCCAGTCCCCTAGCTTGCCCAAAGACAGCAGCAGCAGGAATAGAAAGAGAGAAAAAGGCTAACAAATACTTGGGAGGGGCGGAGCCATGGACCCTCAGGATGGAGGGGGGGCCTACGATGGGGAGGAAGAAGTGTGGGGACCCCAGGCTTCCAGCTGGGGATGCAGAGGCTGATGGACGCACAGGTTTGGAGGACAGGTTGATGACGATGAGGATGAAATTTACTGGGTGCGCCCGTGTTTCAGGCACCAAACACTGTGCAATACCTCACTTAGTCCCCGCAGTAACCTGCTCCACAGACACTGTTGTTACCTGCACTTTAACACAGAAGCAGAGTGGAGAGGTGACGTGCCTAAAAGCGTACCATTGGGATGGTGACCACACGCTCTGAAGTTTGGCTGAGGTTTTCCAGGACCCTCTACAGAGGAGCTCCTCCCCCTCCCCTGCCCTCAGCCCAGCCCACCTCTGTCCAGGACCTTGCCCTGGGAAGCCAGGACAGGAGCTCACTGTGACAAGTGGGTACAGGGCTCCGGAACCCTAGCAATGAGACCCCACCTTCTCTATGACAGTACAAAGGGGAACTGAGGCTACTGGGACAATCAGAGAAACCAAGAAAGTAGGTGTGTCCCACTTATAATTTGATTAACCCCCTGCAATATAACAGTTCAGTGACATAAGAGAGGGTCCGGAAAGGTCTAGGGGGAAGGGCAGGCCCTATGGGGCAGGGTCTTGGAGCAGGCACGCGTCTCTCCTGGAGTCAATCCCTCCAGCTCTGTTGCACTTTGCCCAGCCTTGCATCAGGTGGCCCTGCGGACAGGAAGGCACAGCCACTCCGGGCGACCCCGTCTCCACCAGCCCCTTGTCCAGCACCTGGGGCTATGGGCAGTGCTGCTGTTTTCAAAAGGTCTCCCACCAGCCCCGGAGACACAGAGGCCGGGGGGAAAGCGATGGAGCAGATGAGTGACCAGGAGAGAGACAGGGGGCTTTCTCTTGAGTGTTTGGGCCTAGAGAAACCTGCCTTCAACCATCACCCTTGAAGTGAATAAAATGGGCCTGCAGACTGGAAGTTAACTAGGAAGCTGTTGCAGGCAGAAGTTAGAATATCCATTTGTCGTGGCGGGTGCTGTGGTGCAGCGGGTTAAAGCCCTGGCCTGAGGCGCCAGCATCCCATATGGGCGCTGGTTCTAGTCCTGGCTGCTCCTCTTCCAATCCAGCTCTCTGTTATGGCCTGGAAAAGCAGTAGAAGATGGCTCAACTCCTTGGGCCCCTGCACCTGCATGGGAGACCTGGAGGAAGCTCCTGGCTCCTGGCTGCGGATCGGAGCAGCTCTGGCCGTTGCGGCCATCTGGGGAGTGAACCAGTGGATGGAAGACCTTTCTCTCTGTCTCTACCTCTCTCTGTAACTCTGTCTTTAAAAAAAAAAAAATATCCATTTGCCTCCCACACCTTAAGTGTTGTAAAGAGGCCCAGTAGGATCCCAGAGAGCCTTCCGGAATGAAGATCTGCTCCCAGTGATCTGGGAGCCAGGCAGTGAGAAGCCCATGGCATCAAGCTGCCTGCCTGTATTTCGGGGGTTCCAGGTTCCAATAAAGCCAACACTGCCTTTGTGTTGCCCTCCCGGGCCTCTTGGGGACCGTCCCTTATCCGCACCTCCCCCGCCTTCTTTCACACACTTTTGCTGGTTCTCTTCACGCCCTGTGCATCTGGCTTTGGAAGGGTTCTGCTGGGACACACAAATCTTTCTCTGACCGCAGAACAAGAGGTGCTTGAGGGTCAATCCTCTGCATCTTCCAAGGATGAACGAGCGTTCTATACACAGATGCCACCCACAGCACACAGGAGGTCCCAGCCCAGTGGTGGTCATAAAATCAGCTTAGCATGTCATGGTCAGCCCCTTAAAAAAATGAACTGGAATATGAGGGCACTTCAAGAAGTTTCTGGAAAATAGAACAAAAGGTAAGTTTATTTTGGTGCAAAAGAAAAAAATTAAATCCATCCATACAAAGGGTCTCCAAAAAGTCCATAGAGGGGTGAATATTTAGAGTAGCAGTCACGATGCTCCATTTCTGATTGCAGCACCTGAGTTCAGGACCCGTCTCCAGTTCCCAAATCTCCTAGTTTTGGCTATTCTGCTGCTTTTTTTTTTTTTAATTTTTAAAATTGTTTTTTATTTGAAAGGCAGTGTTACAGAAAGGCAGAGAAAAAAAGAGAGGTCTTCCACCCACTGGTTCATTCCCCAAATGGCTGCACTGGTGAGAGCTGAGCCGATCCAAAGCCAGGAGCCAGGAGCTTCTTCCAGGTCTCCCACGTGGCTGCAGGGGCTCAAGTTTGTCCACCTTCTTCTTCTTCTTCTTCTTTTTTTTTTTTTTTTTTTGACAGGCAGAGTGGACAGTGAGAGAGAGAGAGACAGAGAGAAAGGTCTTCTTTTTTGCCGTTGGTTTACCCTCTAATGGCCGCCGCGGCCAGGGCACTGCGGCCGGTGCACCGCGCTGATCCAAAGCCAGGAGCCAGGTACTTCTCCTGGTCTCCCATGGGGTGCAGGGCCCAAGCACTTGGGCCATCCTCCACTGCCTTCCCGGGCCATAGCAGAGAGCTGGCCT
The DNA here is from genome assembly GCF_033115175.1 of Lepus europaeus. Classification (NCBI taxonomy): domain Eukaryota; kingdom Metazoa; phylum Chordata; class Mammalia; order Lagomorpha; family Leporidae; genus Lepus; species Lepus europaeus. Next base: position 63,238,681 of record NC_084836.1, read on the forward strand.
GGAAGAGGGGCAACCGGGATAGAATCCGGGGCTCCAACAGGGACTAGAACCCGGTGTGCCGGCGCCGCAAGGCAGAGGATTAGCCTGTTGAGCCACGGCGCCGGCCAAGTTTGTCTACCTTCTACTGCTCTCCAAGTCACATTAGCAGGGAGCTGGATTGGAAATACAGGACTCGGACTGGTGCCCATATGGGATGCCAGCACTGCAGGAGGTGGCTTTACCCACTATGTCACAGCGCCGGCCCCTACTCTGCTTCTGATCCAGCTTCCTGCTAATGTGCCTGGGAAGGCAGCAGAGGATAGTCCAAGGACTTGGGCCACCTGGTAAGAAACATGAATGGAGTTCTGGCCTCCTGGCTTTGGCTTGGCCCAGCCCTGGCTTTTGGAAGCATCTGGGGGAGTAAACCAGAGGATGGAAGATGTGTACATGTACATGCATGTGTATGTGTGTGCGTGTGTGTGCAAGGTGTGTGTGTGTCTGTTTCTCGGTATCTCTGTCTCTATCACTATGGCTTTTTTTTTTTTTTAGAAACTTATTTATTTATTTATTTTTTGACAGGCAGAGTGGATAGTGAGAGAGAGAGAGAGAGACATAGAGAAAGGTCTTCCTTTTTGCCGTTGGTTCACCCTCCAATGGCTGCTGCGGCCTGCGCATCACGCTGATCCTAAGCCAGGACCCAGGTGCTTCTCCTGGTCTCCCATGCGGGTGCAGGGCCCAAGCACTTGGGCCATCCTCCACTGCCTTCCCGGGCCATAGCAGAGAGCTGGCCTGGAAGAGGGGCAACCGGGACAGAATCCGGCGCCCCAACCAGGACTAGAACCCAGTGTGCTGGCACCACAAGGCAGAGGATTAGCCTGTTGAGCCATGGCGCCGGCCTATCACTATGGCTTTTAAATAAATAGATCTTAAAGGAAAGAAAGAAACCATTAGAGTGCATACACACAGCAAGGACAATCCCCATGAGCCTTTTGTTTCAGTTATCTTACAATACAATGTTTCTTGCTATGGGGATAGAACAGTGGCTAAGACATAAAATCCAGATGCATGCAGCAAACACATAAAGGCCACCTCTTCCAAGTTAGGTACCACGTTGGGTTCAAGAGACCCAATGATAACTAAGACAGCCCTAGTTACCACCTATCTTCTGGTTGGCAAGCCAGTAAGCAAACAGTTCCAAGACAAGGTGCCGACTGCTTGGAGAGAATATGTGGGAGGCACTAAAAATCTGATCTGAGAGTGGGTATCTGGGAGGACTCCCCAGAGGAGGTGATGCAGTCATAGTTTTTTTTATTTGTTTGTTTGTTTTTAGCAAGAAAAGACACTCAGTAGGTTGTAGCATCTCCTCCATCCTATAGACAGCAAGGGAAATATGCTAAGGTGTCAAGAGCCCTAGTCTAAAGTCTAAAAATGAGATCTGGCCCTGCCTCCTCCTCTTATAAGGACCTGTGGGTGGCAGGGGCCCAAGCACTTGGACTTCTTCCATTGCTTTCCCAAGCGCATTAGCAGGAAGCTGGATTGGAAGTGGAGCAGCCATGACTCAAATCGGTGCTCATATGGGATGCTGGCATCACCGCTGCACCACGGTTAATCATTCCAGACTCTCTTTACTCATCTACAAAATGGACATAATATCTACCTGGTTAACCTCACAGAAGTGAGAGATCACGTGAGACTGAAAGTATGTTGTAAACTAGAAAAGGGCAGGGGGTGTCCCTGGATGGGGTGCACTGGGCAGCACGTCCATCTCAGTCCACAGCCCTTTGTCCCTGTCCACGCTCCTCCTGCTGCAACTCAAGAAGGCAGGGGCAGGGTCCAGAAAGACCCCTGAAGCAACCTGACTATTGACTATTTAGCTGAAGGATCCTATTGTGCTTTTTTTTTTTCTTGGACAGGCAGAGTTAGATAATGACAGAGACAGAAAGGTCTTCCTTTTCCGTTGGTTCACCCCCCAAAAGGCTGCTACGGCTGGTACACTGAGCAGATCTGAAGCCAGGAGCCAGGTGCTTTTCCTGGTCTCCCATGCGGGTGCAGGGCCCAAGCACTTGGGCCATCCTCCACTGCCTTCCCAGGCCACAGCAGAGAGCTGGACTGGAAGAGGAGCAACCGGGACAGAATCTGGTGCCCCAACTGGGACTAGAACTCGGGGTGCTGGCGCCACAGGCGGAGGATTAGCCTAGTGAGCTGCGGCGCAGGCCGATCCTATTGTGAATAGTGAGAGAGAGAGAGAGACACAGAGAGAAAGGTCTTCCTTTTTGCCGTTGGTTCACCCTCCAAAGGCCGCTGCGGCTGGCTCATCACACTGATTCGAAGCCAGGAGCCAGGTGCTTCTCCTGGTCTCCCATGCGGGTGCAGGGCCCAAGCACTTGGGCCATCCTCCACTGCCTTCCCGGGCCATAGCAGAGAGCTGGCCTGGAAGAGGGGCAACCGGGACAGAATCCGGCACCCCAACCAGGACTAGAACCCGGTGTGCTGGCGCCGCAAGGCGAAGGATTAGCCTGTTAAGCCACGGCGCCGGCCCGATCCTATTGTTTTAATAATGGGGGGTAAATGTCAGAATTCCTCCAGCCGCCTTTCTGTTAATGAGTTAGGATCTACGCAAACTCAGTGTTTAGAGTTATATAAGCCTCATTCAGATCTTCTGTAACAGCCACTTTCATTTTGGAAAAACACATTTCCATTAAAATGGTGTTATATAAAAAGGCTTTGTGGATGGATGCAGGAAGAGCAGGGACAGGCAGGCGTGGCACTTTGAGGCACAGAGTCCTCACCTGTCCTCAGGAGGGCGTATCCATGGGAGAATGGCTTTGGTCGTATGTAGTGAGCTAAGCTGTGACCTGCGTGTCCTGTGACCACTGCGAAGACCAGATGCACGCCGGGCCATTGTATCCACAGCAGGAAGGCCACCAGCAGCCTCTACACCCCTGCCCCCCAGGCCCCTACCTTGCTGAAAGCCCCTTCCTTGGCAGATTGGGTTCCTGGGTCTGGAGGTAGCTCAGAAGTCACCCAGTACAATGTCACTCCCTGTCGCTCTTGCCAGCCAACACCTGGACAGCCTCCTTGGTCGCAAGGCAGCACATGTCACCACTGAAACAGACCCAGCTGGTGCTGTGGCATAGCGGGTTAAAGCCCCAGCCTGCAGCGCCAGTATCCCATAGGGGCGCCAGTTCAAGTCCCAACTGCTCCTCTTCTGATCCAGCTCTCTGCTGTGGCCTGGGAAAGCAGTAGAAGATGGCCCAAGTCCTTGGGCCACTGCACCTGCGTGGGAGACCCAGAAGAAGTTCCTGGATCCTGGCTTCGGATAAGCACAGCTCCAACCGGTGCGGCCAGCTGGGGAATGAACCACTGGATGGAAGACCTCCCTCCTCTCTCTCTCTCTCTCTCTCTCTCTTTTTTTTTTTTTTTGACCTCCCTCCTCTCTCTGGATCTACCTCTCTTTGTAACTCTTTCAAATAAATAAAATAAATCTTAAAAAAAAAATAAAAAGAAGAAAGCAAGAAAATAAAAGAAACAGATCTGATGCGGACGCGAAGCTTGCCTTTGTGGGGCTATCCCCTCCAGGAACGAACACAAAGCCCTCACCTACAGCAGTGAGCAGGGCAGTCCTGTCAATGGGAGTCTGGGGTCCAGGAGGGTGTGCTGGGAGACTGCCCAGGTAGGAGAGAGGGCAGCCTGACCGTCCTCAGAGCTGAAGCACCTCCCTTAGGGGCCCCGTTCACTCACCCTGAGCTGAGAGGCGGGCTTTTGCTGTAGCAGTTAAACCACAGGGTTGGGATGCCTGCGGTCTGTCAGAGGTTCCAGTTCTACCCCTGGTTCTAGCTTCCTGCTAATGGGCAACTTGGGAGGCAGCAAGTGGTTGCTCAAGTACTTGGGTCCCTGCCACCCATGTGGGGCACTCAGAGTAGCAGGCTCCTGGCTTCTGCCTGGCCCAGGCCCAGCACCAGGTGTCTTGGGCATTTGGGGAGTGAACCAGCAGGTGAGGGATCTCTCTCTCTCTCTTCCCCCATTCCCACCCATATCTTTAATATATATATATTTTATATGTGGATGGGAACATATTTAATATATTTATATATAATATTATATATATGCATATATATACAATGAGGCTGGGACTATGGGGAAGTGGTGGCAGGGCGAGGTTGGGAGGACGGGATCTGGGTGGAAATGACTGCCTTTGAGGAAAGTCCTGCTGTTCAGGTCTCCTTTGAAGTGTGGAGGTCACACAGTTCCGGGTCAGTGCCAGCTCTGACTCCCCGGAGGCTGAGCGGGAAGCAAAGTAACTGCCCCGAGCCTCAAAGCGCCCTGGCCCGACCCCAGCCAGGCTTCTAGGCTAGCCCCGGTTATCCGCAGGGCGGGATCGGCCTGTCTTCCGCGGCGGTGATACCCCAGCACAGAGCTTGAGAACGTGAACCTCACAGTGGCCTTTTAAGTAGTTGGGAAGGGGGTGTGGCCGAGGAGGCTGGGAGGCCGCAGCCGGGCGAGGGGGAGTGGCCCGGGGGCGTGGCCGTGCCGACTGGAATGTTGTTGGGTCCTCGCACCGCATAGTAAGGAGGGGCCACGCCCCTTTTCTCCGACAGGGCCAATCGGAGTGCCGGAGCGGTTTCAAGTCTCCCCCGCCAGCTTGCCCGCCCGCCACCCCACCCCCCTCGGGGATTCGCTTTTTTCCGTAACAAAATAGGAAAGCTCCGGACGGTCAGCAGCCCCGGCCGTTCACAGGTGGAGGGTCCCGGGGCCTCGGACGCTGGCCCGGAGCGGGAAGCGCCAGCAGGCTGTGGAGAGGCCGGGTCTAGGGCCCGGAGGTGCGCGGGGGTGGGCGCTGCAGCCGCGGGTTGTTTATCTGGAGTACGGAGGGGAGGGGGGAGCCTGGAAACCGCCCCGTGTCCCATTTCCTCCTCTTGTTTTCGCTCCGGATTCTCCATGTTGGACCCAAACTGAGGAGCCCGGAGCTGCCACCGGGGGATCGGGGCCGAGGGCACCCGGGGGAGCTGTGGCCCGGGCCGCCCGCCCTCCGCACAGGCCGCCTCCCTTCCCGGCCCGGGGAGGACACGGAGGGGGGATGTGAGCAGCTGTGGGAGCCGGAGTCGCGGGAGCGGGAGCCGGAGCGGGCCCCCGCCCAGGCCCCCCAGCCCAGCCCAGCGCAGCCTGCGCGCCCGCCGGCCCTCCCGCCCAGCCAGCCCGGGCCCGCGGGATTGTTAGATGGAACACGGCTCCATCATCACCCAGGCGCGGAGGGAAGACGCCCTGGTGCTCACCAAGCAAGGTAGGGGCAGCAACTTCCCAAAACTTTGCGTCGCCCCCCCCCCCCGGAGGGGAGGGGGCTCGGGCATCCCCTCGCCCGGGTCCTGCGTCTCTCGGCCCTGACTTGCTGGGGCTCAGGGCAGGCGATTGTGACTAGAGCCCCCCGGTCTGTCCGCCCCCGCGTCCCGGGTGGGCACTCGGACCCCTGGCGCGGGGCGCGCGGGCCCGGGGGAGGGGCGTCTTCGGCGCAGCTGTCACCCGGGGCCCGCGCCCCCTCCCCCCGGGGCCGAGAACCGGAGGGGTCGCGCGCCGGGAGCGCGTCCGCCTCCCTCCCGAGTTGGGGGTGGGGTCGCCACTTTTCGTGCAGCGCAGCGCGCGCGGCTTTCCCCAGAGCTCGGGAGGAGGCCGGGGAGGGGGTCCGGAGGCGGGACGCGGCGGGGGCTGGAGTGGAGCGCTTCTTCCCCAGGCCGCCGAGCCCAGAGGTCGTTCCGGCCGCGGGCGGGGACGGCGTCCGGTGGGACTTGAGACCAAGTTCGCCGCCCGGAGGCGGGGGCGGCCGCGGGGGGAGGGGCGCGGCGCGGGGGCCCGGGGGCCCGGGGCCCGAGCTGCGCGGGCTCCGGCCGCGCTGAGCAAACAAGCCCGGCCCCGGGCCCGGCCGGCGCCCCTCCCTGCCCCGGTGCGCTCCCCCGGGGCCGCGGCCGCGCACACAGAGCGGCGTTTGTTTAGCCCGGGAGCGGTGTCCCTGGTTACATAATTCGTCGGCGTGTTTCTGAATCGCGCAGCGAAAAAGTGCGAGTTCTCTGTGGGCAGCGGCTCGCGGCCCCCGCCTGCCCGGGGGCCAGGTGGAGGCGCGTGGGGGAGGGTCGCAGGCCCTGTCTGGGGTGGACTTGGGGACGCGACGCGGGGTAAGGCCGCGGCCTGTGGCGGGAGCAGGGAACGCTTGGCTCCCCAGGGTGGCAGTGGCTTAGTTTGGTCGCAGCCGGGGAGGGGAGGGCGGGGGGAAGGCTTGAAACTTTCCCCCTCCCCCACGCTCTTCTTCTGGCCTTAGGAATGTGTCTGGGATCGCGGCGAGTAGGACTAGCGTCGGTTTTTTTTTTTTTTTCCTTTTTTTTTTTTTTTTCTGGAAAACTCCTCGGACCGGAGCCACCTGGCCCGGAGGCTGGGAAGCGAGCACACTCTTGGGACCAAATCCGGAGCCTTCCCGCCCTCGCCTTTCGCCCTGGTAGCCGGGCCTGCAGGGCGGTGCTGCCAGTGCCTATACCGAGGCCTGGAAGCTGGTGGGCGGCCAGCTGCACGGCCCTGGTGCAGCCCGCGTCGCCTCGTTGGGCAACATTACTCAGCATGTCACTCGTTCCGGAGGTTTGCTTTCCTAAAGACCCCCAACTTGCCTGGGGGCTCCAGCGCTGGCCTGGGGGTGCCAGCCCCTCCCGGAATCCCTTAGTGCACTGGTGGCGGTGGCGGTTGGGGTGGGGGGGAGTTGGCAGTGTTGGCTGCTGCTTGCATCACTGGTCCTCTCTGAATAAGCCTGCCCCCAGGGGGGTGGAGCCTTGCAGCCTTATTTTCTCGGACCCCCCAACCCCCAGAAGCCCCTGCTCCCTGCCCTGGGTGCTGACGGCATCAGCAGCCAGGCAGTGGGACCCGGACGGCAACTTTGTGGCCTCTGCTGCTGGCTGCTCAGCTGTGCTGAGCGCTGGGAGAGGGAGGGGGCCTCCTGTGTCGTTGTCAGGGCCTTTCCGGGGAAGGGACCCCGAGAGACGGGCAGGGGTGGAGAAATTTGGCTAACAGTGCTTCCCCACTGCTGCGCTCTGAGGCTGCCCTGGGCAGGGGCGGCCGCGCAGGAAGGGAGTGAAGGCAAGCGGCGTGTTACATCCAGGCTGGAAGTTTCATCCTCCATGGCTGGCTCAGGCCGCAGAATAAGCCAGGAGCAGAAAGTGGAGCAGGTGGCTCCCTCGGGCGCCAAGTTGCTGGGTGGGTTTGGGGGAGCTGGGACTTAGTTTTCCTTTTGTGTTTGTGGTTTACCCTTCACTTATGCCTGGAGGAATCCGAGTTCCCAGGCCGGCCCCAGGCTCCCCGTGTCATTTGACTGCATACCAGAGGAGGCATACTTTGTTTCTGTGAGGTTGGGGTATCCAGCGGCCGCCAGGCTGGCCCTCCCACCCCCATAGCATTTACCTACAAAACCTGCACCTGCAAAGCAGAGGTTTTAATGACGCCTTATTGGTCCCTGCCCCCAGCGCGCCATCTCCATGCCCTGCCTACCTCTGAAAAAGAGGAGGAAGCAGAGGGAGACAGTTTATTAAAGAGTATATTTCTGGAAAGAAGCAAATTGCTCCTGGCTTGGGTAGATTTTCAGTGAAGTTGTTTGCTGCTGCAGGGTTGTTTTTTTTTTTTTCTCTCTCTCTCTTTTTAGCATTCTGTTCTGTGAGCTTTACGCCTGTCTGCGTGTGTTGATGATTCAAAAGTAATTACAGTAGGGGAAGTAGAACAAAGTTGCTGAACTCGTAGATGATAAAAGCACCCAAATTGGATCATCTTCCCAGACAGATGGGTGCAGTGGCTTCCTGGGACAGTAAGGACAGGGCTGTGTCTGGCATCAAAAAGAAGCAAGTGGTTGTTGTGGCCAGGACCCTGCCTGCCAGTGCTGGGGGGTTGTGCCTTGGGGAAAAGCCAGGAAGCGGGGCCCACCCTGGAGCCTCCCCACGTGCAGTGAAAGGGCAGAGGCAGCCTCTTGGGAGAGCTCTCAGCGAGCCTGCAGAGTCGGAGGCCCCCTCTGCTCCCGGAGCAGATGGCGGTGCCTTGTGGTCAAGCTCCATCGCATGCAGCCGGACAGGTTCTGAGAGCTCATGGGAGGGGTTCTCCTGAGAGACGGAGCCGGAGCCACTAAAAAAATTAGCCTGATGCCACGCTGTTTCTAGCTCTTGTTTTCCCCACCTAGGGAGAAACTGCCTTGTGCTCTCAGAAGTTTCAACGCCTAAGGAAGGTGTGAGGGAGGGCAGGAGTATCACTGTGCTCTTAGAACTGTGTCTGCAAAGCACATTGAATCTGCTAAAAACTAAGTGAAAGTTAAAATTTTGAAAATCTTAAATAGTTTCCATACCTTCCTGCAGCTGCAGCTAAGCCGTTACCTGGAAGAGCTTAGGAATGCGTCTCACTGGAGCTTCGTCCTCAGCTTGCTGCTGTGGCGACGGCGATGGGGAGGGGGTGGGGGTGCTCCTCACTGTCCCCCAGCTGCGTGCTCAGAGCTGGCCCCTTTGCCTCTTGCGTTCCTACTTCACTGTGGCCTCCCATGGTGTTCTCTCCCATCATGACATGGGGGTGGAGCCTGTGGGTTGACCCCAGCTGGTGTGGGCTGTCACCCCCCTGCACCCTCGGGAGTTCTCTTGAAGTTTCTAAGTGCCGCGCATCCAGGGCGGGGGGCCCAGTGCATTCGGGGACGCTGTGGAAGGCACCGCAGCACTGCAGAGGTGACGTCCTCTCTGGTGGCCAGGGGGTCGGGCTCATCCTTTCTGGGGCCTCTGCACCCTTTAATGTGCCTGTTGTTAAAGTGATAGATACCGTAGCTGTCACGTTTCAAGCCAAAATGAATCGATGCTGCCTGCCTTTCTGTGGAGAGTTAGTAGAAGTATTCATTACTAAGTATGGGAAAGAGAGGCAATAGGAAATGTACGTACGTGTGTACACACACACATATACACACACACAGGCTCTCTTCCCTACCGCTTTCTCTGCTTTGCCCCTGCTGGCTTTGGGCAATTTGGAGTATTGTCTTTTATTCCCATCTTGGGAAGTTTGGTTCTTGAGTTGGGTAGAGAGGGAAGAGGGAATAGTCCAAGTGCGTAGTGTTATGGCGCAGGTGTTAAGACACCAGTGAAGACTCCCCCGTGCCATATCGGAGAGCCTGGGTTCGAGTCCTGCCTCTGTTTCCAGTTTCAGCTTCCTGCTAGTGTACAGCCCAGGAGGCGGCAGGTGGTGGCTCAAGTAGTTGAGTCCCTGCCACGCATATGAGAAATCTGAATTCCTGGCCTGAGCCTGTCCCAGTACGAGCTTGGGGACAGCTGGGGAGTGAACCGGCAGGTGGGTGATCCTCTGTCTCTCAGCTGGAAACATAATGATAGTAAAGTGTTTATTACTAGGAATGAAATGGGTTGCTTCAGGCCTGGATGCGAATCCCTGTTTCTGCTGTTCACAGTGAGAATGGAGTTTGTGTGCTGAGCGTCTTCTCTGGGGTGTGCTGAGTGACGGTAGATGTCATTGTCCTCCTTGACAAGGCTAGACCACTGCTCTGTGCTCCCTCCTCCGGCTGCCTCTCCCGCAGGCCACCTAGCGTAAACAACGCACAGTCATGTGAGTTTTATTGTTAAAGACAGGTGGCCAGGGGTCAGAGGCCCGACAGAGGGGCCTGGGCCTTCCGGAGGGAGCAGCCTCTGAGGCTCGCACACAGCCCTGCCTCACAGAGCCCCTCTTTGTGCCAGGGTGACTGGGGCTGGGCTTCTGGGCTTGTGCCTTGAGGCCTTTGCCATTCCTTCTGGTGCCTCGGCCAGTGAGGGAGGCGGGGAGGAGGCCGGGTAAAGTCTGACTCAGCCCTCCTAGCGTCGCTGGGGCTCTCGGCATGGCTATAACCAGCACTTAAGACAGCTGCGTGCCACACTCTCGGGCCGTTTGCATTTGCTTTGCGAGTTAATGTGCTCAGACTTCTGTTACAGAATTTTAATAGAACAGAGGGAAAAAGGAAAACTAGGATTTTGGAGAAAAATAAATGCTCTTTTTAAAAAAAAAAAGTTATTTTTTGGAAGGCAAAGTGACAGAAGAGACAGAGAGAGCTCTCCCACGTGCTGATCCACTCCCCAAATGGCCACAACAGCCAAAGCTGGGCCAGGCTGAAGCCAGGAGCCAGGAGCTCCATCAGAGTCTCCCATGTGGGTGGCAGGAGCCCAAGTACTTGGGCCTTCCTCTGCTGCCTCCCAGATCCATTAGCTGGAAGCTGGGACTCGAACCAGGCACTCTGATATGGGATGAGGGTTTCCTGAGAGGTGACTTAATCCATGGCCCCACAACACTAGCCCCAGAATGAATGGCCTTTAGCTGTCTGCTGCTTCCATTCCGGGGAACAACATGGAAAAAGCACAAAAGCACCATGAACCTGCCCTCCATCCTGTCTCAGGCCGGCCAGCTCTGGGAAAATGCAGTCTACTCTCTTGGCTTGGGCACGGGGCATGGGTAGCGAGCAGCCCTGACGTGATTTTCTCCCTCTTCTGAAATGGGGGGTGATGGTTCCAGTGGGGACACAGAAGAGTGCCTGAACCCACACGTCTTCCCAAGGACCTAGGAGAAGTCATAGTAGGGAACCTCCCTGGACCAGAGACCACTGGAGTGGACTTTCTTTGTCCAGCAAAGTGCTCAGCCCCTCAGCTCTAAGATTGCTGCACCAGAATCTGTTACTGTCCAGTGGGTACCCCAGGGAGCACTGTGGCCTCCCTCCCAGCAGGCGCTGGGTGCCCTGTTCCAGCCAGCACCTGTTCCAGAGCTTCATTTTGAACCTGGTCTCTGAGGGGATCTGACTTTGCCCTCCCAGGTGCTCTTAGGCCCTCCCCCAAATTAGGCTTTGCTTTTGTTCTTTTTATTCTACTCCTTTTTGTTATCTCTTTTTTTTTTAATTTTTTTTCTTTGAAAGGTAGAGAGCCAGACCTTCGATCTGCTGGTTCCCTCCCCAAATGTCTGTAACAGCAACAGAGACAAGACTCGAACCCAGGCAGTCCGATATGGGCATCTCACGTGACATCCTAACCACTACGCCAAGTACCCACCCTCTTTTTTATAATTTCTAAAATTATTTATTTGGAAGGCATTTACAAGGGGGAAGATTTTCCATTTGTTGGTTCACTCCCTGAATGGCTGCAGTGACCAAGGGTGGGCCAGGCTGAAATCAGAAGCTAGGAACTCCATCAGGATCTGCCACGGGGTTGGAAGGGACCCACATACTTTGGCCATCTTCTTCTGCTTTCTCGGGAGCATTAGCAGGGAATGGGATTGGAAGCAGAGTGCCGGGACTCGAACCTGCGCCCGTATGGTTTGCCGGTGTCACAAGCAGCAGCTGAACCCATGGCATTCCGCCAGCGCCAGCCTGCCCCTGTTTGATCTCCTGACGTTGCTTTTCCACCTTGTTAGATTTGCCCTTTCCCACCTGCACTGTTCCCAGGGAGCAGATGTCCTAACTCCAGTGAGAGCCACGCAGACTGAATGGAGGGCACCAGTCACATAACGTTGGCCTTCGTGAGAGCAATGCATGCTGCCTCTTCTGTGTCTGTAACAGAAGAGAGCTGGGGCCTCTCCCTCCCAGAGCAGGCTTGCAGGAAGACCCACCAGGCTGAGATCTTTTGACTCCTGTATGGAATAAGGAAAAACAAAAATTCCCACAGAAAGCAAATCAGATGTTTCCGGAACCAGTCCTCCAGAGCCCACAGAGAACCCGAGCCGTGTCGAATACGGCGGGGAGAGGAACCAAGCGGACTTGGGTAGAATCATCTTCCGGTCCTGGAAGGGTTCATCAAAGACCCCTGGCAACCTTTAGATGATGGCTGTCAGCCGGGGACGTGCATCAGAATCTCGTGTGACACTTTCTAAAAATACAGCCCCTCCACCTGGGACGTGCTAAATCAGAGCATGGCAGGTGGGCCGGGCAGGCGGGTGTTCCAAATGCTCCCTGCGATTCCGACAGGTGTCCCCGGAGAAGAGCCAGGTAAGCACAGCAGGGGCCCCAACTGCCTGTTTAGCCCTGAGCAGGAAGCGTCCCCTTGGGGGTCCAGTTTTGCTGTTTGTTAAAGATCTTTAGGCTCAGACAGTCCTGATCCTCACTTACTGTCACTGTCACAGCCAGTATTGATAGAGTGCTCCCCATGGGGCTGACGTTTCTAGAATTTTATAGCTAGTATCTCACGTAAGCCTGATAACAACCTCAGGAGGGAGGAATTATCCTCACGTAGAGATAAGGAAGCCCTCCACCCAGAGAGCCTTGCCCAGGGTGCAGGCTGCTGGCGGCTGGTGGCGGCTGGTGGCGGCTGCTGGCGGCAGGCGAGCACTCAGAGTTGAGCTTTCCTTTGCATTGCCTGCCGCTCATCAGAGCGCCTTGGAGTTCAGCTTCAGGGATTTGCAGCAGCTACTTTGTAAGGCAGCTTGCAGGGAAGTCCTCTCCTGACCTGACCGTGCCACAGGCAGGACTGCTTGGAGGAGACCTAGGTGACCCAGGTCACCCAGCGTCTCGCTCTGTGCTCTCAGGTGGCCACACCGGTACTGCCTGGCAGGTCCTCCCTGAAGCTGAGGGGTGGGAGGAGCAGGCAGGCATCCCTGGAGGAGGCGGTGGCGATGGCACACTCCTCCCAGTCCAGGGGAGGGGCACACGAGGAAGGAACTGGTTGGCCAACCTCCATGAGTGAGAGTGTGTGTGAGTGTGACTACGATTGGTTTTGTGGAGTCCCGGAAAAAGGCCATTTCCCAGGCTTGGCCCTGTGGCCACCTCCGAGTAACCTCTGAAATGAGTTAGAAGAAATGTCTATTGTCCCTTTTAGCGAACATTTTGAGATTGAGATGGAGATAAGCATATGAAAGTGCTTTGCACTTAATGACTGGCAGCTGACACTGGGCATGTATTGGGCCGAGACACTCCCCAGGCTTCTTGTTGTTCTCACACTGGTAGGTAATCCTCCCATCTTACAGATGAAGAAACAGGCCCACAGCCACGCCTTATACGAAGTGGAACCAGGATTTAAAACTCGAGTCCACGGCCCCTTGGATAGCCACTGTCTTGTTCACAGACCAGCCAAGAGCTGGCTGAGGAGTTCCTTACTTGGGACAGGTTCTGTTGGCCACTCAGCCCCTTAGCAGCTCCTTAGGACAGGGCTCAGGGTGCAGCCCCCACAGGGACACCTGTGAGGCCAGGGTCTTCTTGGATGGTTTCTCAGGTTTGAGCCTCTGCCCTGTGGGCCATCAGATCACCTCCGCCACCCCCCAAGAGGCCTCTAGGATTGGAAGCTGCACCTGCCACTGCCATATAGGACCTGCCACTTCTCCTGGGGGTGCTGCCCCCACTCCGACACATGTGAGAGTATATGGGGGCTGCTCAGGAGGGTGATAGGACCCTAACTCCTCGAGAGACCCATTCTGAGGTCAACAGTGTCTTCATCTGGCTTTCAAAGTCCCCAGGAGCCCTTGTCCCCAAAGCTGAGTCCTTCCTGATGGAAGGTCCCTACCCCGCCCCACAGGTGGAGTCTTCCTGATGGGGGAAGGAGCGTGGGGGCCAGCGCTTAGGCTGGGCTGCCTCACTGTTGGCCACAGGAAGGGCCCAGTGTAGAACGTGCTGGTGAGAGCCAAACAGCATGGCCAAACCTGCTTTTTAAACAGATGTCTTGGCCGGCACTGTGGCGTATGGGTTAAACCACTGCTCCACTTCTGATCCAGCTCCCTGCTTATGGCCTGGGAAAGCCGTGGAAGATGGCCCAAGTCCTTGGACCCCTGTACCCACGTGGGAGGCTCCTGGCCCTAGCCATTGTGGCCATTTGGGGGAGTGAACCAGCAGATGGAAGACCTCTCTCTCTCTGTCTCTCTCTCTCTCTCTCTCTCCTCCTCCTCCTCTCCCTGTAACTCTGCCTTTCAAATAAACAAAATCTTAAAAAAAAAAAAAAAAAAAAAGACGTCTGCCATCAGATTCACAGCTACATTTTGGAACTTGGGGCTCTGGTGCTGAGCTGGGTGAGGCCCTGGCTGCCCCGGAGCCGGAGCCAGAGCCGCGTCAGTAAGGCGCGCTGGGGAACAGGCACACCCTCCCTCCACGCCAGTCTCCTCCGGGAGGGGGAGGGCGTTCCCAGGCATCTCAGCCTCATTTGTCCCCCTGCTGACTCACCTGCTGGCCCGGGGAGCCCTTCCGTCCACCTGGCACTCGGGCACCTGCCCTGTGCCAAGCCGAGGCGGCCTCTTGCCGAGGACCTGGGTGGACTTCTCTCCGCGGGGGGCCCAATCAGATGTGTGCTGGCCACAGTGCCCAGGCAGCAGGCCAGGAAGGGCCGGAAATGCTGCAAATACTCTCCTTCCTGCCCTAGCGAGGCGGGGGAGGCCCTCGGAGAGGCCATTTTGCAGGGATGGCCAGACTGGGTCCATCCTGCCGCGGGGAAGGAAGTCCTGGGGGCTGAAGCAGGAGAGCCTTCAAATCCCACAGCCCGAGGTGGCCTTGGGCCCAGGCCCTGGGCCGGTGTCAGTGTGTGAGGCACTCCTTTGGTGGCACACCAGCGATGATATCTGCACCTGACCTTGAGAAGATGAAAAATAGTGGTGTCCTGGCAGAGCCGGCTTCCTCTGCATGCAGTGACACGTGTGTGCCAGCTTGCACACGCTTTTTAAGAGGCAGAAGTGTTATCTGGTGCTTCTTGGGCACAGTGGGATGGCCGTAAGGGAGAAGGGCACGGAGTGCCAGCCAGGACTCTGCAGTGAATTTGGGAGAAAGGGAAGGGGGTGGTTTGACTCTGAAGCCTGCTCGCCATGATAGCTCCTCCCGGATGTTGACCACATCAGGAGGAATGGGGGCGGCAGGCTGTGCTCCTGATCTCCTAGAGTGAGGCCCGGGATGTTGCCAGCTAGTGGCACCTCCCCTTAGAGCATTAGAACAGGAGGCACACTGAGCCGTGGGGTCTGCGTGGCGCCTTTCTCTCTAAGGCTTGTCTTTTCAGCCTGGGCGAGGCATTGCTGCTAGCCCGGTTTATGGAGGAGGAAACCGAGGATCCCCAGTCAGTAACCGGCAGAGCCCGACGCAGCCCTGGCGACCCTCGGGGCGGACGGTACCCGCAGGCCCCTGCACAGCGCCACACAGCACAGGGGCAGCCGGCGCCTGCTTGCTTCTCCCGCTGGGCTGGGCCTCCCAGATATCTCTCCCCAGTCCAGATGTTTGGAGCAGGGCTAGCAGATGCACATCAGCAGTTGGGCAAGAGAGGAGCCTGGGTGTCCACCGAGAGGGCAGCAGGGGGCAAAGCTGGTTGCGGAGCTCCATGACCCCCACTGGGGCCCCCGCCTTGTTGGGGAAACTGTGCATCCCCATGTGCCTGCAGTTCCACTCTGGGAAAGGCAGGCCAGCCTCCTACCTCTACCCAGTCCCTCCCTCGCACACGCACACACGCGCGCACACACACACACACGAGGGGAGCGGTGGCCTGCACCTGGCTGTCAGGGACATGATGCTGAGTGCAGTGGCCTGTGATGCCGGCATCCCATATGAGCGCTGGTTCAAATCCCAGCTGCTGCACTGCCAATCCAGCTCCCTGCTAATGGCTGGGAAGCAGAGGATGGCCCAAGTGCTTAGCCCCAACCTGGATGGAGCTCCTGGCTTTGGCTTGGCCATTGCAGCTGTGAATCAGCACGTGGAAGATCTTTCTGTGTGTGTGTGTGTGTCTTTCTGTATCTCCTTTTCTCTATAACTTTCAAATCTTTAAAAAAATAAAAACCTTGGCTCTGGTTCGAATCCTGGCTCTGCGGTCATACTGCCTACATGACCCTGTATAGGTTCCTTGAGCACTGAGCACTGTGTGCCTCAGTTTCCCTTCTATAAGGTGGGCAGTTAGGCATGGCGATGCTGTGAAGCATGTAGCACAGGCCTGGCCCGTCCCTGGTGCCCAGGTCACGTGGTCGAGGCCCAGTGACAGCCTCTGGCTTGGCTCCTGCAGTGCCCACCTGCCTCACGCAAAGGGGGCTGTTCAGTTTGCAGGCCAGCAGAAGCTCCCCCAGGCTGGGCCCCACGGCCCCTGGAGGCGCTCACTCAGCCTGTATCTGCCGGGAAGAGGCCCCAGGCTGAGGAATGTGCAGGCCCAGTGGGGAGGCTGGGGGAGGGCAGGGGGCGGGTCCTCCCTTCCAGTGCCTGCCCTCAAGGTCACCGCATTTGTGACCCCTGAGGCCCAGCTGCCCGTGTGGGGCTCCCCCGGGGGCACAGGCCAGCTGCCCCCTGTGCCCCTGCCCGGCCTGTCAGGCTGTGTCCCTGATGGCCTGTCTTCAGGGAAGGCCCAGGCTGCGTGGCCTTTTAAGATAGGCTGCGCGCCCGGGTTAAGCCTGTGACTGGCTCCGCATGAAGAGAGCATAAACCAAAGGGGACGGACGCGGTGGTTCGCTGTGGGCGTGGGCGCTGAGCCCCCTAGCCCTAGCCCGGAAGTTCAGGCAGGCCAGCCGTTTGCAGGCTGATCGCTGGACAGGCCGGATGTGGCCTCACCCAGGGAGGAGCGGCAGAGGGCGCTCAGGGGAGCCCCAGCCGGCACCCGCAGGGAGTCCTCCGCCGTATGCTGCCCCGGCTGCTGGCCTCACTGTGGAGGAGCCCTTTCCTTGCCCTTGTTCCTGGGGGGTGGTCTGGTTCTCACTCCCCCGCCCTGCACATGGCTGTCCCTTCCCCCTCCCTACAGGGACCACCTCTGCTGGCTCCCACCCCTCCCCTTCCCCCCTCGGGAATTTGTCCTGGGTGGCACGTTGCGTCCCTTCCCCGGCGAGGACAAAGGCTCGTCTGGCATAGCCCTTTTCTCGAGCTCTAAACTGGAATGGCTTGCGTCTCATCCTTATACCCATCTGGGCCCTGGCTCTGGGTCACTCCACACCCTGTGGGCAGGGAGGCCGGTAGCTGAGGCCCCTTCCATGAGTGGCTGCACAGCGCCACCTTCTGGCCGTGGTCTTCCCACCCTGTAGACAAGTTGCCAGAAAGTTCTGTACAGCCAAAGGGACTTGCTAAGCTCCTCTGGTCACCCCAGTAATGCCCGGAGCCTTCTCTCTGTGCCTGGCCTTTCTGGGGCCGCCTTGCCAAACCTCCTGTGAAATGGCCCGATTGTCATGTGCCCCCCGAGAGGGGGGGGGGACGGAAAGTGGCCAAGTGTGGGGGACGTGGGGGTGTCAAGAGTACAGCTTTTTCCTTGGGGTGGGGCCGTTCTGGAGTTTGTAGGCAAGTTGGGCTCAGCTTTGTTGCCAGTGACCCAGCAGCTGGGGAAGCTGACCCTGCCGACTGCAGCTGCACTGACTCAGAAGGGCCTCACTTGCTGCCTTCCTGCGGCGTGGGGCTGGCCAGGGGGCGCTTGCAGAGGGCGTCTGCCCTGGCCTGCGGCTCAGGCCGCAGAGCACCTGGGCCCTGGCAGGTGGGTCCACTCTTGGCGATCCCTACACCCAGGGAAGGAATGATGGATCTTGTGTTCCCACTTCCCGAACCAGAGAGCCAGGCTGTAGCCATTTAGGCTTTCAGGAGAAAAATAGGTGGAGGGCGGGCTGGGGACAGGTTGATTGACGGGTGCTGAGCTATCACTAGGTAGGAGTAAGTGGCGTTCTGATCACTTTGGGGTGGTTGCCGATAGCGCGCCGTATATATGTTGACAACTTAAAAACTGGAAGATAGGATGTGGGATGTTCCCATCATGAAGAACGGCTACCAGGAGACAGGGCGATGCGCCTGGATTGGACGTTACTCGGTCTACTCATGCATCACAGCTTCCCATGGTGCTTTGCAAAAACGGTAGCGGTAGTGTTTAGGTATCTGTTAGAAGAGGAAGTGTGGGGGTAAACTTGTATGTTTCCCTGTCGCCAGTATGTGGTTGTTGGCTGCGCCTTACAGCCTGCTCCGGGACGGGGTGGCTGTGGACAGACACCGCGTCCCTGTAACTAACGCCGCTGCCGTTCCCTCCGCTCCAGGCCTGGTCTCCAAGTCCTCTCCTAAGAAGCCTCGTGGACGTAACATCTTTAAGGCCCTCTTCTGCTGTTTTCGCGCCCAGCATGTTGGCCAGTCCAGCTCCTCCACTGAGCTCACCGCGTACAAGGAAGAAGCCAACACCATTGCTAAGGTAGCTGGCACCGGGCTAACCAGGAGGGGCTGCCGGGGGAGATGCCCGCGGACCACGCAGGCCGCCTGGCGGCTTTGCCTGGGGTTGCGACGGCCACCGACTCAGAGGCAGCCCCTTCTCTGAGCTCCCCTCAGTGGCCGTGTCCTTTCCGTTGCTCCCCATTCCTGGCGTGGGCCATCCAAATGTCCCCGTGGTTTCTGAGGTTCCAGAAACTACGCACAGTGCTTGGCCCGTGTTGTCGCGTGTGATCCCCACAGCGGCTCTGCATGGGGAGCTTCAGGAGTCTCACTTTGCAGACAGAAACTGAGGCCCAGAGAGTTTCGCTGCACCGAGTTCACAGTTCACAAATGCTAGTGCTAGGATTTGAGAATTTGAACTCAGAACTCTGGGGCACGGAAGCCTAGGTTTATTGCTGCTGCGTTGCACTCTGCAAAGCTTCCTGCAGAGTCCTCTGACTGTCCAGGAAGCGAGGCCTGGAGACTAGCGAGCTCTTAACCCCTGCCAGCTGTTGTCACCTGTGCCCGTGTCAGGCATTTGGAAATATGTGGATGTTTTTGGTCATCACAGTGGCCGGAAGCTAGGGCTAGCATTTCAGGGGTGATGCCAGCCCCCCACCAACAAAAACGGTGCCGCCCCCAATGCCATCGGTGCCCTCTGAACACAGAGGCCTGGCTGTTCTTCCTCCCCCCCCAGGCTCAGCCTGAAGATGCGCACACCAGTGGAGTCACTTCCTGATCCAGCAGGGGGACGTGGCTAAATAAAGTACAAGGTGGCGGCGTCACTAGGTGATTCATTCTTGCAAGGAGTTCCCTGCAACGCGGAGAAGCACTGAGTTGCAATGTGCAGAGAGCAGAAGGCACAATTCCAGGGTATTCTGTGGGAAAAAGACTGCCAGCACAGACGTGCAGGAAACACGCGAGAGTGCCAGCATTAGGCGTTCTAGGTGCTACGGTTCCACTTTTCCTTAGGGATTTTCTTTAAGAACACTTACTACTGCTTTTCAAACCATAGCAGTTAGGTTGGTTGGTGGGCTTTTTTACTAAAAGGCATGGTGGGGGGGGAGAGGGTCTTTCTGGCTCTCTGCACTGCTCTCGACTTTGGGCGCCCATGGTGTGGCTTCCAGTTGTTTCCTTGATATTTTCTCGGGGTTCAGTCCTCCCCAGGGAGGGCGGAGAGAACACACGTTCCCAGAGAGCAGCCCAGAGCCCAGGTGTATGAACAGGCGAGAAACCACCCCTTGAGTCACGCCCGTTTGGGTTCCTTGCCACTCACGTTGTCCCACTGAGGGCTGGTGACGGCGGAGACTGGGGCACCCTCGTCTCTGCCCCGTATCGGACCTAGTGTGAAGAGGAGGCCCCCGGCCCCTTCCCCTCCCCTGCTCAGGCCCTGGGAAGAGCCACTTGGGTTGTGTCAGGAGCTCCCAGGCAGCTGGGTCCCAGGGGAGAGTCATCCCCGCCTGGGCAGCGCAGGGGTTGGGGCGGGCGGGAGGCACTGGCGAGCCGGCACTGACCACTTCCTTCTCTCCCCTCCTCAGTCGGATCTCCTCCAGTGTCTCCAGTACCAGTTTTACCAGGTGCGTGACTCTGGCCAGGGACGGGCTCAGAAGCCCAGACCCTGTGGCCCGTGGCTGGCCCCGCCAGGCCCTCCTTCCCTCCCTGGTGCCTGGCTGGACACCTCCTGCCCTGGGGAGCTGTTCGTTTCTAATGTTCGCCTTGGGCCCCCTGTGTTGCAGCTGTTAGGTTTTGGGGGACAACTGGGCCTATACCCCTCTTCCCACAGCTACTGTGCATCGCACACCAGCCCTGGTCACCACTGCTAGCGCCCAGATCACTTCACAGTCCCGCTGGGAGACGAATACAAAGGAGCCAACTCTGCCTCCTCTGGTCTTTGCCTTAAAGTGGGGCCTGGCCCAAGTTGGTGATTCTGCCTCCACAGATAGCCCAGCTCTTCCGGTTCTGCCAAGGGTACATCCGGGCCTTGTGGAGGCTAGATCTCAATAGCCTGGCTCTGCTTTCAGATCCCAGGGACCTGCCTGCTCCCAGAGGTGACAGAAGAAGATCAAGGAAGGATCTGTGTGGTCATTGACCTGGATGAAACCCTTGTGCATAGCTCCTTTAAGGTAAGCAGACATCTGCAGCCCTACCTCCACCCATCTGATAGCAGGTGCCCTGAGAGAGCCTAAGGGTGGGCGTGGACTGGGTGGCCACCAGGGGGCGGGCTAGGACTGACTTTTCCACTGTCCTGGTGTCAGATATCCAGAGCCGCTGCTGAGGAATATTGAGTGGGGCACCCCTGCCAACAGGCTGCGGCTGCCTGCTGGCTGCACAGCACAGAGAGGTCCCCAGACCCTTAGTTGCAGGGTGGCTGCACAAGGAGCTTCCTGGAGCCTCATAAGCCTGACCCTCGCCCGGGGTTGTGAGGCCACTCCCGTCTCGTTCCACCTGCTGACATGACCAACCCTTCTGCCTCGCAGCCCATCAACAACGCTGACTTCATAGTGCCTGTGGAGATCGAGGGGACCACTCACCAGGTGAGCTGCCCCCAGGGCCAGAGGACGGGGACTGCCCTCTGCCCCTCCCACCTTGCCTTCCCTCAGTCGAACCCTTTCTGGCAACTTCAGCCTCTCAAGCCTTTCTTAAAAACTGTCAGCCCCACGTCCTCCTCTCTCGCTCGCTCGCTCGCTCAGTATACCTAAACTCTGTCTCCGCCTCTCAGTTGAATAAACAATATCTTAAAAGCCCATTATTGCTTTAAAAAACGAAACTAAAGGCACTCAGGTCTAACGAAGGTCAGGCCCCGGCCATGCTCACAGGCTAAGCCCAGGGCCAGGGACCGGGGGTGCTGTGGTGGTGACAGGCAGTTACTCGCAAGCTTCTGCCCAGAAGGCCCGCCCACCAACCACTGGCACACCGACTGCTCTTGGGGACCCAGGGTGGGACTTCTGTGAGGCAGGCGCGCTGCCCAGGGTGGGTTTTGAGCAGAGCAGTACCCGGATGTGTGGCTTGATGGCCCATGGTGAGAGGGAGGCTGCAGGAGTGACGGAGGAAGAGGAGCCCAATGTGGCTGCCAGGTTCAGAGGGTGCCTGCCTGCTGCGAAACTCAGAGGGCTCTGGTGAGGTGCTGACCCATTGAGGCAGCCCCTGGGGGGGCTCCTGCAGGCCACCTCCAGGCCAGGGTGGGACATGGATCACAGCAGCTTTGAGGCGTGGTTCTGAGCACAGTATAGACCAAAGGAGGAACGCTGTAGAGTGGGCCAGAGGGCGGACACGGGGCTGAAGAACCTTGTAGGCAGGTGTTGGCTAGCTGGTGGGAGCCAGCCCAGGTCGGGGAGGGGCGCTCGAGCCACGAGGCCTCCAAGGCTGGGGTCCTCCAGTTGGGAGTGGCCACGTGAGAGCCCGGGGTGCTGGGAGCGCCTGGGTCCTTGCGCATGGATCTGCACTGTCCCGGTGAGCGGAAGGACGGGCACCTGGCAGAGGCTGTGGCTGGATTCAAGTAATCCAGGATAGGCTGTTGCCATCTGTGAGGCCTATTCTTGATTACTTGTTTCTGGAGGCAGCTGATGGTCCGCGGCCCGAATCCGGCGGCTCTCAGGACATGGGGATGCGCGTGGCGGCTCACAAGGCAGGGGTGCCACCAGTGCCCTGGGCTGGAGCGGAGCTGGGGAGGGTGACGGGGCCCAGCCTGCCAGGACCGCCCCCAGTGAGCCACCCTGCCCCTCCGCAGGTGTACGTGCTCAAAAGGCCTTATGTGGATGAGTTCCTGAGACGAATGGGGGAGCTCTTCGAGTGTGTGCTCTTCACTGCCAGCCTGGCCAAGGTACAGGGGCTGGATGGGAGGGCAGACCAGGGCCAGGTGTGGCGGCGCCGGCCTGCGTCCCAACCAGGGCCTCCTGTCCCCACAGTACGCCGACCCTGTGACGGACCTGCTGGACCGCTGCGGCGTGTTCCGGGCGCGCCTCTTCCGCGAGTCCTGTGTCTTCCACCAGGGCTGCTACGTCAAGGACCTCAGCCGCCTCGGGAGGGACCTGAGGAAAACGCTTATCCTGGACAACTCGCCCGCCTCCTACATCTTCCACCCGGAGAACGCCGTGGGTACCCCAGCGCGGCCCCGCGGTGGGAACTGGGAGGGGTGGGCTGCAGGACCCATGCTTACGCCCCCTCCTCGTGCCCCAGGTGCCCGTGCAGTCCTGGTTTGATGACATGGCTGACACTGAGTTGCTGAACCTGATCCCCATCTTCGAGGAGCTGAGCGGAGCCGACGACGTGTACACCAGCCTCGGGCAGCTGCGGGCCCCGTAGTCCCTGCGGGGCCTCGCCCACACTGTGCCTTTATGACTAGCCTGACAGACCGAGCCGAAACTGGAGCACCTCACCCACCGGGGCCTGGGAGCAGCGTGGAGGGACTGGGGAGAGCGCGAGGGCAGGTTAGACGGTGCAGGCCCCCGCCCGGCCGCCCAGAGCTGCCTGCTCGCGGGGGTGTGAGCCGGCGCGCTGGGGCCACCCGACATGTGCCGTGTTTGGGGGCAGGGGAGCAGCTGAAAGATCAAGACTCTTCCCAAGGTAGTTGGTCTCCTTTGTGTCGCCCCAGGAGCCGCTGGGCTCCGCAGGCTGAAGACGTGCAGGCCCCGTTGCCAAATCATGGCGGCCCTGCAGTGCCAAGGAGGAAGGAAGGGCGGAGGCCACCTCGGGCGCGCACCTTTCTGAAACCCTTCCCCAGCTAGCTGCTGCAGACAGAAACACAACACTTGTTGGAAGTTCCAGAACCCCCATGGCTCCAGCCGAGTGCCTGGGTGAGCCCTCTCTGTGCCTCCCCGCGGCTCTGGCCAGGCCTGCCTTCCTCACACCTCGCCATAGTCTTGACCTTGTGTGGAAGACGGTCCTCGGCCCGCCCTGGAAGAGGACGGAGAGCTGATTTCCGTTCTCCTGACCCTTGTGTTTAAATTCTCTTTCTAAATGTGCAGTTTGGGGCCTAGTTTGTTTCTGGTGAAGCTACAGCCCTGGCCGACAGCGAAGGTGGGCAGCGCTCGGGAAGCAGGGTGCAGAGGCGACCCCGGCTGTGATTCCTGGCCGTGTGCCCCTTGGCTGCTCCTGAGGGCCTCTGCGGGCGCTGGCCCAGAGGCCGGGGAGAGCCGCACCCCTCCGTTTCTTTGGCAGGGCTCTTCCCTGCTGTGTCTTCCTGGGGCCTGTCCCCAGCCGAGCTCTCTCTGTTCCAGCCTGCGTCCCTTCTGGCTGCGGCATTTCCAGGGCCTCAGAACTCCTGCTTTTCCGTTGGGTTTGCAGACCTAAAGGCCAGGCCTCCCGCCTCCAGGAGTGGCGTGGGTAGGCCCCTCGTGCACCTGCTCTCTGGGCGTGTCTGGCTTTCGGTGGTCCCTATTGGCAAATGCTTTAACAGTCACCAAGAGTTAGTATCCCCGGGTAGAAAAAACAGAAGGGGAAGTGCTGCCATGATTGCGAGCACAAGGAGCCCCCAAAGAGGGAGCCCCCACCTCCGCGTCACTGCCTTAATCATGGCCTCCCCGCGGCTGGGTGGGGCTCTCGCCTCCCTCCCTCCTGCAGAGCTGGGAGGGAGTTGCTGTCCCCATGTCTCTTCCCCCGAGGCAGGTGTCACAGAGCATTTGGGAATTGCTTCAGATGCGGGGGCACTGCCCACTCAGGACTCGCTCCCTTGTCCTCAACTCCCGCACACCGGTCCAGCCTCAGGCGCTAACCAGCAGCAAGGACAGCGGGCGGCGGAGCAGCAGCCTGGCACGGCGAGTGTGGCCCGCGGTGGTGCCAGCTCCCCTCCCCAGCCCGGGGCTGTGAGGCCTCGTCCCACTCGCTGGGGTCCCAGAAGTGGCACGGCCCCCAGAGCTCGTGATCATTCCCCCAGAGCTGTGCGGCTGCCCACAGGCACCCATCAGCCTTGTGTCTCCCGAAGGGCAGTGCAGCTCGGGCTCCTGGCCCACTGTGCTTCGGATCCAGGCCCGGGCCCAGGTCGCAATCCTGCAGCTGCGATAGGGGCCTCTCGCCCCACCCTGACCCTGAGGGCCCAGCCAAGCTCTTCTGACCAAACAAGCAATAAGAGGCTCGAAGCTGCTTGGGTTCCAGAGCCCTTCCTGCCTCCTCTGGAGCGCCACGTTCCAGGTGGAGAAGCCCCTGCCACTCCTTCCTATCCAGCGTGTCCACACCCTTGGTGAGGCCAGGACCCCAAAGCCAGGGTGGCTCGTTGTCGGAACCCTGCCAGCCACCTGCAGCTCTCCCACGCCCGCCGTGCCCTCGGCCCCTCTCCCCTCACCCCTCCCTTCCCCCAGAAGCAGCTCAGCCAAATGTAAACAGGGTCCACCCACGGGGACCAGAGCCAGCCTCAAGTCATTATTTGCTTTCCGGTTTCACGGTTGTGTTAGGGGCCTGTGATGGTGGCGGAGAACTTGCTCCTCAAAGGAAACACATCAGACTGAGTTCTGGAGGGGAGCGAGATTTGGGGTGGGGGGAGCCACGCCACCCCAGGACCTGTTCTAGGACTTCCCACTGGAGATGGTCTTTGGGAGTCGGCAGTCCCCTCCCTCCACCGGCAGCCTGGTCAGCACCGGTTTAAGCCGGGCCAGGAATCTGCCCCCTGCCAGGTTCAGTTCTTTAAGGTGCCTCATCAGGGACACAATGTGTCTCGCCGGTCGGGCTTCTGAATCAAAAGCCTGATGTTCGTGTCCCTCTCATAGGGGGAGCTTTGGACACAGGACCAGTTTGGAAAAGGGTCAGGTAAGGGTGGCCACTCTGCACATTGCAGAGGGGCCCTCTGGAGGCCCCGGGTCCCTTCCTAGAGAGGCAGAGTTAATTTGCCTCCATTCAGCCCAGGGCCTCTGGCCTAGCTCCCTCCTGCCTCCCAAAGCTTTGACCGTTTTGTAAAATGGATGAATCCCCTCTGCTACAGTGGTCCAGGGACTCCCCTGTGCTAAACACGGGGGGTCCAGCAGCTGTCATTGCCTGGGAGGTGGTGCCACGTATTCCGCTGCCGCTACGTGTTCCCGAGGCCTTGTGCACACGGGCAGTCCCCATGGAAGGCTGTCCCGAGTCCCGAGTCCCAGCCAGGCCACTGGAGGGGGGCGGTCGGCCGTTACCCCTTTGGGTCTTCAGTTGGTTGTCTGCCCACTCAAGCCGCCTCTCTCGATAAAGTGGGGTTTTGTTGTGTCTGTATTCTTCCTTTTACATGCCAGTAAGTGTCAGCGTTCACCCAGGACAGAGGGGGTCAGCCGTCTGCCCTGCCGCCCCATTCCTTGGCCGTCACAGGGCCTGCCCCGCAGTGGCCCACCGTGGGCCTCTGAGCTTGTGATGACCCCAAGTCTGACACAGTCCACCTGGTCCTGCGCCATCCCCTCTTCGCGATGCCATTCGAGGGCCAGGAATCTGCTTCCCACTGTGCCTGGGCTATGGGATTCTGACTACCTTGCTTCATGATTTGATAAATTTGTTGTATTCAAAAACTTGAAATGTAGGACGCCATTAAGTGTCTGTTTATATTTTTGGAATATTTGTATTACTTACAACTAATTAATAAAAGCGGGTTTTAAAAACCTATCCGGTGGAGTTCCTGGCTTTGGGTTGGGGCAGCCCCAGCTGTTGGGGTCATTTGGAGAGTGAACCAGCAGGTGGAAGATCTTCTCTGCCTTTCAAGCAAATGAAAAATAAATACAAACCCGCTGGACCTGCCATTGTTGCTTTGGGCACAGCTGGGCGCTGCCCTGGCAGCCCCACCAGCCACGATAAAGCCAGAGCGTCTGAGCTGGGCAGGCCCCTGCGCCCCCAGGGAGCAGCTGCACATGGCCCTGGGCTTCGCTCAAGGTTAGAGAAGTCGAGCGACCTCAGCTCTTCCCCGGCCCTGCTGGGAAGGAGCCCCATTGCCATCAGGGTGCTGAACCAGCAAGTGCTTGACGGCCTGTGGACTGATTTCTGGGCACAAACCAGAACCAAAACCCCAGGGGGAATTGGAACTTGGTTCTTCCAATCCAGGAACCCTGAAATGGAGAGCCCTGCATGGTTCCTGGCACTCAGTGGGCACTCAGGCAGTGATGGGGCACGGGTTCAGTGTGACCAGTGGAGACCCCGAAGAGCAAAGCAGTGCCACTTAGAAACTCCCCTAGCCCCTCTCCTGAACTCCCCCACCTTCGGAGAACCACCCAGAAGCTTCTCCGGGAGGCTCTCACCTGCCTGGACATCCCAGGCACTCAGTGGACAGCTGCCTCCTGTCGTCAGCATGATGCAGCCATATCTACAATATGGCAAATTTCATATCCTCCCTCCCTGTCTCCTGCATTATTGATGGGCCGAGTGCTTTTAAAAAAATCAATAGATCAGGGTGTGGAGCTGGAGTTAGAAAAGAAGCCTTTAAAAGTCTGTTCTTGTTGTGTGAGCTGCTTTGAATAGGGAGAGAGAGCGCTTTCCCTCTGGTTTGAATAAGTGAAGCTAGGCTGGCTGTGATTGGCCAGGACGAGGAAAATGCGGTTAAGATGCAAACACAAGCAAATATAACCCGGTGCCTGCGCAGCCATTACTCCGCTCAGGCAGCAGGACCCGGAGCCTCTCGCTCCGAGCCAGCCCTTCCACACCTGCTGCTCCTTCGCCCGACAACTGGGACGCCGTGAGAGAGGCCGAGGTAAGGCTGCTCGCTCCGTGGGTGCATGTCAGTGGGACGAGCGGGAGACAGAAGGACGCGGCGTCGGGGATGAGGCTTTTAAAGGGTTGAACCAGGAGTTCATGACGAGCTGCGCAAACTTCCTGTTGGGAAGTTCAGAGACCAGCGAAGGGCGAGGACACACTTTGAAAAGCTGGAAAGGACTGAGGAGACCCCTTTCACCTGCCCCGTAAGAAGCAGTCAGGGGTAAGGCAAAAGCTGAAGCTAACTTCCTCTACGTAGGGTTCATCCGAGGGGGCATGTCTGAGAATTACCTGGAATTTCAAAACCGCACCCCAAAGCAAAGGGTGCAGCCGTCCCAAAGGCTGCGGACTTAATAAATGACACTGATGTCGTAGGGGAATCGTTTTCTGGGCATTCCGGGCTGGCAGGAGGTCCCTTCTTGGAGGCTATCCTCTCCTGCGTTGGGGGCCCCTGTCCCAGAGACAGTCTCCTAACGCCAAGTCCCCCCCAGCCCCGGGGCTCTGGGTCTGGCTGTTTGAATCCACGTCAGTGGATTGGCTTGGGGGCATCTGCCATTTCTCTGTCTTTGCTGGCCCTTGTGCCCATCCCCTGGGTGGGTCGTGGCATCGCCTGCAGCCAGTGGAGAAAACACAAACGACTGTTTCCTGGCAGCTCTGCACTGGGTGGGGCGGGCAGTTACCAAATGAAATCCTCAAACAGCGGCTGCTCTGCATCGCTGCTCTGCTTTGGTCCTGCGATGGCGCAGACAAAGGGAGTTTGCCTTTGTCTTTGCCTAAGTCCATACTAGATAATGGCACATATTGTCTGAGCCAGGCTGCAGAAGAGAACGGTTGGACATGCTCTTCGACGTGCACCATGTGCCTCCAAATCGCAAAAAGGCACGCAGCACTTCCTGGATGACTTGTTTTTTTCCCCAAGTGGACCCAGCCATCTCGTGCACGGTGGCACTCATTCGTTACGCCTCCTGTCAGACTGCAAGCTCCTTGAGAGCAGGGGTTTTAATTCCATGAAGTCTCTATGTAGGTGCTTGAACGACTCCAGCCCACGCGTGGAATTCGGAGGGTGCAGAGCACACGGCTTCCAATCCCCACTCCCTCCCTCTCCCTTCCCTGGCTTGCCGGGTCCTGAAGGCTCTCTGAGCTGAACTCTTAGCACAGAGGCTGGGGAGGGGTGTGGGCCAGGGGCAAGGAGGCCACGTGCCCACCGGCAAGGCTGGGCCGCACCTGCCTTCCCGTGCGGCACCTGAACCCTTTGTCCCCAGCCCAGCCCTGCTGTTTGAGTTTCCCTTCAGTGAGGCTTTTGTCGCAGGACAAAAGCAGGGAAGGTTGAGTTTTTGGATAGTTGTAAAAGGCGACAGTGGCCACCCAGTGGCCGCCCACGAGCTGATAGTGGAGAGCAGCTCACAGCAGGGGACCTGAAGTCTGGGGAAGGGTCGCAGTCCAGCCACGCAAGGGTTTTAGGGTCTGATGTGAATTTCATTTTGGTGTAATTTATCCTCTCTCAACGTCAACTTCACAATGAAGATGAAGTCATACTCCCCTAAGAAGTAGTGAGGGCACCTGCAAACGGAATCCACAACACAGGGCATAACATATTGATCGCCCCTCTAGCAAATAACCGTGCCTGTCACCAGGGCCCTAAAACAGGGAAGTGGTGGGTGGGAAGCAGGAAGCCCCTGGCCAAGCAGGCTCATCACGTGAACTTGAACGTGTCGTTTCCCTGTCCATGGGAAACGGGGCAGGGACGCAGCACAAGGCCATGCGAAGCAGGGCAGTGGCTGAGAGATGGGATGGTGACTTGGGAGAAAAGTAGAACTGGTAATGCCCACTGTGAGAGGCATCATCCCCCCTTCTTGCTCTGTGACGTTTCAGTCCTGGGGAGACGAGCGCCATGTCTCTGAGCAGCGCCTTCAGGGCCGTGGGCAACGACCCTGGGATCATCACCTGGAGGATAGAGGTGAGCAGGGCTGCAGGCACACACACCTTGCTCGGGACCACTGCCTCCTGTGCTCCTCAGCTCCCGGGGTGGGAACAGCGAGAGGGAGCATCAAAGTGCACCTGTGCCCGACCTTGACCCCTCCCATGGGCTCAAGCAGCTGGGTGGGAGCTGCAGGAAATGCTCTCAGCCCTTGGCTCCCAGCAAAGCCAAGCTCGTCCTTGATCCAGCCGTCTACCCCCCTAGTACGTGCCCTGGAGAGGGGTGGAACCCCTGGGACGCACCCAGGACCAGGGGAGTCCTGGCTGTAGTGGTCGGAGCAGTGGAACAGGGCACTGTGGTTACTGCAAAGCATGGGGTGAGGGCACTGCACGGAGGGGATGGTCACTGCTCACCCCTCACCCGGGCTTGAGCCCCTCTGGGTGACTCTGAGCTCTGAACTCAGCAGGGTAACTCCCCTGACATGTGAGGAATCCCCTCTTTCCCCCAGCCTGCTCTGAGCCCCCTTCAGTTGCTGCTGTGTGAAACCCAGATGGGACACCTCACTTCACTACCCTCAGTGAGGAAGAGGAGTGGGTCACAGCCCCTTAGCCAGCCCTTCATTGTAAGACTCGGTTTATGCAAACACTAACAGGCACTAAAACGTGTGCTAACTTCAGTCTCACATTTGGCACACACTCCACACAGAACACACCCAGGTAAGGCTGCAGGTGCACCTCCCTGGGAGAATGACAAAAACCCACCCCTGAGCCGGTGCAGATGGCCTCCTGGCACAAGCCGTGTGTGCATTGACAAACTGGGCTCCAATGCAGACTCCCAAGGACGGGACACTCTCCAATGTCCTGCGTCAGAGTTGGGGACAGTGTGTCGGGGGCACTGGCACAGGTGCTCGGGGGGGTTGACTTGACGGTTTATGTCGAGCCCTTCTCCCCGCAGAGGGCTGCAGGCAGCTCCCAAAACTCCCCCCACAGTAAAGCCAGGTGAGAAAGACAGGAAGTGGGGAGGGGGCGGGGGTGGCAACCAGAACAGGGACCCAGATTCCGATCCAGGAGACACAAAGGGCAGAGCTGGCAGAGGCTGTGGGAGTGGACCCGGCTACTCCTGTGGCTGACTGCCTCCATCTCTCCCCTGTGCCAAATAATGGCGGGGGTGGGGGGGGAGGACGCGGCCTGTACACACCCCTTGTCCTTCCAGAAAATGGAGCTGGCCCTGGTGCCCCTGAGCGCTCACGGCACCTTCTACGAGGGGGACTGCTACATCGTCCTCTCGGTGAGCACCTTTCTCCCCAGGGCAGCCAGGGGAGCCTGGTCCGGGGCTCTGCCGACAGAGCTGCTGGTGAGGGGAGGCAGGCAGCTCCCTGGTGTCCCTCCCAAGTGGTGCCCAGCTCTGTAGGCGGCGTTCTGCCCAGGCCAGCGGGGCCAGCAGCCAGGAAGGCGAGGCCAGCTGGCCCCTGACCCGACCCCTCTGGCTGTGTCCCAGACCCGGAGAGCCGGCAACGTCCTCTCCCAGGACATCCACTTCTGGCTGGGGAAGGACTCCTCCCAGGACGAGCAGAGCTGCGCCGCCATCTACACCACGCAGCTGGACGACTACCTGGGCGGCAGCCCCGTGCAGCACCGGGAGGCCCAGCACCACGAGTCCGACACCTTCCGTGGCTACTTCAAGCAGGGCATCATGTGAGTAGCGAGATGCAGGGCAGCCCAAGGGCCGGCGCTCAGCGCGGGGAGGTGGTCGGAGAGACGCTGATCCGGAGCTGTCGCTTCCACCTTTTGGAGCAGCACAAATGAGAGGGCTGGGGGTGCCAGGCGCTGGCGAGGCGGTACAGAAGGTAGCCTGTGCCACCCTGGCGGTCCTGCTGCTGGGTGCATGTCTCCAACACGTTGCATCAGGGCACATGACCAGAATGTTCCCAGCAGGATGGCTAGTAGGGGTAGGAAGCTGTGGACAACGCTGGCGTCCATCACAGGGAGATGGGAGTGCGCATTGAGAAGGATGCCGCAAGCCAGAAGCCACACACCCGACACACACCGTTCACATAGACCCAGCCCACAGACCCAGCGAACAAAGCTGGAGACAGACTGAGATCAAACTGAACAAGATGCCAGCTTCTGTTTTTAAAAAAACTGCACACACACAAAACGGGACTCGCTGTACCGACTGCAAAATCAGAGAGCTGCTAAACTGTTAGGAAGGACGCCTGCGGTGGGGCCGGGGCGGGGGCGGGGCACACAGAGCAAAGGGGACATGGGGACAGCCGGCCCCAGACAGGGGGCTTGGAGAGGCCACTGGAAGCCCGCGAACTGACAGTCCGTGAACTTAGCCCCACACCGCAGTTGAGGTTAAGAACTAAAGGAGGAACTCCTAGGAGCTGGAGAATGCCGAGGCTGGCCCTGGGCCAGGTCCATGCAAGTGAGGATGTGCCAGGCACAGAGAGCCACACTGGGGCCCCAGGCGCCCCAAGGACAAGCCCCGCTGCCCTCAGGGCTGCTTTCTGCGGTCCCTTAAAGTGTGGGACTCCTGCTGCAGAGGCTGCAGAGGCTGCATGGCAGTGAGTGCCTGGGGCAGTTGGTGTCACCAGTGCTCCACCCCTGCCCGATGGGTGGCCCTGTCCCCACAGCACACTGCTGCTGTTCAGCTATGGGGCTGTCATCACTGGCCGTCTGGCTGCTTTCACCTTCGCTCATTTGCCGCCATCACCTGTGTGGTAGAGGCCGCATGTGTGTGCAGAACCCGGCACACAGCAGGTACAGTGAATAACCCAACGGCTGCTCCCTCAGCTACAGGAAGGGGGGCGTGGCCTCGGGGATGAAGCATGTGGAGACCAACACCTCCGATGTGAAGCGGCTGTTGCATGTGAAAGGCAAGAGGCACATCCGGGCCACCGAGGTGAGCGCTACCCACTGCCTGGCCTGGGCCTTCCACACACAAGGCCTCCTCCTGAACAATGCCGACGTCCAACCGCAGGTGGACATGAGCTGGGACAGCTTTAACCGCGGAGACGTCTTCCTGCTGGACCTGGGGAAAGTCATCCTGCAGTGGAATGGCCCAGAGAGCAACAGTGGGGAGCGCCTGAAGGTAAGGCCCCCTCATCTCCCTCAGCCCTGGCCTGGGCTTGCACCCTCTCCCAGAGGTCTCTTCTCCTTCCACGCTGGCTATGCCCCAAGGACGATGCCTGCCTTGGAGCAGAACCTGACTTGGAGACAGGACACATGCCCCGGGGGCTGGGACTCTCCCGCTGGGCTCTCCCGATGCCAGCAGGCAGAAAGGGGTCCCGGAGGAGCCGAGGGCTTCCTTGGGATGCTGCTTCTTCTTCTTTGACAGGCTATGCTCCTCGCAAAGGATATTCGGGACAGGGAGCGAGGGGGACGTGCGGAGATAGGGGTGATCGAGGGCGACAAGGAGGCAGCCAGCCCCGAGCTGATGAAGGTCCTCCAGGACAGCCTGGGCCGCCGTGCCATCATCAAGCCAGCCGTGCCTGATGAGATTGTGGATCAGCAACAGAAATGCAGCATCACACTGTACCAGTGAGTAGCTGACCCTGGCCGCCGATGAAGCGGGCTACGGGGAGTGAAACCCAGAGAGCCGGCATGCTGCTTGGCTCCTTGATCTGGATACAAGCATCTAGCCTCCCTTCCCCGCCCCGCCCCTCCTTTCCCCTCCCCTCCCTTCTCCTCCCCTCCCCTCCCTCCTTCCTCCCCTCCCCTTCCCTCCCCTCCCCTTCTTCCCCCTCCTCCTCTTTTTTAAAGATTGATTAATTGGCATGACAGGCAGAGTTACAGAGAGACAGACAGATCTTTCATCCGCTGACTCACTCCCCAAATGGCCACAACAGCCAGGGCTGGTCCAAGCCAAAGGCAGGAGCCTGGGACTCCCCAGGGTCCTTCTCCCATGTGAGTGGCAGCGGCCCAAGTACTTGGGGGCATCTTCTGCTGCTTTCCTAGGCCATTAGCAGGAGCTGATCGGAAACAGAGCAGCCGAGTCTCAAGCCAGTGCTCCCTTGCCAACGGGCTTAACCCGCTGCTCCACACCGGCCCCTGGCTTTCTTCTTGGTCCTTTTCAAATGCAGCTTCTAGATCTTGTCAGCAGTGCTCGTGATCTCTGGGGGAGCCCTTTCCTTTGCTCGGGTCCACGCCTGCCCAGGGCTGTGGAAGGGACAATGAGAACACCAGCTACGTTCCGGTCTGCACATAAGCCATGTCCACCTTAAGAAGCTAAACTCGCCAGCGCCACTGCTCAATAGGCTCATCCTCCGCCTGCGGCGCCAGCACCCTGAGTTCTAGTCCCGGTCAGGGCACCAGATTCTGTCCCGGTTGCCCCTCTTCCAGGCCAGCTCTCTGCTGTGGCCCGGGAGTGCAGTGGAGGATGGCCCAGGTCCTGTGGGCCCTGTACCCCACAGGAGACCAGGAGGAAGCACCTGGCTCCTGGCTTCGGATTGGTGTGGTGTGCCGGCCACAACACACCAGCCATAGCGGCCGCTTGGGGGTGAACCACCAGAAAAGGAAGACCTTTCTCTCTGTCTCTCTCTCTCTCTCTCACTGTCTAACTCTGCCTATTCAAAAAAAAAAAGAAGAAGAAGAAGAAGCTAAATTCCACCCAGAAAGGCCACACTGACACAAAGCTGGGTGCACGGGCATTAGGCCCACAGCCCACATCAGAATGCTTGGGTTCACACCCTGGTTCTGCCCCTGACTCCAGCTTCCTGCTAACACAGAGCTGGGGAGGCAATGGTGCTGGCTTAAGTAGCTGGGTCCCTGCCACCCACATAGGAGACCTGGATTGAGTGAGTTCCCAGCTTTCAGCCTGAGCTCAGCCCAGACCCAACCATTGTAGGCCTTTGGGAAGTAAACCAGCAAATAGGAGTGTTTCTCTCTCTCCCCCTCCCTCTCCCCCTTCCCCTCCCCCTCCCCCTCCCCCTCCCCTTCCCCTGCCCCCTCCCCTCCCCTTCCCCTCCCCCCTCCCCTTCCCCTCCCCCCTTCCCCTCCCCCCCTCCCTCTCCTCTAACTCTAAATAAATAGATACATAAATATATAAAACACATACACACCAAGCCAGAAAGACATCCAGCTAGCTGCAAGGTGCTTTGTAGACCAGAAGGCCCTGGCTATCCTCTCCCTCCTCCAGTGTCTCAGATGCAGCCGGGCAGCTGGCGGTCACCGAGGTGGCAGTGCGGCCTCTGGTCCAGGACTTGCTGAACCACGATGTAAGTAGAGCTCAGGTGGGCACCGCTCGGGGGGTCAGGCTTGGCTCCAGAAGCAGAGCCTGGGCAAGGGACCGCCTTCCAGTCTGGAGCAGCAGTGGCCACCGCGTCCTCACTGCTCCAGGACTGCTACATCCTGGACCAGAACGGAACCAAGATCTACGTGTGGAAAGGAAGAGGAGCCACGAAGGTTGAGAAACAGGCGGCCATGTCCAAAGCCCTGGTGAGAGCCACAGATGGGCAGCCTTGTCCGGGTCATTGCGCCGGCCACACTTGAGATGTGAGCAGAGCGCCACAGCAGCCCCCGCGGTGCTGGGAGGCGGGTCCAGGTCTGCCTCTTCCCGCCAAACGCTCCTCACATTGAACATGGGACAACAGCCACCTCCCTGGTTGGAAGGACTAAGCACTTTTTTGTACAGCACTCAGCAGTACTGGGCACACAGCACCTGCTTACCAGAAGGGGGCTATAAAGAGTGAGGGGCTGTCATGTACCCAAGGCCGTGTGCACAAGGAGCTGAAGACTTCGGTGCAGAGCCCTGAGCCAGGCCAGATGTGCTCACAAAATGAGCCAGTGGGGGGGGGGGGGGGGCACAACATCAGGACAGTACCAGGAGCCAGCAGGACCGCTCCTCACAACCAGTCCAGGCCTGCAAAAGGGGCACCAGCTGGCTCCCTGCGGTCCTTAGGCAGCAATGCGCTAGAATCTATGACCCCCAGAGGAGAGAGCCCCTGCCACATGGCTCCCTGAGCAAGGAACCCAGGCGGGAGAGGGGCAGGCGACCCCACCTTGGCTGACCTGCACAGGGGCCTCCGCAGGGCTTCCTCAAGCTGAAGGGCTACCCCAGCAGCACCAACGTGGAGACGGTCGCCGACGGGGCCGAGTCGGCCATGTTCAAGCAGCTGTTCCAGACGTGGACGGTGAAGGAGCAGGCCACAGGCCTGGGGAAGACCTTCAGCATTGGCAAAATCGGTGAGACCGTGCCCGCTGGGGCCCGCCCCAGGGCAGGCACTCACACCCCTCACTCACTCGGTTTTTCCCAACCCCTCTCCACAGCTACGTTTTTCCAGGATAAGTTTGACGTGACTTTGCTACACGCAAAGCCAGGGGTCGCGGCCCAGGAGAGAATGGTTGACGACGGCAGTGGAAAAGTTGAAGTGAGGGCGGGGGGGTTACGGCACAGCGGGGAAGGGGGGGCACCTGCTTGGGACACCTGCATCCCACGCCCAAACAGCCAGTTCAAGTCCTAGCTGCTCTGCTTCCGATCCAGCTCCCTGCTAATGTGCCTGGGGGACAGTAGAGGACGGCCCAACTATTTGCGCCTCTGCTACCCACATGGGAGACCCAGATGGAGTTTCTGGCTCCTGGCTTCAGCCTGGCCCTGCTCTGTTTGTTGTGGGCATTTGGAAAGTGAACCAGTAGATGGAAGATTCCTCTCTCTAATTCTCTGTCTCTCTCTCTCTCTTCCTGTCTTTCAAATCAATCAACCTTTTTTACAAAATTTCTCAACAAACTCAGAATGAGCCTGATGGGGACAGCCCTGGCTCCTAGGCTGTTGGTGTGCAGGGATGGGGCGGCGAGGGGCTGGGGGAGGGTAGGAGGTTCAGGGGAGGGGAATCGGAGTCCCTTCATTGTCCCTTCCTCTCTGGCACCTCAGAAGTAACCTCTGAGAGACCCATGGGCCAGCAGTGTCTCCACACAGTGGTCCAGGAAAGGGAAGGACACAGCATACCCTGACCGTGATGTGGGTTCCTTGGGTGGGTGCTGGCACCCTTCTCACCCGAGTTCTCCCTTAAGCAGCCCCCCCGCCCCGCCCCGGCAACCGTGTCTCCCTCTGGGCCCAGGTCTGGAGAATCGAGAACCTGGAGCTGGTGCCCGTGGAGCGCTCGCAGTACGGCTTCTTCTACGGGGGAGACTGCTACCTGGTGCTCTACACGTACGAGGTCAGCAGGAAGCCACATTACATCCTGTACATCTGGCAGGTAGGCCTGGCACGGACCCTCGGCTTTGGACCCGGACGCCTCCCCTGGCCCCGGCGCTGGGACACAAAAGCAGGGGCCCAGGACTCCCCTATCCACCCCCCACCCCACCCCCCGCAGGGCCGCCACGCCTCTCAGGACGAGCTGGCCGCCTCTGCATACCAGGCGGTGGAGGTGGACCGGCAATTCGGCGGGGCTCCTGTGCAGGTCCGGGTCAGCATGGGGAAAGAGCCGCGACACTTCATGGCCATGTTCAAAGGGAAGCTGGTTATCTTTGAGGTGAGGACCCGCAGGCAAAATTACGCCCTGAGCAGGAACGCTCAGACCTTACAAACCAGCAGCAGGCTACTTGGGGGGTTCATGGGGGGGGTGTGTGTGGAGCAGGGCCTGGATTAGACAGAGAGACAAGAGAGGGTTGATCTCTCTGAGATACTCCAGGGAATCCCGACCGCCTAGGGCTTCCTGTCCAAAGCACTACTTCCTGTCCACGGTCTACCACATCTGACCTGTATCCCCTATGCGGGTGCACTGCCCTCTGCTCCCCAACCTGCAGCCACCACTCCGGTCAGGCAGGTCTCCTCCTTGGACCTCATGTGCTGTAACCTGCTGCACCCCACCCCTGCCAATCACCCCCTCTTAAGTTCAAGTCCCACTTCTTCCATGAAGCCCTGGCTGAAGCAGTGCCAGGCAACCAAATCTGCCACCTGCCTGAGATCACGCCAGCCCTACCTTGTCACTCATTAGCCAGGTTTTTGAGTCCTGGTCTTCTCGTCTGTCTATACTATAGGATAATAATACCTACTCCACAGAGTTAAGATGAGGATCAACGAAATGATGCAGGAAGGCTGTAGTCCCACAGCCTGGCTTAGGACCAAGTTCTCAGGATGAAACCCAGCACTATGGGGTTAACCCGCCACCTGCGACACTGCCATCTAAATGGGCACCGGTTCAAGTCCCGGCTGCTCCGCTTCCAATCCAGCTCCCTGCTAATGCACTGGGAAAGCAGTGGGAATGGCCCAAGTGCTTGGGCCCCTGCACCCATGTGGGAGGCCTGGATGAAGCTCCTGGTTCCCGGCTTGAGCCTGGCCCAGTCCTGGCTGCTGTGCCATTTGGGGAGGGAACCAGCAAATGAAAGATCTCCCTCTCCCCCTCCTTCTCTCTCTCTCTGTAATTCTGCTTTTCAAGTAAATAAATACATCTTAAAGAAGCAGCAGCAGCAGCCAGTATTGTTAGCACCACAGCTGCAGCTCACCCAAGCTCAAGCACAGGGCCGGTGTCGGACGCGCCCACGGTCCCCACAGCGGGCGCAGGGCTGCACCTGTGCCGAGTCCTTCGCTTTCCTTCCTCTCTGCAGGGTGGGACCTCCAGGAAGGGAAACACCGAGCCTGACCCTCCGGTGAGGCTCTTCCAGATTCGAGGGAACAACAAATCGAACACCAAAGCCGTGGAAGTCCCGGCCTTCTCCTCCTCCCTAAACTCCAACGACGTGTTTCTGCTGCGGTCTCAGGCGCAGCACTACCTGTGGTGTGGCAAGGTAGGGGCTGCACTCCGCGGTCAGCGGTCAGCAGTCAGCCCGGCCTTTTGGAGCCCAGCCCCGTGACCCAGCAGCAGGCAGGGCTGCGCCCTCTGGGAGAGGAGCCTTTGTCCTGGAGAATCTTCTAGCAGCCCCACCAACCAGCTAGAAACCTACACACAGAAACCTGCGCAGGTCGAGGCTGGATGAGTCCCGCCCCCTTCTTGGCTTTGGTGGGCAGGCGCAGGCCAGGTCCCGGTGTTGAATGGAAAACCTAAAAAGGAGGTATCGTCCATCCCTACGGTGTTGGCGTCGGTACATGAGAAAGCACCGGCAGTGTGCAGCGTGCCAGTCACTAGGGAACTGCAAATGACAACCAGCACGAGGATTACAACCAGCACAACAGCACAGGGGCAGGTTACGGCCCCGGCAGCCCACACCCGCGCAGCTGGGTTTGACCCCAAGCTCTGCTCCGGACTGCAGCTTCCTGCCAATGCAGGCTGTGAGACAGACTCCGCCTGATGGCTGCAGTGGTGAGGCCTCTGCCGCCCACGTGGGAGACCTGTATCTCCTGCCCGGCTCCCAGCTGTGGCCCAGCCTGGCCCTGCCATTCAGGCATTTGGGTATAGAACCAGCAGTTCTATACCCAAGTTCAAGTAATTAGTTTTTCCTAAACTACCACAAGATGGCATTGCCCTTTCTATTTTTTTTTAAAGATTTTATTTATTTGCCGGCGCCACAGCTCAATAGGCTAATCCTCCACCTGCAGTGCCGGCACCCCGGGTTCTAGTCCCAGTTGGGACATCGGTTCTGTCCCAGTTGCTCCTCTTCCAGTCCAGCTCTCTGCTGTGGCCTAGGAAGGCAGTGAAGGATGGCCCAAGTGCTTGGGTTCTGCACCTGCATGGGAGACCAGGAGGAAGCACCTGGCTCCTGGCTTCAGATCAGCGCAGTGCGCCGGCCGTAGCGGCCATTTGGTGGGTGAACCAACGGAAGGAAGACCTTTCTCTCTGTCTCTCGCTCTCACTGTCTAACTCTGCCTGTAAAAAAAAAAAAATTATTTATTTATTTGAGAGGTAGAGTTACAGACAGTGAGAGAGAGAGAGAGACAGAGAGAAAGGTCTTCCTTCCGTTGGCTCACTCCCCAAATGGCCACAACGGCCAAAGCTCTGCTGATCTGAAGCCAGGAGCCAGGTGCTTCTTCCTGGTCTCCCATGTGGGTGCAGGGCCCAAGCACTTGGACCATCTTCTACTGCTTTCCCAGGCCACAGCAGAGAGCTGGATTGCAAGAGGAGCAGCTGGGACTAGAACTGGCCACCAAATGAGATGCCGGTGCGGCAGGCGGAGGATTAACCTACTACGTCATGGTGCTGGCCCCCTAATTTTTTTTTAAGATTTATTTTATTTATTTGAAAGACAGAGTTATAGTGAGAGGTAGAGACAGAGAGGTTTTCCATCCGCTGATTCACTCCCCAGATGGCTGCAATGGCCGGAGCTGCACCAATCCGAAGTCAGGAGCCAGGAGCTTCTTCCAGGTCTCCCACATGGGTGCATGGGCCCAAGGACTTGGGCCATCTTCTGCTGCTTTCCCAGGTGCATTAGCAGGGAGCTGGATCAAAAGTAGAACAGCCGAGACTCAAACTGGCACCCATATGGGATGACCAACACTGCAGGCCAGGGCTTTAACCCGCTGTGCCCCAGCACCAGCCCCTGCCCATTCTGTTAACATGGCTGAAGAAGTCAACACTGTGAAGTGTGGGTGAGGAGGAACTTTGATGCGATGCTGTAGGAACACGAAATGCTACAGCTTTTGGAAAGCAGTTTATTGTAAAATTAAATTTACGTTTACCATATGATCCAGCTTTCCTACCCTGGGTATTGACTCAAGTGAAAAGAAAATTTCTTCACACCAAAACCTATAAACAAATGTAGATTGCACCTTTCTTCGTTATCACCAAATCCAGGAAACCGGGTAAACAAACAGTGGTGCATCCATATAACGGAATACACTCAGCAATGAAAAAGAATGAACTAGTATAGATGCTTAGCCTAGAGGCAAAGATGCCCACGTCCCTTGTTGGAGGGCCTGGCTCGACACCCAGCTCAGCCCCTGACTCCAGCTTCCTGCTGACGCAGACCCTGGGAGGCAGCAGCGATGGCGCACGTGGCCGGGTTCCCATCGCCCATGTAGGAGACTTGGATTGCATTCCCTGCTTCTGGCTTTGACCTGGCCCTCCATCATGAGCATTTGGGAAATAAACACGCACATGGAA
Source organism: Lepus europaeus (assembly GCF_033115175.1). Taxonomy (NCBI): domain Eukaryota; kingdom Metazoa; phylum Chordata; class Mammalia; order Lagomorpha; family Leporidae; genus Lepus; species Lepus europaeus. The sequence goes on from NC_084836.1 coordinate 63,278,275, forward strand.
ACTCTTGTACTCTCTTGTTTTCTGCCTCTCAAATAAATTTTAATTTTTTTAAAGAGTTTATAAAGAGAGAGACAGAGACAGAGACAGAGATCTTCCATCTGCTGGTTCCTTCCCCAAATGGCGGCAATAGATGGAGCTGGGTTGATCCGAAGCCAGGAGCTTCTTCCAGGTCTCCCACGTGGGTGCAGAGGCCCAAGCACTTGGGCCATCTTCTGCTGCTTTCCCAGGTGCATTAGCAGGGAGCCGCATTAGCAAGGAGCTGGATTGAAGAGGAGCAGCTGGGACTCAAACTGGCGCCCATATGGGATGCTGGTGTCATAGGCAGCAGCTTTATACATTATGCCGCAACACCAGCCCCTCAAAAAAATGTTTTTAATTAAAAAAAAAAAAATGAACTGCTGACACATACAATCACAAGGCTGAATCTCAGATTCATTATGCCGAGAGAAAGAAGCCAGATGGAAAGGCTTCCATGATGGCCTTCTGGAAAAGGCAAAACTACACAGACAGAAAACAGATCAGTGGCCGCCGGAGGCGGGACTCAGGGGGGCTTTGACGCCCTAGGGAATTCGGGGGGAGTTAGGTGGAAGGGGCTCCGTTATCTTTATGGGAGTGCTGGTAACTCGAACCTATGTGTTCGTCAAGGCTCGCAGAACTGTATGCCAAAAAGAGTCGATTTTGTATGTAATTTTTAAAATTAACTTTCTCCAGAAAAAAAGGATCAAAAGTAGGTGCTAAAACTGAAGCTGGAACAAAAGGCGACAGACAGCTGGCAGCACCCACTGTGCTCCTTCCACTGTGCCCAGCACCGGACCACACCTGTTGCCTGGGGGGGCTGACCCTGCCCCACCGAGTTACCATCTAGAAGCTTCTCTGCCCACACCTGGGAAGATGTGGCCCCACCCCTGCCGCTGACCCCGGGCCTCTGCTTCCCCCGCCCTCAGGGATCCAGCGGGGACGAGCGGGCAATGGCTAAGGAGCTGGCTGGGCTTCTCTGTGATGGCGCTGAGGACACTGTGGCCGAGGGCCGGGAGCCCGCCGAGTTCTGGGACCTCCTGGGAGGGAAGGCTCCCTACGCCAACGACAAAAGGTGGGAACGCGCTCTCCTTGGCGCCCCCTGCCGGCCAGGCTGGTGACCGCACAAAGCCTAAGGTCTCTCTCGGACCGGGCTGTGTTGCAGACTGCAGCAGGAGGCGCTCGACGTGCAGCCCCGTCTCTTCGAGTGTTCCAACAAGACCGGCCGGTTCGTCGTCACTGAGGTCACAGACTTCACCCAGGATGACCTGGACCCGACTGATGTGATGCTCCTGGACACCTGGGACCAGGTAAGACGCAGCCACGACGCCCAGGAGCTCTCTAGTGGAGGCTGTTGCTATATCTCGACCACAACGCAGGGTCCATGCCAGGCAGCCCTCGACCGTCCCCCGCTCAACAGAACACCTGCCAGTGGTGACCAAGGGAGCACCTGTTTTTTGGCCAGGCTCAGAGAGAACAGAATGGTGTTTAAACCTCTCCATCCTGGGCATCCTCCTGCCTCGCTTTGGGAAAACCAGACCATCCCACCAGGCACTTGTTCATCTCAGGGACAATAGCAACGGGTTCCAATAACAGAGAGTACGGGCCTCTTAGGGGACATGGGGGTGTTCCACTCAGCAGGCACCCCCTGGGCCGCCCCGTCACTGGGCTGGGTAGGGGCCCTCTCTAGCCCGCCCTCAGAGCTCACAGGCTGATGGAGGAGCAGCGCATGGGCCATGCTGGGGTGTACACAGGGACATGAATTAGCGGACTCCGCCCAGGAGGAACGAACTGGGGAGAGAGGGATGAGGGGGCCCGGCCCCGGGTGACTCGCTGGATCTGGGGAGTTTCTGGATGGAGGCCACTTCCCACGAGTGGACGTGCAGTCAGACACACGTTTAGGAAGGGAGAGCACTCCACCCAGGGAATGATGGCGGAGGGGCTCGAGACAGCCCAGAGGAGGTGTTCGGCCACCGCGGCACTCAGGAAACTGAGGTTCAGAGAGCCCTCGGGTTTGGAGGGGGAGACACACAGAGCAGTGAAAGTCACAAGCCCCACCCACCCACAGGGTCTGGAATAGCCTCTCTCCCTGCTGAACCGTTAGGCCCTTTTCTGTGGCTGTGAATTGCTGAGGGGAAAGTTGGGGAGCGTGCAGGGGCTAGGACGTGGCACCGGGGACGAGGGCACAGATGAACAGGACATGCCCACCACACAGGTGTTCCTGTGGATTGGGGCTGAGGCCAACGCCACGGAGAAGGAGCGGGCCCTCCTCACAGCCCAGGAGTACCTGCGCACTCACCCCAGCGGCCGGGCCGCCGACACGCCCATCCTGGTCATCAAACAGGGGTTTGAGCCTCCCACCTTCACAGGCTGGTTCCTGGCCTGGGACCCTCACGTCTGGAGCGTAAGAACAGGGAGTGGGGAAAGACGCCAAGCCTGCCAGGGAGCTCGGAGGGGGAGGGTACTGACTCCAGGGCTGCGAGGCCCAGGACCTCAAGCCCCTCCTCCCCCCACTCCACTCTGCCTTTTGACCTTTCCCCTCTTTCTCAACGCCCCCTCCCCAGCAATAAGTGTAGTCAGATGACTCCCAGAAAGCAGTGCGCAGTGCTGAGCAGCCTGTCGGCTTTATCAAAAGCGCACCCGTTGATTGGATCTCTGCCGTGGCCCACTTGTTAGATCAGGAAGGCCAAGTCCTTCACCCACGGGAAGAAGTCCGCTTCTCCCTGCGCGCCGGCTCTGTCACTCTCCCCGGGACGCTGAAATGCCTTGCCTCTCGGGCCTGCCTGCCTCTCCTGCAGGCACGGCCTCAGGTGCCCCTCTCCTCAGCCCCTGTCCCCTGTCTCACCTTCTCAGGCAGGAAAATCTTACGAACAACTGAAAGACGAGCTGGGAGACGCCTCCGCGATCCTGAGAATCACTGCTGTGAGTCGGGTTTGCTCCTGGGGAGGCCGCCATGCTGCAGATGCCACAGGGGCAGAACCCCACCGCGTCCTCCTTGGTCCTCTGCCAGTGGCCTGCTTGTCTCTAAGGATTTCTGTATTTATTTAAAAGGCAGAGTGACAGAGAGAGAGAGAGAAACAGAGAGATCTTCCGTCTGCAGGTTCACTCCCAAAAGGCCACAACGGCTGGGACTGGGCCAGGCCAAAGCCAGGAGCCAGGAGCTTCTTCTGTGTCTCCCACATGGGGTCAGGGGCCCAAGCACTCGGGCCATCTTCTGCTGCTTTCCCCAGGTGCATTAGCAGGGAGCTGGATCAGAAGCAGAGCAACTGGGATTTGAACCGGTGCTTGTATGGGATGCCAGCATCGCAGGTGGCAGCCCACCCACTGTGCCACAATGCCAGCCCCTTATTGTTTTGTTTTGCATTTTTTAGCTTTTATTTTTACTATTTTTAAAAAAGATTTTATTTATTTATTTGAGAGGTAGAGTTACAGACAGTGAGAGGGAGAGACAGAGAGAAAGGTCTTCCGTCTGCTGGTTCACTACCCAAATGGCCGCCACAGCCGGCGTTGTGCCAAGCCGAAGCCAGGAGCCAGGTGCTTCTTCCTGGTCTCCCATGTGGGTGCAGGGGCCCAAGCACTTGGGCCATCTTCTACTGCTTTCCCAGGCCACAGCAGAGAGCTAGATTGGAAGAAGAGCAGCTGGGACTAAAACCGGCGCCCAAATGGGATGCTGGTGCGGCAGGCGGAGGATTAACCTGCTGCGCCATGGCGCCAGCCCCTACTACTACTACTATTATTATTATTATTATTGGCAGGCAGAGTTAGACAGTGACAGAGAGGGAGACAGAGAGAGAAAGGTCTTCCTTCCACTGGTTCACCCCCCAAATGGCCGCTACGGCCGGTGCACTGCGCCAATCCGAAGCCAGGAGCCAGGTGCTTCCTCCTGGTCTCCCATGCGGGTGGCAGGGCCCAAGCACTTGGGCCATCCCCCACTGCACTCCCATGCCACAGCAGAGAGCTGGACTGGAAGAGGAGCAGCTGGGACAGAATCTGGCGTCCCAACCGGGACTAGAACCCATGGAGCAGGCGCCGCGGGCGGAGGATTAGCCTAGTGAGCCGTGGCGCCGGCCATCCTACTATTATTTTTAAAAGATTTATTTATTTATTTGAAAGGTGGAACTTTACAGAGAGAGAAAGGGAGAGACAGAGAGAAAGGTCTTCCATCTGCTGGTTCACTCCCCAAATGGCCACAACAGCCGGAGCTGCGCCATTCCTAAGCCAGGAGCCAGGAGCTTCTTCCAGGTCTCTCACAAGTGTGGCAGGGGCACAGGCACTTGGGCCATCTTCCACTGCTTTCCCAGATGCATTAGTAAGGAGCTGGATCAGAAGTGGAGCAGGCAGGACTCAAAGTTACATACATCTGGGAGCTTTACCTGCTACCCCACAACGTCAGCCTGCACTTATTGTTCTTAAAGTAGCAATTTTGTTCTAAATTCAGGAAGGCAGTAAAATGAGAAACTGGACTCTAAGACCTTATGTCCTGTTGATTAAAAATAATCTCCATATCAAAATGGACACCTAGAGGGAGGCATATTTGGTAAATAAATAAAACAAGAAGCTTCTAACCCAAAAGATATTTCCATCAACTCCTGAGCGTGAGGACCATTTGCTCCTATTTAATGGTTAAAAAAGCGGAGCCTCTGGCCAGGAATCCAACAGCTTTTTAACCCCAGGACGAGCGCATGGCACCAGGTGTTCAGCCGTCTGGCAGCTGTGTCCTTGGTGTGCCGCAAACTCAGAGCCCAAAGCTACTGGGGCTGCTGTGTCTTTCAATGGTGCTTCAATGAAGTCTGACTTCAACCCGAAGACATTCAGACACGCTGGGCCCTAGCGAAAGGTACCGGGAGCAGGAGTGAGCACTGTATTTCAGAGAAGACCAGCACAGCACGTGTGCCGAGCTGGCGATCCAGGAATCCCCTTGGGCTTTTGCAGCACCCTCCCCAAGAAGGACCCCAATTTCCCAGTGACTCAGACATGCAGCAGGGCCGGGCGCCAGTCCTCTCATCGTGATTACCTAAGGCCGACGTGGTGTCACGTCAGCGTGTTAAACGTCACGCACACACGGAACCGTGACCACACATGCGCTGCACGGTCTTTTTTATCCTGTGTCTGTGTTCTTATCTAGGACATGAAGAATGCAACCCTCTCCCTGAGTTCTGAGGACACTGAGCCAAAATATTACCCGATAGAAGTTTTGTTGAAGAAGCAGGATCAGGAGCTGCCTGAGGACGTGAACCCTGCCAAAAAGGAGGTGAGCGCCTGCCGCTGAGTGAATCACCGAATGGCCCGAGCGCCCTGGCGCATGGTTGGCACCCGACGGGCATGGGAGCGGCCGAGCAGCCCAACCCCAGCGCCCACCGGTCCTACCTGCCTCAGCCTCACCTCGCACACCAGCCTGCCGGCCCCTGTCCGCGCCCCAGCACCCTTCCGCTGCTGGTAATCCGGCTGCGGTGGGCTGCTGTGCCTCAACTGGCTCCCACCCGTCGCTGCACACTGGCTCCTGCGTTAAGAGCCAAAGGGATCTTCTAAGACAGCTGGCCCAGTGCCATCTCAAACCCATCGAACGGCTCCCCACTGTTCTTTAAAAAAAGAACCCGAAGGCCTGCACGGCCTGGCCCTTGCCTGCCTCCCTGCCTGCATCGCGAACACCACCACCTCTTCTCACTCACCTGCAGCCACCAGCTGCTTTTCTGCTCCTTGCACAGGCCGATGCCAGCCCTGCAGCCTTACACCTGCTGCTGCAGCTGCCTCAAAGCATTTTCTTCTCCCTGCTTGTCACAGAGCCAGCTCCTCACACCCTTAGGTCTCAGCTCCAATGTCACCTCCTCAGGGAGGCCTTCCCTGGCCACTCTGTCCAACATTGCTTGCCTCTCTGGCTCCAGTACTTTTTCCACTTACTTGTTCATTGTCTTTCGTAATGTCCTTAAGAGAAAAGACTTTGTCTTATTCGCCATCATCATCGCAGCTTTTCGGCACCTCAAACCGTGCCTGGCTGGTGGTTGGCCCTCCTTGATTTGGGAAGGGACTCTGGATTGCCCCCAGTGTCTTATCTAACCAATCTGTCCATAGCTGGACGCTAAACAACTTTCTCGAAATTATATTAATAATCTTTACTTTGAAAATAGTCCTTACACCAATAAATAAATGTTAGGAGAATTTTATCCCCTTCAGAAGTCCTACCTGATCTTGCATTTGAAAATTTCTGGGTAAAAATGGTAGCTAAGAGCATGAGGCAAGGCAGTTATCCATTCTGCCCATGTCGGATGTCTGACTCATCCATAACACGTGAGCCATCTCCTGTCTTTCTGGCAAGAAGCTGGTGGTAGCCAGGCCCGCGAGCACCGGTAACCCAGTAAGCTGCTTCCCGGGCCGGATGGCACGGCGCACCTGATGAACACCTCTCCCGTGAGTGATTTAAGTCCAGCACAGCACTTCTGAGGAACCCATTCCCTCCTCCTTCCAGGAGCTCCCCAGGACTCCCTCCTGCCCTCTCCTGCCCCTCCTGGTGGCGCTGATGGCTGTCACACCTTCCTTCTAACTTCGAAACTGTGCTTTCTCCCCTAGAATTACCTCTCCGACCAGGACTTTGTGTCTGTGTTCGGGATCCCAAGGGGGCAATTTGCTGCTCTGCCTGGCTGGAAACAGCTGCAACTGAAGAAGGAAAAGGGGCTTTTCTAAGGCAGGAAGGCCGATGCCCACTGCCAAGCCCATAGGCCGGGATCAGCGAAGCACTTCTCTACCAACCCCTGCCTAGCACTCAGCTACTTAACGTAGGTACAGCAGCATCCGCCGGTGCCAGCATGGCTTCCGCCTTTCCCCATCCGTGCACTCCCTGGTGGTTGTACACCGACCATGTGAACCACCCACTTTCTGGGCTTTGTGGCCTTTGAGCAACGGTCAGCAGAAAGCACTAACGCCGCAGGAATCCGGAGAAGTCAAAAGGAAGGGAACCCAAAAAAAGCTAAACTTGAAATGGCTAATGTGGTGCCAGGACCTAGATTTAAGCTCAGAATCTCTGAAACCTATTTAACTTAGAGTTAATGGAGCATATCTGCAGATACTCTCCAAGGTCAGGATCTAAATGTCAGGTCTGCTATGTGCCAGAGTGTTTTTAACTTCTCCAATAAAGGTAATTGTATGAGTAAATGGAGCTCTTTTTTGGTATCGGGTTTGCATGTGATGGTGATTTTGTGTTCTGTTGGGAGAAGGAAAGAGGCGACATTGAACCAGCTCTCGGGATAACTGGGCCACGGAGATCTCTGTTTCTGGCTCAAGAATGTCCAAATCTGCCCCACAGCTGTCCAGGAGACCTCAGGACGGCACCCCATGACCACCACCACCCCCTTAGCCAAAGGAGAAACAGGGCCATGTGTTCTTCATTTCTGTAAATGAGGCCGGCCCCTGTGGGCACACCACTGAGCCCCCAAAGCATGCTACAGACATCACCAAACGAAGCCACACTCCAGACAACTCTTGATGTCTGAACGGACAATTCCAAAGGAATCGTGTGGCACAAGGAGCGTAACTGAGGAAGACCCAGCATGGGAGCACGGTCCCCAGTGTCACAGAGCTCAAGACTTCCGCGTCACAGAAGGAGGAAGACAGAACATGAGTTAGGGATTTCAGGGATGCCACAGTTAAGTCTGAGCTGCAGGGAACAGCGACGCGAGCATGGACGCCTGTCTCCCAGCCACCGACGCGAGCGTGGACACCTGTCTCCCAGCCGCCAACGCGAGCGTGGATGCCTGTCTCCCAGCCGCCGTCAGTCACTGCAGGACTGCTGCTTCCTACGACCTGTCATGAGGAAGCACCAAAAAGCTAAACCCCTTATTACATAAGCAGGGAAATGGTCCACTCTTTATTATACAGCGTTTTTGTTTAGTAATTTTACTCACAAAGTGATACTTTCATTATAAACTCAAATGAAAAACAAATCTGAGGTTTAAGGAGGCTTAGGAAACAACTCTCGCAGTGATGTCCAGCCCTACACAACAGCTCCTCCTGGGCCCAGGGTCTCTGGAACCTACTGTGCCTCTGCCACCTCGTCTTCTCCACATTCAAACCGCACAAAGTCCACCACAGAGATGCCCTGCGGCTGCACGTACTGTCCCAGCGTGATGGAGGGGTCCAGCAGGTACGGCTGCGACAGCATCTTGGTTTCTGCCTCTCCCCCGGGCTCATCGTCCAGGGAGCCAACAGAGAGAGGGGCCATGCCCACCACATGCTGCCCGAGGCGGCGGCCAAGGTCCTCCAGGTTTGCGTTCTGCTCAGACGTCTCGCAGACGACTAAGGCCCCGTACTTGCCCAGCACCAGGCTGTGCAGCGAGGGGCTGTGCACTGCTCCGTGGACGTAGGAGCCAACGTAGAAGCCAGACGGCACCTTCACCCAGGCAGCTCGCTTCAGGGTCATGTTTTCCCCCAGCTTGCCTACGAAAAAGCAAAAGTAATCAACACACCGTCAGAGAATGATGCCTGGTGTGGTAGCAACATATGCACAGGAGACGCCAAGTCAGGGAGCAAATCCCTCTACATTTACACCAGACCGGCAGTCAGAGGCAGAGATAGCATTTTCTGTGTTTGTTTAAGACCAACTCCCTGGCAGGTTCTCAGGTTTCCAGACGGAAGCTGTGACGTCACGAACACGGGTCTCTGGTCAGCCCCTTACTGGCTGTCTGATCTTGGGCAAGTGGCTTAACGACATGACCCTACTCGCTGACTTATCAAGCCTAGTTTCCTCACCTGCGGAATGGAGGACACCGCCACCACCCAGGGCTCTCAGGAGAGAATGAGCGCGGAGCGAGCACTCAGGTGCTGGCTGTGAGCACGGTGGCTTAGAGAGCTTCGTGGCCCACACAGTAATCCATGGCAGAGCTAGAACTAAGCCTCACATCTGACTCCCAAGCAGTCAAGTGCTTTTTCCCACCAAATTACTATCCCTCCCAAATGCCACCGTAACTGACCAGACGACCAGATCAACCGCTGTTTCAGGAAAAGGCCCACAACTAGAAGCCCCCAAACCCCGGAACCCCGTGTCAGCTGACGAATCAGCTTGCTCTCATCAGCAACAGAAATGGAACAGCTCGGACTCCGGGGCCCAAAGATGCTGGAAGGGAGGGCCAGAGAGCACACGAGGGGTCTGGAGCGGCCACAGCGTAACTACGGTCAGGAAACTGCGCGCTGTGGTCCATTCCCAGGAACCGGCAACGCTGAGACCCCCGCAGTTCCATGATGTCTTAATAAGCCCCACACAGCTGGCTGCCTGGTTTGTCACACGTGACTCCCTGGAACATCAGACACTGCAAGATGACCTGATGAAAACAGAACTGGTGTCTCGACTGAAACTGCAGATGAGCATTCAATTCCCAGCCAGCTCAGCGCAGCCCCACTTCCGTGCGTCCGTCAAGGTCGTGCCGGAGGGCGGCAGCGTCCCCAGCCACCCCACTGCAACGATCCAGACACAGCTCCTACAGTCAGTGGATCCTCACAGCGTCCCTTCCCAGACCCAGGACCAGAATTTTTTAAAAGAAAGACTGAATTCCTAAAACGGATGGCTCTCGGCTGGCGCCGTGGCTCACTAGGCTAATCCTCCGCCTGCAGCATCGGCACCCCGGGTTCTAGTTCCAGTGTGGGCGCCGGATTCTGTCCCGGTTGCCCCTCTTCCAGGCTAGCTCTCTGCTGTGGCCCGGGAGTGCAATGGAGGATGGCCCAAGTCCTTGGGCCCTGCACCCATATGGGAGACCAGGAGAAGCACCTGGCTCCTGGCTTCGGATCAGCGCGGTGCGCTGGCCGCAGCGGCCATTGTGGGGGTGAACCAACGAAAAAAGGAAGACCTTTCTCTCTGTCTCTCTCTCGCATTGTCCACTCTGCCTGTGAAAGAAAGGAAGAAAGGGAGGGAGGGAGGGAGGGAGGGAGGAAGGAGGGAAGGAGGGAGGGAAGGAAGGAGAGAGGGAGGGAGGAAGAAAGGTAGGAGGGAAGGAGGGAGGGAAGGAAGGAGGGAAGGAGGGAGGGAGAGAGGGAAGGAAGGAGGGAAAGAGGGAGGGAAGGAGGGAGGGAGGGAGGGAGGGAGGAAGGAGGGAGGGAAGGAGGGAAGGAGGGAGGGAAGGGAGGAAGGAAGGGAGGAAGGAAGGAGGGAGGGAAGGAAGGAGGGAAGGAGGGAGGGAGAGAGGGAAGGAAGGAGGGAAAGAGGGAGGGAAGGAGGGAAGGAGGGAGGGAAGGGAGGAAGGAAGAAAAAAAATGATGCCTCTCAGTTCCCCCGGGTCCCTTATAGAAGGGATAAAATACTCCCTACAGCATTTTAGGTACAGTCCAGGGACTGAGCTGAAAGGCAAAGCCATCTCTGCCTGAAGACACACTGGCCGGCAGAGAGCTGCTTGCGAAGAGCCCAGGTCATGAGGTCCAAGTTCTTTTAAGGAACTCAGAAACTGATGACACTGGGACTGCATTTCCCCCAGTACCACGGCGGCCAAAAGCTTGCTGATGGGGCTTTCCCAGCCACCTAGGAGCCCTGCAGGGTGCCTACTGCTCCCTGGGGGTCACCCACAACCCACTTCCCATCCGGACAGTCTGGCCTTACAGGAACATGAGCTTGGAATTCTTCATCTAGACTGCAAGGAATACATGAGAAGCCCCAGCCCGTGACTTCCAGAACCCTTAGATACTCACCAATTGCTAAGGCCAACTGATCCTTCAGACAGCCTTCTCGGTCAGGCCCAGCGGGGAGTCCAGAGAGCTCAGAGGAATTCAGGAAGCCCTGGGTGCACAAAGGGGGACAAAGAGGAACCAATTCTAGGCCGGCGCCGCGGCTCACTAGGCTAATCCTCCGCCTTGCGGCACTGGCACACCAGGTTCTAGTCCCGGTCGGGGCACCGGATTCTGTCCCGGTTGCCCCTCTTCCAGTCCAGCTCTCTGCTATGGCCCGGGAAGGCAGTGGAGGATGGCCCAAGTCCTTGGGCCCTGCACCTGCATGGGAGACCAGGAGAAGGACCTGGCTCCTGGCTTTGGATCAGCGTGGTGGTGTGCTGGAGTCACTGCGCCGGCCGTGGCAGCCATTGGAGGGTGAACCAACAGCAAAAAGGAAGACCTTACTCTCTCTCTCTCTCACTATCCACTCTGCCTGTCAAAAAAAAAAAAAAAAAAGAGGAACCAGTTCTGCTCTACTCAGATTAGTAAGACACGAGGCAAAGATGCCCTATTTCTAAGAGAGTGAGTTAAGATAACTAAGTGTAAATAGATGATAGTGTCATCAAACCAAGGATATTAAACACTGATAACAGTTGCATTTTCATAAATATTTTATTCTATCGTTGCCCTGCCCCCAACTCCATGTCCCCATCTTCTCACCTAACTTCCTAGAATGCGATCTCCTAGAAGTAACAACGTTTTCACACAAGCATGAGAAACCTGGGGCACTTGGGATCGCTGCAGGAGTGCAAAAGGGCGCAAACCCAACAGAGGGAACTGGAGAGAACAGAACAAAACCACATACACCTCTGTCCTTGGACCTGCGATCCCACTGCCAGGAACCAGCCTTGGTGAGAAACTTTCCACAACACAAACGTACATCTGTGCCAGATTATTCACCGAGCAACTACTTCTAGTCAGAAAACTGCGGAAATCGCCTAAGCACCCCAACGTAGGAAGAGACCAGGCGACTGAACCATGGCATATCCACAGCAGCATAGGATGCCGCTGAGCAAAAAGACAAGGAAAGATCTCCCGCAGCAGCATATATTTTTCAGGGACAAAAGCAAATTAAAAGTATAGATGGATATTACATCATCATTTGTGTAAGAAAGAAGTGTTTGTATAAACATGCTTATTTTTTGCAAAAACAAATATTTAAGGTATAACCGTACTCCAATAAAGTTGGTTATCTACAGGAGTGCATGGGAAAGGGGTGGACAGCAGAGGGAGTAAGACTTCTGAGCTTACCTGTTTTTTTTAAAATAGTTTAACTTTTGTAACTGTGTTAATGCTTTACATATTCAGAAACGGAATGAAGTCAACAAAAGTTTGGAGTAAAAACAAACACTGACTAAATAGAAATAAGACTCTAACTGTATTTCGGTTGAGTAACATAAGCTCACAGAAGGAAAAAACTGGGGCTGGCATTCCGGCACCGTGGGTCAGGCTGCTGTTCCTAATGCCAGCATCCCACATGGGCACCAGCTCAAGTCCCGGCTGCTCCGCTTCCAGTCCAGCTTCCTGCTAATATGCCTGGGAAAGCAGCAGAGGATGGCCCAAGTGCTTCAGCCCCTGTATCCATGTGGGAGACCTGGAAGAAACTCCAGGATCCCCACTCCAGTCCCAGTCATTGTGGCCATTTAGGGAGTGAACCTGCAGATGGAAGATACTCGTTTTCTTTCTCTCTCTCATCTCTCTCTCAAATAAATAAATAAAAATTTTTTTAAAAGGGGGGAAAACTAAATAACTTACTATGGCCCTGTGACCACATAACTTCAATGTACAGACAGAAAGAATTACAAAGAACTCTTGAACTCCTTAGAAAGTTTTTCAAAGTAAAAAATAGCAACTGTGAAACAATTTTGTATATAACACTGAGCAATGGCAATGACGCTCAGAACTGGAAACACACACACACACACACACACGCAGTTCTATCTGCTGCAGGAACAGAGGGAAATGATGTCACAGTAACAGTAAGCATCCCTAATGTCCAGATATTGGTTTCTAAATACCATTCCCCCACTAGAAAGGACCAGGACTCCTCAGAGAAGTGGCCAATTCTGAGAAATTGGAGCAAAGAAAGTACATTATAAGCCCAGAAAATCTTGTTAGGTCAGAAAGTGAGGAGATACCCAGCAGATGACCGGGACAACTTGAGAGGCCACTGCAGCCTGTCCACATAGGCACAGCTTGCGTGCTCAAATCCACAGATAATCTGAGCATCAAAATGATTAATGGATTAACTAATAAACTGTGTAAAATAAAAATCCATGAACCAATGCTGACACACACAAAAATTACTAAATAGAGAAGAAAGGAAATCTTCTTTCTAACAGAATGCCAACTAATAACTGACACATGGGCCGGCACCATGGCTTAACAGGTTAATCCTCCGCCTTGCGGCGCCGGCACACCGGGTTCTAGTCCCGGTTGGGGCGCCGGATTCTATCCCAGTTGCCCCTCTTCCAGGCTAGCTCTCTGCTATGGCCCGGGAAGGCAGTGGAGGATGGCCCAAGTGCTTGGGCCCTGCACCGCATGGGAGACCAGGAGAAGGACCTGGCTCCTGGCTTCGGATCAGCATGATGCGCTGGTCACAGCGGCCATTGGAGGGTGAACCAACAGCAAAAAGGAAGACCTTTCTTTCTGTCTCTCTCTCACTATCCACTCTGCCTGTCAAAAAATAAAATTAAAAAAAAAAAAATAACTGACACATGTAAGAAAAAGCAGAAGAAACACCCAGTGTACAATTTCCATACTAATAACTGACCTTCACAAGGGCTGAAAATGGATGCCGGGACTGGCATCAGGCAAAAGTTGTTTTGGGAAGTGTTTGTTGATATAGTCTCAAAGAATTTTCTAAATACATTATTTGTTTATTTATTTTTTTTAATTTATTTTCATTTTATTTGAAAAGTAGACAGAGAGATCTTCTATCCGTTGGCTTACTCCCAAATGCCTGAACAGCCAGGACTGGGACAGGTTGAAGCTAGGAGCCAGGAATTCCATCTGGGTCTTCCACATGGGCAGCAGGGACCTAACGACATGAGCCATCATCTACTGCCTCCCAGGATGCGCACTGATGGGAGGGTGACTCAAAAGCACAGCGGCCAGGACCGGACCCTGGCACTGCAATTAGGATGTGGGCATCCAAGTAGCAACCCGGCTGCTAGGCCACATGCCCACCCCCACTCAGATCACTTGTTAATTACAAGGAGGAACATGGCAACTTTATAGTGATGAAGCCTGGTGATGCTACCTAAGCCAACAGAAGTTACATCGTCAGCAACAGGACCAGCAGTGGTCACGTGCCCCCTTCTGAGAATACTATTTAGTATCCTCACCAAAATCCGTATTTCCAAGTCTGATCAGGAAGAAATGTCAGACAAGCACAAACTGATATTCCAGGAAACTTGTCCCATACTCTTCCAGAACACCAGTGTGATGAAACACAGAGAAAGGAGATTAAGCAGACATGACAAATGTGATATACGATCCTGGATCAGAACTCAAACTGCTGTTGGCAAAATATGTCTATTCTATATTACAGAAATAAAAATATTGCATCAGTGTTAAAATTTCTACATGCGATCACTCTACTGTGGCTATATAATAGAATATCTGTTTTTAGGAGACACGTGCTGAGGGTCCTGATGCCTGCAATACACTTGCAAAGGAAATTTAAAATAGTGATAATAAAAAAAATAAAATAAAATAGTGATGATAACACCTACAGACAGTGACAGGAGTGGGTCTTTAGCCTGGGGGTTAACATGCCCACGTCTCTGCTGAATTGTCCAGGTCCCATTCCCAGCTCAGGATCTTGACTCCTGCTCCCCACCATTGCAAACTTGGGGAAACAGTGATGACAGCACAAGTAATTGGGCTCCCACCACCCACACAGGAGACCTGAATGGCATTCCTAGCCCCAGCACCAATCTCCACAGGTATTTGGGGAGTGAACTGGCAGACCAGCGCTCTGTCTACCCGTGTCTATCTGCCTCTCAAATAAATAAAAATAAATATAAAGGGGCCAGCGCTGTGGTGTAGCAGATTAAGCAGCCGCCTGTGGTGCCAGCATCCCATATGGGTGCTCGTTAAGTCCTGACCACTCCACTTCTGATCCAGCTCTCTGCTATGGTCTGGGAAGGCAGTAAAAGAGGGCCCAAGTCCTTGGGCCCCTGCACCCATGTGGGAGACCTGGAAGAAGCTCCTGGCTCCCAGCTTCAGAATGGCACAACTCCGGCCTTTGTGGCCAATCGGGAGTGAACCAGTGGATAGAAGACCTCTCTCTCTCTGCCTCTCTCTGTGTAACTCTGATTTTCAAATAAATAAATAAATAAATAATAGAATTTGTAGTTCAAGTGACTCATCCACTCAGTATGCAAACAATTCTAAAGCAGAGCCTCAACACAAAGAGGTCTCTTGAGAAAGATAAATAAGAGAACTAAAAGGTAGTAAGAAACTCAAAAAACCAGAACAGCAGGACGAAGGGCGAGCCTCTCCAGGGGGAACATTCAAGCAGAGACGTGAAGAACAGAGATGGCCTACCAGAAAGGAGCAGCAAAGGCCCTGGGGCCAGCAGGTCAACGCCGGGCCAAGCCCAGACTCACCTTGCTGTACGTGGAAGGCTGCTCCTCCAGGCTCCGACAGTGCAGCATGGCTCCCAGGGCCACTTGCTGGACCAACTGCTGAAATTTCAAATTTCTGGAAACAAAATCTGTCTCACAGTTTACCTGGGGGAACAAATTGACGCTGCTGACGAGCTGTTTGCTGACAGTTCCCCAAAGTGCCTTAGGGGTGCAGAGAAAACCAAGATACTGGTGGAACAAGCTGCAGATTTGACAGAAACACGGCAGCATTTTAAACCGGCAGCCCCTCCGCTAGCTTCCAGGCAGAAACCAAGGAAGGGACCCCTGCCATGCCGTGCAGTGAGTCAGCAAGAGCAGGCGGATCTGGAACCGCCCGAAGCACTCAGTCCAAGTTCACCACGTGCCGGTGCCGGCGCGCCACTGTCACCGCCTTCCCCAACCTCCTCCAACTCCAAACCAACTCTGCCATCACTGTCTCCCCGCTTCGCTCGCTCTAAGACAACCCCCAGCTGGTTCCTCACCAACGATGGCCCCCAAACCTCCTCTAAAGCAGCCACTCCCTCTCCATCACCCAATAAAAATGGCGTCTTTAAAATCCTGTGCCAGGAAACCGTGAGGAGGGTAAGGCTGCACTAGCTCACGCGTAGGAGCAGCGTTCTGCCCTGCTAGGCCACTTCCCAGCAGCACCCCTGCGCCTTCCCGTCCTCCACTGGGGCCTCAGAGTTTAACTCCCAGTACCCTCCACGGCTCCGAAACGGATCTCTTCCCCGAGAAGGGCCCACCACAAGCCTCACGCCCAAGGAACAGCCGTCCTGGCACCGGAGTTCCCCGAGACCCACCTCGACCAGCACAGCCGCGTTTCCCTCCTGCAGCAGCCCAATGAGGCCCTCCCTGGTCTTCCTCCCATGCAGCTTGGCCGCTTTGCTCCAGCCCTCCTTCTGCGCCTGCTTGTGCAGCCAGGTCTCTGCCTGCCCAGCGACAAGACAAGAGTATGTGTCAATATCACAGCACCTGCCACCGCGTGGGGCTCCCTGAGCCTTTCTGCTGCCCCTAAATTCCACGGTAAATCCAAAGTCCTCCATCCGGTGTTGGCAGCCTACCATCAACTGTCGGATACCAGGCACTGTAGCTGGGGCTTCCTGTAGGGTTTGCCTTTTTTTTTTTTTTTAAGATCTAATTATTTTACTTGAAAGTCAGAGTTACACAGAAAGAAGAGGAGAGGCAGAGAGAGAGATCTTCCATCCGCTGGTTCACTCTCCAGATGGCCGCAATGGCTGCAGCTGCGCAGATCCGAAGCCAGGAGCCAGGAGCTTCTTCCAGGTCTCCCACGAGGGTGCAGGGGCCCAAGGACCTGGGCCATGTTCTACTGCTTCCCCAGGCCACAGCAGAGAGCAGGATCCGAAGTGGACTCGAACCGGTGCCCATATGGGATGCCGGCACTGCAGGTGGTGGCTTTACCTGCTACTCCACAGCGCCGGCCCCTCAGTAGGGTTTTTCTTCACAACCTCCTTGTGGGGCAGAGGGTACTGTGTATTTCCGTTACGTACACAAGAATACAGGACAAAATCCAAGGCTGGGGTTCTCGGGGAAGCCAGACTCCCACCCAGGGCGGCACGGCTGAGCTCCGCTCCCCAGCGCGACCTCCTCAAGGCTCAGGTCGAGCCCTAGAACCCCGCCCTGCACCCTCTCCCCACCTGCTTGAGGTCCCCGCCGCAGGTCTCCAGAGCTTTCTTGCAGTTTACAAAGGAGTAGCCCGTCTTCCGCCGCAGTTTCATGAGGAGCTCCTTGCTGGAGGCCGAGGAAGCCAGCCCGGGCCCCGTGTGTACCGCGTGCCATGGCTGGGCCGGGGGAAACACAAGGCACCCCGCCTGGAGGGGGTAAGAAGAAAGGGGTGAGAAACAGGGCGCAACCGGGAGCTGGGCGACGGGGAGGGGGCGGCATCGAGGACCGGGGCGGGGGTGTGGGAAGCGCCCCCAAGGCGAAGAGGCAAAGCTGTCGGGGGAAGGGCGGGCAGGGCGCCGCACGCCATCCCTCACCGGTCGGCTCCCGGTCCGCGCCACTAAGCACAGGCGCAGCGATCGCAGCAGCGACATCGCTGACATCGCTCCGGCCCCCGGCCACTCCCGCGGGCGGGCGCGCAGATGAGACGACACACTACGGCGAGGCGGGAGGGCCAAAACGCTCCACCAGTTCGCGCCTGTCGAGGACGGCGCCACCTGCTGGCCGGATGGGCGCACTCGTCTCCCCTGCTTGACTCCCAGGAATTAAGGCCAGCAAGGCAGACAACAGAAACCGACAGACGAAGTTGTCACAAACACAACACACGCGGGTAACACTTGACTATTTCTTTATTGCCAATACATTTTAATGTTCGTTGTCCATTTGTGATTCGTGACAAATTTGTGAGGTAGGAATTTGCTCAGGCTGGTGGTCTCCGAGATAGGGGTGGGGTCCCTTCAACACACCCAGTATGTATCCGCTTAAGGAACAAAATATCTGCTGAAAATCTGTGTGCCAGGAACCAGGCTGGCTTCAGGGGTGTGTTAGGCAGCTTTTGGTGACTATAACAAAATACCAGAGATAATCGACTTAGGAAAGAAAAGGGGTTATTTAGCTCAGTCTGGGAGGCTGCAGCTTCCAATGGCACGATGCAGGCGCAGGCTCTGGCTGTGATGGAGCCGTACAGAGGAAGGATCATATGGTAGGGCAGGGAGCAGAGAGAGAGAGAGAGAGGTGGGGCCCAAACTCAGGCTCCTACAACCACGCTCTCATGAGAAGGACCTCCCACGAGGCCCCCACCTCTAAACACCGTAACCAGATTAGGCTTGCGCCCTCTGGGTACCAGTAACTTAGAACTTTGGGGCTTAAAATCCTGCATGAGTTTAGGAGCAAATCATATCTAAACCACAGCAAGGGGGGATTCGAGATGAATGAGCCACAGGCCTACCCTCAGAGGTACGCTGGTGGTGAGAAAGTCAGAATCAGACAAACACGCGTCCAGGACAGGGTAAGGCCTCAGAAGATGCACAGTGACAGGATCCCAGGCAGAAAGAGATCACGTCCAAGCAGCAGACTCGGGCAAGCTGTTTTGAGCAAAGAGGCAAAGGAGGATGAAGATTTCCGTGTGGCAGCAATTGCCCACAAGGGATCATCAGGAAGATGAAAAGCAATTGGGGTCACAGAGGGACTGGCTGAACAGCACCGAGCAAGGGCTTGTCCCTGCCTCACCAGGCAGTGGAAGCTAAGCGGGGCTGATTCCGGGAGACAAGAGTTTGCAGGATGGCTCGGAGGAGAGAGTGTCACAGAGGTGACTACGTGCCTAAGTGGTAAGCAGGGTGAGCCCCAGCCGAGGGGCCCCAGTGGGAAGAGGAAGGAGGACAAAGCACAGCACGTCAGGGAGGGAAGACGGACGGGGCTCGTAAACCTAAAGAGAGGTCGAAGCCAACAAGAAGCCGACATGCAGCACGAGCTTTCTTGCACGCAGCGTGATGTTCTGGGCTCCGGGCTCCACCTTTAGAAAGAATGAGGCAGGACTGTGCGGGGGACACCTCCGCTGTCTGGTTCCAGCGTCAGGGACGGGAGGACTCAACCCAAGGAGACGCGGTCCTACCACACTCGTCTCTCAGAGCAAGAACTGGGTGGCCTGGGGCTTCTTCCTTCTCAGCCCTTTGGCGAAGGCTCAGTCCTTTGGGCGTGGAAGAAATCCTTAATGCTCGCTTATTTTCCTTTTTAAAAAAAAAATCCCATAGACTTTAGCAAAAATAAAAAAGTCCACTGTGTGTCAACAGAGAGGAAGTGCCCGGTGACAGTCTTTGCAGTCACTGCTCTCACATCCCATGTCCTCCTTGCCCCTAAAAGTCCTGGCTACCCTCCCGTCGTCCTCCTCTGAGCACGGGAGCTGGGAGCCCGCCGGAATGCCAGAGCTGCCAGGGCCCCCAGGGGTCGAGGGGGATAGAGAGGGGAGGGGCCTAGAAGAATCCATCCTTGGTGCTTGTGTGTGTGGCTTTGGAGAGTCTGCCTTTCCTCCACCGGGACAGGGGGCTGAGAGCCCCAGAAGGGGTGACGTCACGCAGACTTCGGCTTCCTGTGCCTGGCCCTATAGATGTTGACGTTCTCATCCTCATCCCGCTGGGCCAGCTCCAGTTGGAAATGCTGGGGCAGGAGGTGCTGGAAGAAGCTCTCTGTGCCGTGCTCCTGTCTCATCTTGGCCGCCAGATAGATGGTGCCCCGGGGCCCGCACAGGTGCCGGAGGGTCCCCAGCAGCAGAGGGAAGGTGGGCTCCAGGTACACGATATCAGCCCCCAGCACCATGTCATAGTCTCCAGGGAAGACATGCTGGTCAATCCCCCAGGACAAGGGACGGACCTGCACCCGGCCTCCAGGTGGCACATTAGCCTGCACGTTGCCCTTAATCTGTTCTAGAGCCAGGGGCAGGTCAGTGATGGTAACATCCCCCCCTGGGAGAGAGGAAGGGGGAGAAAAGCAAGTCAGAGGGCTCGCGGCTCCGGCCTGGGAAGTCCGCGGGCCTCAGGGCCTACAGGACAGCCCCATCACAGCCCGAAGTCCACACCTGGGCTTTCGGAGGCCCTAACCTCCACCTCACCCACTGCCCTTCTCGCTACTCCGCGTTCTACAACATCAACATTCCAGCTGAGCTAATCTTCAACCCCTGGGCCCCACACGCAGCAACAGCTGTCAGCAGAAGCCCGGGTAGGACCCGGCTGGAGACGGGCTGTGCACCCAGCCCCACTGACACGGGGCTGCCGTCAGGGGTCTGGAAAGCTTCCCAGAAGATGTGACCTCGGCTGAGCCCCAAAGGACAAGCAGGGGTTGGCCAGGTGGAGTTTCCAAGCACAGAACAGCGAGGGCACAGGCCTCCTGGTGAGAGAGCGTGCGCTATTCCAGGAAGGCTGGATCTTAGCCATACGTAGAAGGCATGGGGCAAGAGGACAGTGGCCATGACATGCTCGGGAGGGTCGGGTTTGATCCCAGGGACGACAGGTTTGAAGAGTAGAAGGAGGGCTGAAGAGGATCAGATCAGCATTCCAAAAAGCCCCAGTCATGCAATGAACGTACAGACAGAACACCTAATCAGTTCTAGGGACAGTGGCGAGCAGGAGGACCCTCAGCCTTCCTTGAGGTGCAGTTCAGAGGTAGAGACACAGTAGGACGTGCAAAAGTCACCATTCGGTCGTGGTCATGGTCACTAGGGCAGAAGAAGCGGGAGGTACAAAGAAGTCCTTCGTGTTTATCACGTGCCCATACGCCAGGTATTGAGAGTTCAATAGTGAACCAAGCAAAGGAGAATCCTCCTCCCTGTCCCCCAGGGAGCTTTCAGCCTAGTGGCAAGAAACACAGGGGCCGGCTGTGACACAGTAGTTTAATCCTCTACCTGCAATGGCAGCATCCCATATGGGAGCCGGTTTGAGTCCCGGATGCTCCTCTTCCTATCCAGCTCTCTGCTATGGCCTGGGAAAGCAACAGAGGATGGCTCAAGCACTTGGGCCCCTGCACCTATGTGGGAGACTCAGAAGAAGCGCCTGGCTCCTGGCTTCAGATTGGCCCAGCTCTGGCAACTGCGGCCATTTGGGGAGTGAATCAGTGGGTGGAAGACCTCTCTGTGTGTCTCTCCCTCTCTCTGTTTATAACTCTACCTCTCAAATAAATAAATAAATAAAATTTAAAAAGAAAAAGAAACAGACAACAGCAAAAAAATAAGTCAAATAAAACACACCGTATGTCCAATGGTCACGAGCACCCAGCGGGGGGGGGGGGGGGGGGACTGCCCCGGGGAGAGGGCAGGGATCTATTTTTACACTGGGGGTTAGGGAAGGCCTCACTGAGCAGATTACATCTGGACAGACGCCCAAGAGTGGCAGTGCAGCAAACCACGTGGATGTCTGAGGTTAAGTCTCCCAAAGGTCAGACCAGTAAAGGCAGAGGCAGAACCATGCCTGGCAGGCCTCAGGGACATCAGGAAGACCAGTGGCCGCAGCGGAGGGAGGGACAGCAGAGATCTGGTCCCAGTCAGGCCTTGTGGGGAGAACATTGGCTGTCAGACTCATACGGGAAGCCACGGGAAGATTCTCAATGGAAGAATGGCGAATGCCGACTTATGTTTCAAAAAGAGCACTCTGGTGTGGCAATGGGGAAAGACCACAGAAGGGCAAGGTCAGAAGCAAGGAGACCAGTGGGGAAGTGGCTGCCATGACCCAGGCGAGAGCTGATGGTCTGAACCAGGGCAGTAGCAATGGCTAAGAAGCAGTGGGATCCAGAATATAGCTCGAACGTTATGCAAAGGAGTCTGCAGCTAGAGAGGGAAGAGTCGTAGCGTCACAGGCATTAAGAGATCATCTACAGCCATGAGGGGATGGGACTGCTTGGCAGTGAGTGCAGACTGTGAAGATTTGGCATCCTGGACGAGCTGCTCCACTTCCGACCCAGCTCCCTGCTAATATGCCGGGGGGAAAGCAGCAGAAGATGGCCCCAGTACTTGGGCCCCTGGACCTACGTGGGAGACTCAGATGAAGCTCCTAGCTCCTGGCTTTGCCATTGGGGCCACTTGGGGAGTGAAACAGCAGATGGAAGATTCTAAGATTCTCTCTCTCTCTCTCTCTCAGTCTCTATCCAATGCTGCCTTTCAAATAAATAAAAAATAAAATATTTTAAGGGGGGGCAAGAAAGAGAATAGAAAAAGAGTACAGTGAGATGGACGGAAACCAGAATTGCACAGCCCTGGAAATCAGAGGCTCCGTCTGGAGGAAGAAGGACTGAGGTGTCAATGTCAATGTCAAATGTGAAGTCCTTGGCCGATGCCGCGGCTCAATAGGCTAATCCTCCACCTGCAGTGCCAGCACCCCGGGTTCTAGTCCTGGTTGGGGCACCGGATTCTGTCCCGGTTGCCCCTCTTCCAGTCTAGCTCTCTGCTGTGGCCCGGGAGGGCAGTGGAGGATGGCCCAAATCCTTGGGGCCTGCACCTGTATGGGAGACCAGGAGAATCACCTGGCTCCTGGCTTCAGATCAGCACGGTGCGCTGGCAGCAGCAGCCATTGGGGGGTGAAACAACGGAAAAAGGAAGACCTTTCTCTCTGTCTCGCTCTCTCACTGTCCACTCTGCTTGTCAAAAAAAAAAAAAAAAAAAGTGAAGTTCACGGCTAAGTGACTCCTGGCTAGCACCATGGCATTGGAAATGATGCTGACACCCTTAACTAGAGCCACGGTATGGAGGGGGCAGTGGAGTGAGTGTGCCACGGGAATGCATGAGGACAGAGCACAGGGCAGGGACTGGAGACAGCCGGAACTCACCTGAGGAAGTTTAGTTTAGTGGGTTTATTTATTTATTTATTTATTTGAAAGGCAAAATTAGAGAAAGAGGCAGAGACAGAAATCTTCCATCCACCGGTTCACTCCCCAAATGGCTGCAATGGATGGAGCTAGGCAATCTGAGGCCAGGAGCTTCTTCCAGGTCTCCCACACGGGTGCAGGGGCCCAAGCATTTGAACCATCTTCCACTGCTTTCCTAGGCCATAGCAGAGAGCTGGGTCAGAAGTGGAACAGCCGGGATTTGAACCAGTGCCCATATGGGACGCCAGTGTCACTGCTATGCCACAGTACCAGCTCCTTAGTATAGTTTTTATTTTTATTTTTATTTATTTATTGGAAAGACAGAGACAGAGCACTCCCATCCTCTGGTCTACTCCCTGAATACTGTGATGATTCCTGCCTAACACTGCAGCCAGGAACTCATTCCAGGCGTTCCATGCGGATGGCAGGAACCCAACCACCTGAGCCATCACTGCTGCCTCCCACAGTTTGCATTCGCAGAAACCCGGAGTCAGGGGCAGAGCTAAGACTCGAACCCAGGCACTGCAATATGGGATGCGGGCATCTTAACCAGTGTCTGAACTGCTAGGCCAGGCACCAACCTCAAGGAGTTTTGTTTTAAAGTGGAGCAGAGCAGCCAGCATTGTGGCACAGCAGGTTAAACCAGCAGCAGCAACACTGGCGTCCCATATGAGCACCACTTGGAGTCCCAGCTGCTTTACTTTTGCTCCATGATTGGGAAGGCAAGGAAAGATGGCCCAAGTACTTGGGCCACTGCCACCAACACGGGAGACCAGGATGGAGTTCCTGGCTCCCAGCCAGACCTAACCATGATCATCACACCCATTGGGGTAAGTGGACAAGCAGATGGCAGATCTCTTTCTTTCTTTCTTCTCTCCCTGTCATTCTTCCTTTCAAATGAATTAATACATCTTAAAAAAAGAAATAAAGTGGAACAGAGAAATGGCAAGGTAATTGGAGAGAGATGTAGGACAAGTTTTTCTAGGAGAGAATTACAGTATATTTACATGCATATGTATTCCACACATACACATATATGGAATGATCCAGAGAAAAGGAATAACACAGGAGAAATGACAGAGTGATGTCTGGGTAGGTGGGATGGGCCGGGGTCTTGTGATGAATGGGGGGCTGTGAGGTGACAGGAGACATGTGGATGCAGATGCCTTTAGGCGGACACATGCTGTGATGGGGTCGTGCGGGAGTTTCTGAGCAAATAAGAACAATCAGAAGGCCAGCGCTGTGGCTCAACAGGCTAATCCTCCGCCTTGCGGTGCTGGCACACCAGGTTCTAGTCCCAGTCGGGGCACCAGATTCTATCCCGGTTGTCCTTCTTCCAGGCCAGCTCTCTGCTATGGCCCGGGAAGGCAGTGGAGGATGGCCCAAGTCCTTGGGCCCTACACCGCATGGGAGACCAGGAGAAACACCTGGCTCCTGGCTTCGGATCAGCGCGATGCGCCGGCCGCAGCGGCCATTGGAGAGTGAACCAACGGCAAAAAGGAAGACCTTTCTCTCTGTCTCTCTCCCTCACTATCCACTCTGCCTGTCAAAAAAAAAAAAAAAAAAAAAAAAGAACAATCAGAAGAGGGAGGAAACAATACCCCTAGCTGGGGGTCTGGGGGGAAAGAGGTGTTGCGGGTCTGAAAGGCCTGAATCAGCAAACAGAGAAGTGGGACCAGCAAGCTGGGGGCCCCCAGGACCCCTGGGCTCAGCAATGGCAAACTTTCCTTCTTTTAAAGATGCATTTATTTATTCATTTGAAAGGTAGAGTCACAGAGAGAGAAGGAGAGGGAGATCTTCCAGTCCTTGGTTCACTCCCCAAAAGGCTGCAATGACCTAGCCAAACTCAGGAGTCTGGAACTCCATCTGGGTCTCCCAAAGAGGTGTCACAGGCCCAAGTGCTTGGGCCATCTTCTGCTGCATTCCCCAGCTCATTAGCAAGGAGCTGGGTCAGAAGTGGAGCAGCTGGGACTTGAACTGGCACTCATGGGGGATGCCAGCATCATAGGCAGCAGCTTGACCCACTATGCTATAACTCTGGCCCCAGTGATGGCAAGTTTTAATGAGACTAGTCAACCCAGATGTGTGTCTGGAGAGCTCCCAAGCTAGCTTGCGGGTGGGAGGTTAAGTAGGCCTTCTTTGGGAGTTTGAGCTGAGCAACAAAAGGTGCACGTGCACTAATCGGGTGGTAAAAAGGCTTCAGAAGACAGAATGTGCAGCCAAGGTCAGAGGAGGTGTCCCAGGGGCACTGGAAGAGGCTGGAGAGGAAGGCAGGGCCTTGGAGGCTATGCTAAAGGTGTTGGTTCTATCCTGAAAGTGGTCGAAAGATCTGGAGTGGAGGTGTGACCACAGCTGCATTTTGAAAAAACTCACTCTAAGCGCTGCATGGGTGGAACAGGCAGAGGCCTGCGGAGGGGCAGGCAGGCCAAGCAGTGTAGGCCAGGTAACAGTGGTGGCCTGGACCGGGGGAGCTACCAGCAGCAACAGAAAAACCTGAGAAAATTCAAGAGGTTTTTAGCAGATAAAATAAATGGGACTTGAAAAATGTGAGCATGAGCAAGCGAGCCACAGCAAAGGTGCTATCTGCTTTCCCACTGGGTGGACAGCAGTTTGACTCACTAAGATGGGGAAGCCTGAAGTTTGGGGGCAGGGGAAGATCACAAGGTCTACTCTGGATACCCCCAAAATCTCCTATGGGGAAGCTGGAACAGGCTCTTGTGAAAACCTAGGCATGAAATGGCAGTGTGGAACACCCAGGACACCCAACCCCCAGGGCTGGCTGCCGGCTGGGGTGCGAAGGAGGAAGAGAAGGGACGAGAGGACATGCAGCTATCTGACTTGGCAGCTGAACAGGGGGCAAAGGAGGAGAACCAGTCTGGGGAGTAGGTGTTGCCACCCACAGACATGCCTTTGCTCCCCTTTTAGCATAACCGCCTGCCTCTCACCCACCCGCCACCCAGGCAGAAGCTGCTGCTGACACTGCCTCCACGCTCCCTGGACCTGCTGCGCTCATGCCCTGCGCCTTCTGGCCGCCCAGAGCATCATCTACACAGGTTCCAGGGGGTCAAGGCAGACCCAGCTGGGGTGGCTGTGCTCGCCACAATATCAGCACAACTCTGGGCTGGCCATCTCCCCCACCCCCACCCCCCACTTGGGGGAGAAGGCGTCTGATTCACTGTTGAATCCCCAATACCTGGCAGGATTTGTGGCACAGAGGAGAGCTGGCTGATGGGCTCAAAGGACAGATGTCTGCCTCTGGGAAGACTTCCCTCCTGTGATCAAGAACATGCCGACTTGCATTCCAAGGGAGATGGCCTTGGAAGAGTCTCTCAGTGAGTGCTTTGGGGACAGACGAATTATACGTTAAGGACATGTTTCCTTTGCAGGTTCGGCGTCTTGATCAAACTGAAGCAAACATTTCCTTAATCTTTCCTTTCCCGAGTCTGCGGTATTCCTATCCCTTCTTCCTGGCCCCAACCTTCAGAAATGCACCGGCTACTTTCTCCCAGCAGTAACAACCTCAAGAATCTACATTCTATTAATAATAATCTACATTCTATTAATAAGGAAGCTGTAAAGCACTCCTGAAGTTGAACAACACCATGCCCAGAGCAAAGGGTTCAAGGGCAGTCATTCTCCGTGAGCCCACAAAGAGCAAAAGCGGAGAAGACTCCTTCCACGAAGCCAGCCTGGGTTTATTTCTCGCCCGCCCGACCCCCACCCGCTGTCCCCAGTCAACCACGTCGAGGCTACTCTGACAGCCAATGCGCAGCCGTCTGGCACACTGAAGCAGGAGCAAAGTCAACGTGTGTTCAGAGGGGCTGGGCCGGGCCCGGGAACCCGCGACGTGGCAACTTCTGCGGCCGCCGCCCCGCCCCCACCGCGAAGGCGGCCCACGCACCCTGCAGCGCCGCCAAGATGCCCACGATGCCCGTCCCCGCGCCCAGTTCGATCACCTTCTTGCCTCGGAAATCAACATTTTGCTTCTCGAAATAGTTGCACAGGCTCAGAGCCTACGAGAGAACACAGAGAAAGCGAGGAGAGAGAGAGGGGCTGTCTCGGGGCTGGCGACCTCCGGCAGAGGCGGGGTCCGGGCTGGGGGCTCGCTCCTCACCGCGTCCCACACGCGCGCAGCTACCCCGAGGCGCGACCCGAAGTTCTGCGTGATGCTCAGCGCGTGCCCGCAGAAGCAGAAGCGGCTCCTTTCGGTGTAGGAGTCGGCGAAGAGGCCGAGCTCCCGAGGGAACACCGACTCGGGCTCCGACTCCGGGTCTGGACCGCGGGCGGCCATCGGGCAGGGAGCGCCCGAGTCCACAGCGGGGCACCGGCGGGCGCAGTCCCCGCCGCGCGGTGGCACTGAGCCCCGCCTCCTCCTGCGGGACTTCCCGGAGGTGGACGGGGCGCTGCCCCCGCCCCCGTGCCTCGCGCACCCCCGACGGGACCCACGCGGGTCGCACCGGGCAGCCTGGCCAGAACCCAGGGACGGGGAGTGTGGGGTGCGAAGTGGAGGGCACTGTGGCAGGCGGGACCCCAGACCCCCCTCACCTGCGGAATGCACAGGTGCCTGCACGCAGGATGGCGGCCGGGCCGGGCCTTAGCAAGCTACGGGAAAAGGCAGGACGCCGGGCTCGGTCCCGTCCGCCGGGTTAGAGGCCGGAGGTGCAGAGGCTCCCTCCTGCCCCTTGCCCCCGACCGCCCTCCGCGCCCACCCCGGAGCAGGGTGCACGTGTGTCTTTAAGGGGCGGGGCCTACAGGACACGGGCATGGTGCGTCATCATCCTGCGCCTGGGGCCTCAGTCCCCACGTGGATTCGCCGGAGAAACCCGGGTCTGGGCGTCATGGCCGCTACCGAGAGTGGGAAGGCGGCCGGAGTGGAGGCCTTGCAGCCCCAAAAGCGCTACTATCGGCAGCGAGCTCACTCCAACCCCATGGCGGACCATACGCTGCGCTAGTGAGCGAACCGGGGCGGGGCCGGGGCGGGGGTGCTGTACACAGCCCAAGGGAGCGGTGGTGCTTGGACGAGTGGGAGGGTGTGGGACAGGCCCGGGAGCATCGGCCGGCTGACGTCAGCTTGGGGGTGGGTTCGGGAGATTTGACAGCGGGCGGAGTTAGAGGATTGGGAGGGGCGTGGCGCTCAGGCCTCAGACTGTGTAGCGGTGCCCCGCCTCGGGAGAGAAAGAAACTTAACTGAAACTAGAGCGCTAGAGGCAGAATGCCAATTCTGCCTTTCATTTTGTTTGTTGGGTTTAATAACAAGACAAACATCTGTGCAATCCTGCCCACACCTCACTCCATCCTTTCCCCGAAAGAGCACATCAACAAAATAGGGTCCCGGTGCCTTAGGCAGCCAGTCTGGGAGAAGAGGAACTTGTGCCCCAGAAGAGAGAGCTGTCTGCCAGGGCCACATCAGCCTGCCGAAGTGGAGATGGGCAGCTCAGCAATCACGGGCCTCGTGATTGGTGCTGATTCACTCTGCGGGTTGAGGGGCTTCCTTTGTGCCCGGAGGCCTTGGTGCCATTGTTACAGAACTTCTGAGAAACCTCCTCCCCGCCACCTCCTCCTGCTCCCCTCTCTCCGACCCTCCCCCCCCCCACTGCTACTTATGCAATGATGTCACCAGCCTGCTCACTTCCTCATGTCTTCTTGCCAACAGCCCTGTGAAACCAGAGGAGATGGACTGGTCTGAGCTCTACCCAGAGTTCTTCGCTCCACTCACTCAAAATCAGAGCCACGATGACCCGAAAGATGAAAAAGAAAAGAGCACTCGGGCCCAAGTGGAGTTTGCAGACATAGGCTGTGGCTACGGTGGCCTGTTAGGTAATCCGTGGGCCAAGCCGAGATGCCACCTCAGCAGGTTTGGGGGTGGGTGGACAGAGTTGGCCTTTCCCCTTCGGACCAGACACTGGTGACATCAGTGTAGAGCAGCCCCTCCTCCCCTCTGCTCTGGGTCTGTGGCCTTTGCCCTGCCGAAGGGAGAGGGCTGCCTCAGGCCTCTACGAACGTGGGTTGTCCTGTCTGGCTGCAGTCCCTACATGACATGATGCATTTCACCTGCCAGGTGCCGGGTCACTGAGCCGGTCAGCACAAGCGTCAGAGATTCGACGCTGTGCCCAGTGATCCTGAACTGTCTTAGGGATTCCACAACAACCCTGCCCCTCTCCCCTCCCTTGCCAGAACTCAGTCCTCACTCTCATGTTTTTGGGTTCCTGCTGCATCGTCCATGTCGTCCCAGCCATACGTGCCAAGGTACTTCTGTATTCTTAGGTCTTCCCATATAGATAACAGCCTGGCAGAGAGGAAGAGCATGGTACTTGGTAGCAGAAAACCTAGCTTCAAGTTCCAGCTCTCCCCCGTCTCAGCTCTATGATCTGGGCTTTTCTGGCCCTTGGTTTTCTCATCTTCACAGTTCATTGCAGGGTGAAATGAGGTAGTGTATGAAAACTCTAAAGCAGCTGCACATGTACTGCACAGGTATTCCCAGCCTCCTATCTTAGTCCTGGTGGCAACTCGCGTATCTCCCCCGTCCACTTCCCCAGCATAGACCTATGCACAGAGCTGTCTGTCCCCTCTTGCCATTCCCGACTTTGGTACACCAAAGGCTTCCTTCTGTGGACCGACCGCTGTGCACTTCCTGCAAGTATGACTGATGATCCCGTTGCTGTTTCTGTGTCCAGTGGAGCTGTCTCCGCTCTTCCCAGACACTCTGATTCTGGGTCTGGAGATCCGGGTGAAGGTCTCCGACTATGTACAAGACCGGATCCGGGCCTTGCGTGCAGCTCCCGGAGGAGGTTTCCAGAACATTGCCTGTCTCCGCAGCAACGCCATGAAGCACCTTCCTAACTTCTTCCGTAAGGGCCAGGTGCGGAGGGACCCTGGTGGGCCAGGCTGGTCGGCAGGTGGTGCCGGAGGCCAGGGTCTCACCACACTGTTGGTGCATGTCCGTCTCACAGCTGACAAAGATGTTCTTCCTCTTCCCTGACCCACATTTCAAACGCACGAAGCACAAGTGGCGAATCATCAGCCCCACACTGCTGGCAGAATATGCCTACGTGCTGAGAGTCGGGGTGAGTCGGGGGTGGGGGGCCTTCCCTCGGAAGTCACTGGAGATGCATGTGTGAGCTGGCACTGCCACACCCATCACCGCTGCTGGGTTGCCTGCAGCCGCCTGTCTAAGGCGTCGTCACCCACACACAGGGACTGGTGTATACCATAACTGACGTGCTGGAGCTCCATCACTGGATGTGTACCCATTTCGAGGGACACCCCTTGTTTGAGCGTGTGCCCCTGGAGGAGCTGGTAAGTAGGGGGCATAAGAGGAGTCGCAAATTGTGGGCCCTTTCCAGAGAGGTTCTGCACCCAGCTCAGTTCCCAGCAAGATGCCCTGAGAGACAAGGGGCCGGGGACAGTCTGAGAGGCAGGCAAGAACTTAACGGGGCCCCTCCTCTTCCCAGAGTGAAGACCCCATCGTGGGACATCTAGGCACATCAACTGAGGAGGGAAAGAAAGTTCTACGCAACGGAGGGAAGAATTTCCCAGCCATCTTCCGGAGAGTGCAAGACCCCACCCTCCAGGGACTGAACCCCGATTCCACCCTGCCTGCGCACTGACTGCCTTCCCTGCTGGCCCCCGTCTTCCCAGGACTGGAAAAAAGATCAGGCCTCCTGGGCCTTCCCGGCTGAGCCTGCGAGAGACAGCAGCCTCTCAGAGAAGTTGGGGGGCAGCCGAGGGCAGAGCCCTGGTGTTTACAACTGCCCCAACTCCTCTCACCTGCTTGTCCCTCCACTGCCAGCAGAGAGCAAAAGGAGCTGACTGGAAAGGTCAAAGGACCTTGGAGCAGAGGGGATGGGGGGGTCCTTGCTCTCCTTTAGCACTCCCCCTGTGGGATGCAGTGTTCCACTTTCTAAACTGCCTGCTAGGCGCAAATCCCCTGCCCACTAGTGTTTGCTTTGCAGTGCTGGGATAGCGTGCGTGTGTGTTCACGTGCCCAGGCTGCTGTTTCTCAGGAGTGGGTATCACGTGCCGCCCCGCCTAAGACTTGACCCCGGGGGAAATCTGTACTCCCTCTGCTGCTGCTCTCCCTGGAGAGTCCCTGGGAGGGTAGGGGATGGAGACCCTCGCCTTGTCCATATTGGTCATCGCTTCCAACACTTCAGAGCTGACCGACTGGCACAGAGCCTGGTAGGGGTGGGGAGGCAAGGAGCCAAGAGCTGAACTGGAGGATTCTGAGGCTGAAAGCAGGAAGGGGCTGCTGCCCAGGAAGCCCCCCCCCCCCCGGGAACTGTGGCCCCTGGGCACTCCGAGCGCTCAGCCCTGGCCCCCACCCAGCAGCCCCCAGACAAACTCCGGACTTTTCTGATGTGCAAAGAAGTTCCTTTATTTCTGCTCCTAAAGCCCCAGATTCCCGTGGCTGGAAGGAGGGGCTGTTGACCTTCAAAACACCCCTACCCCCCCCCCCCGCCCCAAGAAATAAAGATGAAGGTGCCTGGAGCCATTTTAACCCATTAACCCACCTGCACTGTGCCCAGAATGCATTAGGTCCAGGGGAGGGAGAAGTGGGGCTAATGCAGGAAAACCCTGCCCTCGTGCAGCCCAATGAGCCAAGAAGTGGGGACAGGTACAGCTGTGTCTCAGCCCAGAGAAGCTACAGGATGAATCAGAAGGGGCTGAGCCCACTGGTGAAGTGGTGAGAATGCCAGTGCACTGGCTTGTGTGGCTTGGTCACCTACCTTCCTTTTAAGTAGCCTTTCCCAGGAAGAAACCTTCAAGCTGCTGGACTAGGGCACTAGCCCCTGCAGGGGGAAACAGACGGTTCTCACATCCAATGAGGGTCATCACAACGTGAGACCCAAGGAAGCCAGAGTCAGCGCCGGCCCCGCCTCCTGTTGTTCCTGGTTGCTAATCCCCCAGCACCATCCGCTCAGAAGGGATTGGCTGAGGCGACTGGAGAGGGGGCGTCGTCACGGCCTCGCCCAGGGGTTAAATAGGGGTTCAAGCAAGCTTGCAAGATGCTCCTGGGACGTGCTTTCTCTCATGGGCTTCCTGAATCAGACCATGACCCAAGCCCTCAAGCTGGCCACCAAAGTGCCCCATCGCGTCCGCTGGGCTCCGGAGCTGGGCGCCTCATCGGACTCCCGAGGCCCCGACTCAGCACCACGGAGTTTGGCGGACCTCCCAGGCCCCTCTATGCCCAGCTTCCTGGCTGAAGTTTTCTGCAAGGGGGGGCTGTCGAGGCTGCACGAGCTGCAGGTAGGAGAGATGCCGCCGCTGCGGGAACTACGCGCCGCGTAAACTGGCTTTGCTAACGGCAGAAAAGGACAGGCTAGCGCAGGACGTGGGAGGGAAAGCCAAGGAGAACAGATGCCCCTGGGTTATGGGAAGGGCAAGTCGGGACCGGGGCGGCGACTCGACCGGCTCCGAGTCCATCCCGACAGCCGGCGAAGGAGTGCGCCCCGAAAGCGCCTTCTTGCCATGCAGCCTTGGAGACCCTGTGTAGGTCCAGGACAAGCGCGCGAGGCGGTCGGAGAGCGGAGAGCATAGGGATTAAGTCTACGCGCGCCCCTTTTCATCACCTAGGCTCGTCTCGGGAAGGCACTGTCCGGGTGGGGAGCCTTAAGCATCGTCTCCCACCTCGGCTCCGCCCCGGAGCAGAGAGGTCCCGGGTGTCCGCTTTGCGCAAAGTTCTCCGTTTGCCCATCACTCTCAAACTTCCTAGGGACGGGAAATGGGACAACAAGAAGGAGTTTGCACCATCGGGGCGAACACACTAGCTGGGCGCACAGGAAGGGCTGGAGCTCCCCCTGCTCAGGACTGGCCCGGGTCTCCAAGTGTTGGTGCTCGCCTCCCCCCAGGTCCAGGGCGCCGCGCGCTTCGGGTCGCTGTGGTTGGGCAGCTTCGGAACAGTGCGCACAGTGTACGTGGCCCACCCCGCGCTCGTCGAGCAGCTGCTGCGGCAGGAGGGACCTCGGCCTGAGCGCTGCAGTTTCTCGCCGTGGGCTGAGCACCGTCGCAGCCGCCAGCGGGCTTGCGGACTGCTTACCGCGTGAGTCCTCCTGGGTCCCCCAGGCCCAGGCGCCGCGCGGCTGCCCTCTCCTACTCTGCCGGCACTCGGGGTTTCCCACCCCAGCCTGCTTCACCCAAACCCAAGATGAGCCCGGCCCCCGCCCCCTGATCTTTTGAGGCCAAAATCCCGGGTCGCGGGGAAACCACCGCTTGGGCTCGGAGTACCTGAACTTGGAGGAAAGGTTAAGATTCCCTGACTCAGATTACCTGGGAGGCCGGATATGGGCAAAGAAGGGGAGAGGCATTGACAGCGGCAGGTTTCCGCACCCGGAGGGCGCAGCCGCCACCGCTGCGGAACGGACTCCTGCTGCCCCGCAGCGCGCCCCGTCGAGCGGTCGGCACACAGCCGCCTCCCTGACGCGCCCTCTCTCCGCATCCGCGTAGGGAGGGTGAAGAATGGCAGAGGCTCCGCAGCCTCCTGGCCCCGCTCCTCCTCCGGCCTCAGGCGGCCGCTGGCTACGCCGGAACCCTGGACAGCGTGGTCCGTGATCTTGTGCGGCGACTGAGGCGCCAGCGGGGACGTGGCACCGGGCCACCCGCCCTGGTTCGGGATGTGGCGGGGGAGTTTTACAAGTTTGGACTAGAAAGTGAGTCCCCACACGGAGTCAGGGGTGGGCGTCGGGGGCATGCGGTCCGGGTTGCCCGGGGCCCTGACAGCGCCCCCTCCCGGCCAGGCACAGCCGCGGTGCTGCTGGGCTCGCGCCTGGGCTGCCTGGAGGCTGAGGTGCCGCCCGACACGGAGACCTTCATCCGCGCGGTGGGCTCCGTGTTCGTGTCCACGCTGCTGACCATGGCGATGCCTAAGTGGCTGCACCGCCTGGTGCCGGGACCCTGGGGCCGCCTCTGCCGGGACTGGGACCAGATGTTTGCATTTGGTAAGGCACAGAAACAAGGTGGGGGACGGGCGAGCGGCCGTCCAGTGGCAGCGCATGCGGCTTCAGCGTGCCTTCTGCCCACGCAGCCCAGCAGCACGTGGAGCGGCGAGAGGCCGAGGTAGCCACTGGGACGCGGGGAAAGCCGGAGGACACGGCATCCGGGGCGCATCTCACTTACTTCCTGCTCCGGGGGAAGTTGTCTGCCCAGTCCATCCTGGGGAATGTGACAGAGCTGCTCCTGGCCGGTGTGGACACGGTGAGGTTCTCCGTCCATGCTGTGAGCCCTGTTTCCAGAGCTTTCGCCTCTGCAGAGGGGCTAGGGGTGCTTTCTGGCTATAGGGGATCCACTGTGACCAAGGAGACCCATTTGGCTCAGCCCCTCTACCCCCAGCCTGTCCTGTAACTGTCCCCTATTCTGCGGCCTCATACCCAATATGGCGGATGCTGTCCCCTGTCCCCTCAGGTGTCCAACACGCTCTCCTGGGCCCTGTATGAGCTGTCCCGGCATCCTGAAGTCCAGATGGCACTCCACTCTGAGATCACAGCCGCCCTGGGCCCTGGCTCCTGTGCCCACCTGTCAGCCGCCACTCTGTCCCAGCTGCCCCTGCTGAAGGCTGTGGTCAGGGAAGTGCTAAGGTGAGGGTCAGAAGTGGAGGAGGGAGGGAGGAGAAAAGAACTGGAAAGATGCTGGGGAAGAACTGGGGAAGCAGCCAGTGGGTGGAAGCAGAGAGAACGAGAGAGAGCAGACAACAATGGTTCTCTCTCTCTGGCCAAAAAGGGGTTTGGAGGTTGGAGCTGATGAGGGGGCGTCTACAGCCCCAGCCTCACCTGCTGTCTCCCCATTTGCTTTGCAACTCAGACTGTACCCTGTGGTGCCTGGGAATTCCCGTGTCCCAGACAGAGACATCCGTGTGGGTGACTACATCATCCCCAAAAGTGTGAGTGGTGCCCAGGACCCCCTTTGGCTGAGCTATCCCTCACTACCCAGGGCCCCATCCCATTCTCAGACATTCCCCATAGCCCTTCAGACCCTCCCCTTGACCCAAATGCCCTCTCTAGGATATGATGCGGTGGTGGAAGAATCATTCCAAAAGTAGCCCCAGCAATGCTCTCCCTCACCGACATGGCCTCCCCTTGTCCCTGTCCCCAGATCCTCTTCTTCATGCCCCCCACCCCATTCCTGGGCCCGAGCCGACAAGTCTGTGTTCCTCCCTCTCCAGACGCTGGTCACTCTGTGTCACTATGCCACTTCAAGGGACCCTGCCCAGTTCCCGGAGCCAAATTCTTTCCGTCCAGCTCGCTGGCTGGGGGAGGGTCCAGCCCCCCACCCATTCGCATCTCTTCCCTTTGGCTTTGGCAAGCGCAGCTGCATGGGAAGACGCCTAGCAGAGCTAGAGCTGCAGATGGCTTTGGCCCAGGTGAGTGATCGAGGCCTCATTGCTTCCCACACTGTAGCCATCTAAAGCTGTGGGCTCTTGTCCTCTGACAAGCACAGGAAAACACGAGACCTGGTGCACTGAACCCCGGGAAACATGACAGTGCCGTTATCAGCCTGGGGTGGGAGAAAGGGTATCCAGACTATTTTTCCTCCTACCCTCGTTCACCAAGAAGCCCCAACTTCTTGGTACCCACCCAACCTTGGCCATTCCAGCACTAATAGTGCCCTTTACCAACCCATCCTGCCATTACAGACCCCTCCCATAGTGACAGCTGCCTCCCCACCTCTCCAGATCTTGACACATTTTGAGGTGCTGCCTGAGCCAGGTGCTACACCAATCAGACCCATGACCCGGACCGTCCTGGTACCTGAGAGAAGCATCAACCTACAGTTTGTGGACAGATAGTCCTGTGGAAGGAAGCTGTGCTCATCACCCTTGCTCTCCCCATAGGGGTTTTCTTAGGTGCAGAGCCAAGGAAGGGCTACGTATCTTCCCCTTGAAGTCTCCCTGGCCAGATGGGATGACCTCAGCAAAGTGCATGAGGCAGCCCTGACCAAGTGCAACGTGTACTTGGCCTGCCTCAGTAGGTCTGGAGGAAAACCACGGTCCTTCCTCTCTCTGCCTGCTTGGCCTTTCTCCTGCTCGTTTATGCATCCTTCAAGGGCCAGCTCAGACTTTAACAAATAACGCTGGGTGTCTTGGGGGAAGGATTCAACCACTGCCCTTTGTGCTTCCACCATGTTCGTGTTTGTTGCTGCTGCTGGCTAAACGTTTATCATGGTACGAGCTAAGTAACTGTGCATCTGCTCTGCACCTGCTTGGTCCTCCTCCATTGCATGTGAGTTCTTCGAGAGGAAGGATGAGCCCTTATTTGACCTTTATGGCCCCTGCCAGAGCCTATTCCTGACTAGGTGACACCATGCACCTTTTCAGATGGAAGCTGGACCATGTGGCAGAAGGACAAACAGCTTACCAGGCTCTGTCTCCCCATTTCCTTCTTCATTGTTGCCCCTAGGAAAGTGAATTGGCCCCCAGGCCTCTGCCTTCTTTTTTTAGATTAAAACATTAAATATTTGTTACATTTTGTAATAAAAAAAAATCAAATGATCCATCCTTGACTTTTGACTGACTTCTCTGGCAAGACCAGTGGGGAGACCTTGACCCCCATTTCGATCCTGGTTTCCTAGATCCTGGAAGTGATCCCTATAACAATGGGAGGTCTAAGCTGCAAGAGTGCTGTTCAATACGAACCCAGACATGCTTCTGTCTGTAGTGGGAAGAGCCAAATTCAGCCTGGCATCCTGTAGGAGAGTAAGGGGGTGGTGCTGAAAAGTGAGTGCAGGGGCTAAGCTGTAAAGTGGGTGGGGAGGCAGGGATTTGCCGACGCGGCCAAAGGCAGCTGGGTCTTTGATAAGAAAACGGTCTGCCAGAACCAAATGCCATCCCAGAGTGGCAACCCCTAGAAAAGTTGCTCCAAGATCATTTCTGTCACAGGAGAAGGAGTCCGAGGCACAGGATGGAAGCTGAGCGTGTGGGTGGCCAGAGCCCTGGGGCACTGGGGCAGACGGAGTCTGTGTTACCCTGAGTCAGCACTCTGCCCCCCCCCCCAGGAGGCTGGGCACAGTTCTCCCCTTGTGATGTATACAGATTAACTCATCTTCCCTCCAAATAAATCTCTCAGCACACTCGGCGCAGCTCCCTGAGCATCCCAGGTCACCCCACGTCAGGACTTGCCTCCTCTCCCCTGCCCCTCCATCATGAGCTGGGTGTAGATGGAGATTTCACTTCACACTTCCTTCTCCATACCACCTCTGGCACCTGCCCTAGACAAGGCTCCCGGACCCCAGAAACTCGACTGGCCACTAGCCTTCCACAGATGGGCTGAATTACAAGGGGCAGGGCATGCCCGAGGCCTTGTGCGGAGAACAAAGTTTCTATGCATTTACTGCCCCACCTCTCAACCTCCTCTCTGCTGTACACTGTCTGTACCTACTCCCCTCACACCAAGCTCCACTTGAATCCAAATGACCTGACTTGTGAGGGAAAACAAAGCCCAGCTCACAGTCAGACCCCATCTCCTGGAATCAGTAATGAGAAATCTACCCGCCTCACTCCCCACTAGAAATGCCCACTTGAGGGCAGCAGTGCCTATGACCTCTCTCCAGGAAAAATATCTCTTTAAATTAAAAAAGGGAAAAGGAGAGGAGACCATACACCTTATTGGCCCCAATCTCCATTCCCAAGACCTCCACAGAGGCTGAAACTGAAGGAGAAGGGAAAGTATGATCTCACTGGGGCTGATTTTGGACCCAAAGTGAAAATGGAAATAGTGTGTGTATTGTGGGTATGTCTAAGCTTCCATGTGGAGTCACAGTCCAGGCTTGACTCAGACAGCTCCACGTAGGTCATATGTAGCTGAGCCCTATCTGCTACTATAGGTGTTAGTAATCACTCTGATTTTCTCTCATCCATTCATCACCAGTCCTTCCATGAATGGAAAATCCGTAAAGAATGGCTCTTCTGTCTCCCCAGGTTGGGGGTGAAAGGGACATCTCTTGGGGAGGCAGTTCTCCATCCCCTCACCACTCTGACGCCCTCGGAAGTCAGGAGTGATATGCCTCCACACGTCAAGGTGGCTCAGATCCCACATCAAGCTTTCGTGCCTGCACCTCCAAGCAAGTCTAGGTGCCAGCACCATGGACAGCAGCCAAGACCCCTTTGGGAGAGGGGCAGGGGACGGGAAGCATTTTCTCCAATACATCCCAAGGAAAACGGCAGAGTAGGACCTTCCCTGAGAGAAGAACCAATAATAAGAAAGGTCTCTGGATGTGACTTTAACAATGTATGAAGGAATTATTTTAATTGCTGATGAATAGTTCACTTAAAAGATAGCATCAATCATATAATACACAGCCCGAAGGCCTCAAGAGAAATGGACCAGGCTTCAGCCTGACCCACATTTTAACCAGTCCCTCCCAGATCTTTTCTCTACAAACAACAGCTCTCTAGGCTGCTGCCTCCAAGCACAATACTTTCCACTTAATACCACCAGCTGGGCGCGTGGGGATCAGACCTGTGACCCTGAACTGCAATAGACACAGCTGAAACTGGGGCTGGAGACTCATTATATCAGCAGAGTCCCTCCCATCTCACTCCACACCACTGTTCTGAGTGAGCACAGTACCTGAGAAGGACTAATAGGACCTAAACGGTCTCCAGGACAAGACGGTTGGCTCCAGCCTTCCCCCAGTCCCCAGGTTTAGGGGGTCCGAGAAGTTCTCATTCTCGTGAACCACCACCACCTTCCACACGTGCAGTGTCTGCTTCCCCTCATATTTCCATGTCTATTATGTCACTCAACACAAAATTCCAAGGTTCTGGACAACTCCAGATGAAAAACACACTTTGGAATTTGCTAAACCGACTACTATTTGGAATAAACGGACCATTAACTAGTCTGGAAGTCTATTTGTGCCATTATTGATTTTCTTTGCAGTGGCGTCCAACCTGTCCCTCATTTATCCTCATTCCAACCCTACGAGGTAAACAGGAAAGCCATAGCTGTGAGAATTTTTTTCTATGTCACCCAACTTGTGGGTAGCAGGTGCACCCTAGTTGCCTCCAAATGCTGCCACCTGCCACCTAGCAGCCAATGTGAATCATTCACCAGCAAGAGGGAGACGCACCTCCAACTCAGAACCCACTGCTGCACGTGGGGTTGGCGACCTGTGCAGAGAAACTTCCCCATGCCTCCCCACCCTCCTGCAGTGCCCCAGATGAGAAAGCAGTCTCCACGTGCATATAAATGATTCTTTATGCCCTTCCCCCATGCAGTGGGGGTGGCGCAGGGGGAAGTCCCCGCCCTCATGCAGGGAACGGGAGCTCAATGTATACTAGTCTTATTGCCAGATGCCCTGTGGCCATGGGGTGGGGAATTGGGGTCTACAGCCCCTTTCTTCTGGCATTGGTCCCCCTTCACCAAGTCTTGGTGGTGGAGCTGGGGGGCTGGAGGCCCCAGGAGCTGAGGTAAAGATGGTTCTTTCCAGGGAAGAAGAGCTGCTCTCCCCTCCTGGCTGCCCTGGTGGATGTCTCAGGACGCGTGGGAGGAGCTGCCGGTGGGGGCTGGAATGTCATCCGGGTGTCTCTACCTGGCGGCCAGACAATGTCTCCAGCTCGAGGCTGCCCCACCGAGATCCTCAGTGGTGAGGGTGGTGTGCCCCAAACACCTTGTCCAGCTGGTACCTCCAGCAGCCAAGAGAGGCCAGCTCTGGCCGATGCGTTGACTCGAGATCCCTGCTCCTGGAGTCCACTTCAGACCGTGGTGACCCTCATGACCACCTCTCGGCCAGA
Source organism: Lepus europaeus (assembly GCF_033115175.1). Taxonomy (NCBI): domain Eukaryota; kingdom Metazoa; phylum Chordata; class Mammalia; order Lagomorpha; family Leporidae; genus Lepus; species Lepus europaeus. Next base: position 63,317,632 of record NC_084836.1, read on the forward strand.
ATGGGAGCTGGAACGGGCATCGGGTGGCCGCAGCTGTCCAAGGAGGTGCAGGATTGTGTAACCGCAGCGCTGAGGCAAGAGCGTCCGCATGCGCTGGGCAGCTGGGGGGCGGCTGGTGGCCCCGGAGGGGGGGCCCGTCCGTGAGGTCCTGGGGCCTGGCTTCCCTGCCGTCCCGCCCCCTGCATCTCCGCCTATGTCCTTGGCCTTGTCATAGTTCAGGACCTTCCACTGCTGGTTCACTGCCTGCCAGCGCTTGAAGATGCGGTAGACAGAGGAGCCTTCATGGACGATGAGGCCTGAGCAAGAGGGACAGGACACCCAGGGTCAACCACACCCACACCTAGGCCAGCGGTGCTTAAGCAAGCAACTGTGCAGAGAGAAGCAGTGCAGCAGCAAGGGGCCCTGGAGAAGCATGAAGTGGGGGTGGGGGAAGGCCTCCAGGAGCAGCAAACATGGCCATGACATGGCAGGGATGGGCAGGGAGTGAAGAGGAAGATGAGGGGCAGGAGAGCAGGGGAGGCGCGCCCTCACCTATGCAGACGACATCCATGAAGCCGTACATGCCGTAGCAGATCTGGAAGAGCAGATCTTGCCGCTGCCACTTGGCTGAGGGGCTGAGCGAGGACCAGATGAGCCAGGAGATGCTGGCGACGAGGAAGAGCGAGCCCAGCACTATGGCAGCGATCTGGACCTTCTCGATGACCGTCAGGGAGATGGCCTGCCACTGCGTGGGAGAAAGGGCTCCGGGGAGTCACAGAAAGGAACAGAAGGCCAGGTGGCAAGTGGTAGCCCTGGAGGGGCGGGTGCCCCAGGAGCCCTGCCTACACCCTCCAGGCAGCACTGTGCGCTGATCAGACCTGGAATAAGGTCCTTGATTTAACACCCCCTGTCTGTCTGATCTCTAGAAAGGCAAGTGCTCTAAAGCCGAAACATCCAGGTTTGATTCCAAAATCTTAACTCCATCACTTACTGGCTGAGTAACTTCAGGTAAGCTTTCAAGTCTCTTGGTGTCCCAGTGACCTCACTGGTGAAACGGGGTACAGTGGTATCCAGAGTGGTTAAGACAGCACTTGGCATGCCTGTATGTCATATCAGACTGCCTGCCTGCCTTGGAGTCCCAGCTCCACTTCCAATGCCAGCTTCCTGCTAATGCAAACCCTGGGAGACATCAGGGAATGGCTTAGATACTTGGGTCCCTGCCACCCACAGGGGAGACCCAGACTGAGTCCCAGACTCATGGTTTTAAGCCAGCTCAGCACCAGCTGTGGTAGCAATTCGGGGAAGGAACCAGCAAATGAAAGGCCGATCTCCCTCACTCTCTCTTTCAAATAAATAAAAATAATATTTTTTAAAAAATAATGGTTTCTAACTAATAGGTTATGAAGATAAAAGGAATGAACACATGCCAAAATTGACACATGGGAAACACTACATTCACTTTCATCAGTCTTTCCTCCCTCTTTTTTTTTTTTTTTTTTTTTTTGCCAGGCAGAGTTAGACAATGAGAGAGAGAGAGACAGAGAGAGAGTTATAGAGAGTAAGACAGAGAGAAAGGTCTTCCTTCCACTGGTTCACCCCCCAAATGGCCGCTACGGCCGGTGCACTGCGCCAATCAGAAGCCAGGAGCCAGGTGCTTCCTCCTGGTCTCCCATGCGGTGCAGGGCCCAAGCACTTGTGCCATCCTCCGCTGCCTTCCCGGGCCACAGAAGAGAGCTGGACTGGAAGAGGAGCAACTGGGACAGAATCCGGCGCCCCGACCGGGACTAGAACCCGGTGTGCTGGCGCCGCAGTCCGTCTTTCCCTTTTCTATTGCCCCAATTGTACTCAGAATAAAAGCAGCACCCAGTAAATGTCCTGTGCATGACCAAAGAAAGGAAGGTTTACAGACAGGGGAGGTACGGTAACAGTGGGGACTGGTGGCCTGGCGACCAGTCAGTGAGGCGACAGGCTCCCTTGGTTCCCAGGCACCCACCCGTAGAACCCAGAGTTCCAATGGCCGAGAAGCCCAGGCTCAGCGTCCTCTCCCGGCACCTCACCTGCAGGGGATTCTTGGTGCTGATGGCCAAGACCTGGTACTTGAAGTAGCAGAGTTCACAGCTCCAGGAGCCCCTCTCGCTGATCCAGCGGATGAGGCAGGGCTGGTGCGTGCAGCGCACTGAGCCGTCGCAGCGGCAGGGGCTCAGGAGCTCCCCCTGCAGGAAAAGCGCGGAGGGGCGCTGTCAGCTAGCGCCGCCGCGACCCCACTCCGCGGCGCACCCGGAGAGAGAAGGCGCTTCAGGTCAGTCATTCTCCCACCGCCAAAAATCTCAGGCCTTTCACCCAAGACTGGGCGAGAGGCGGAGGCTGCAGCTCAGGAGAAACTTTTCGTCCCGAAGGGGTGAGGTCTGGAGGGGGAGGGAGGGCCAGAGTCCTCTCCTTTCCCAGGACCTGGGGAAGGGTGTCTCTCCGGCTTCCCCATGGGAAAGCTTTCCTTAGGATCTGCAGGTCAAGGCCAGGCCTTCCCTCCTCCTCCCCGCCACAGCGAAGCAGAGTGCGTTTACTCCAGGAGTCTGATGCGGGCTGGGACGCACCACCGATCTCCATTTCCACGTGTTAGAGGGTGGCGAGAAGGGGAGTGGGAGATGCTCCCCTCGGCTGGAGGAGACGTTTCTCACCGCACACGGGCACCCTTTGGCACCATCCCGGGGCAGCTCTGCCCGTGCACTGAACAAAGGCTTCTCTTTGTAGTGAGATGCAAAGTTGCAGAGAAGTGAAGGGAAGCACCCACGGGGAGAAGCCTCGAGCGAGGCCAGGGCGCTGGCCGGGCCCCTCCCTCCAAGGTGGGAACGTGTGCACTCTCCTCGCTGCCAGCCCCCGACAGAAGAGACCCCCCCCCCCCGCCGCCGATGGCGACCCTGGGGTGAGGCGGTCCCCAGCGACCGGCGAGATGGATTCTCAGCCCTCCGAGGAGGAAGCCCCACCCCTCACTGGGGACCCCGGGCTCCCTCCTATCCCCTCCACCCCAAAAGGCACCCTAAGGGTTTCCAGCCGGCCACCCCAGCCTCACCCCTCATTCCCACCATCGGACCCCGGGCCCGCCTGGCCTCCCCAGACCCCGCCCCCCGTTCACGGTCTCCCCGGACGCGCCCCAGGTGCGCACCCCCCACCCCTCCACGCCCGGCCAGGTAACCCAGGCCTGACCTGCTCCGGGCCCTGGAAACAGATCCGGCACTGAGGGGTTCGGAGCCCACTGTCCAGGCTGCTGCTGAGAGACAGGGCGTCCAGCGCGCCTGGGGGCGGCGGCGGCGGCGCGGGCGGCGGCGGGGGTCCGGCCCGCGGCTCCTTGTCGCCGGCCAGGCCCCGGGCCCGCGGCTCCAACCCGTAGTACTCCTCCTCGTCGCTGTCACCGTCCCGGGTGGAGCAGCCGGCGAAGGGCGCCCAGCCGCAGCCGCCTCCCCCGCCCCCCCGGGGCTGCGGCTCGGCCCGGGGCCGCCCCCCGCCCGTCAGCACCAGCAGCTTCAGCTCGTTCAGGAACATGCGGAGCCGAGACTTGAGCATCGTCCGGGCGCCGGGAGGCGGGGGGCGGCGTGCAAGAGGGGCTCTCGGGCGGCGGGGGGAGGGGAGAGGACAAGGCCGGGAAGGGGGCGCGCGCCGGGGCGCCGAGCGGGGCCGGGGTCTTCGGGGCCTGCGAGCGCCTTTCACTGCTGCCACCGCCGCGGCTCTGGGGCTCGCGGGGCCGCGAGCGCTGGCGGCCCGGGGGCGGCGGGGTGGGCAGCCATGGCCGGGGCAGGGGGCAGGGGGCGGGGAGAGGGGGCTCAGGGTGCCGCGCCCCGCGGGTCCGGGTCCGGAGCGGGCCGGGTCCCCGGGGTTACGAGCCCGGGTCCTCCTGCGGCGGGGTCGCCCCCCATCGCCGTCCTCCCGGCCCCAGTCCCGCTCCGGCTCCCGGATCCGGCTCGGCTCGGCCCGTGCGCTCGGCGGTGGCAAATGGCGGCTCCTTCCGGCGGCGGCGGCGGCGGCAGCGGCGGCGGCGGCGGCGGCGGAGACCCCCCCGGAGCGGCGGGCGGGCGGGGCGGGCGGGGCGGGCGCCGGGGAGCCGGTGAGGGATGGAGGGAGGGGCGGGGCGGAGAGGGGGAGAGGAGGAGAAGGGGCCGCGGCTGCGCATCCCCGCCCTGCCCCGCACGAGCAGGTGTCCCCAGGGGCGGGGGCGAGTGCGAGGGTGGAGGGAGGGGAGTGGCCAGGGAAGGGGAGTGTGTGCCGGGGTCGGAGAATAGGTGTGTGTGTGTGTGTGTGTATGCGTGTATAGGATGGATGATGAGTGCCTAGGGGATGCAGGTGTGCCACCGTGTGCAAAGAGCTGCCCGGGGGTCCGAGGTGAGCGGCCAAAGGCATGGGCGCAGGCAGTAGACACTTGCACACAAAAGACTGGCAAGTGTGTTTGGTGTGAGCCGGTGTGGCGCTGTGCAAGAGAGGCGAGTCTATCAGGAGTGGAAGCTGACAGAACTGCTTGTGAGAAGCAGTTGGATGGTGATGTGTGAGGGGGTGAGTGAGCCAGGGAGGTGGGAGTGCTAAAGGGATGGGAGTGTCCTCTTGCCTGCTAGTCTCCTGCCCTCACCCCTACTACTGGGAAGCTCTCCCGTTTAGCCCTTTGTTTTTGTGGGAGCCTTGGCCCTGCGAATCAATCCACACGTGTTTTTTCCGCCTTGCACTTACGTCCTTTCTCCATCTCCTCCCCTTTGCAAAGCTGAGGGAAAAGGGATTTCAGGGGAGCCCACTGGGTCAAACACACTGGGAGAGGATTAATTAGTCAAAGAGTAATTAACAGGAGAAGGGAGGGGATGGAGCCAGGGACACACCGCCAAATTAAGACTCCCCAGTAGGAAGTGATAGACAGTCGTGATCTTGGGAAGAATTCAAATGTTTTGGATGGACAAATGGATGAACCAGGAAAAGGTGCTGGGACCCAAGTGCCCATACAGGAAAGATGGTTGTGTTCGTAACACAGTGAACCGCGGAGGGCTTCTGTGGAAGATGAAGGCGAAGTGAGGGCTGCTGATGGGCAAGGGAGCTCGACAAACTCCCACTTAGCCCAGCCTTCTGGAAGGCTCACAGACCAACCAGCCCCTGCTTGGTAGCCATTGAAACCTTCACCTCTCCAGCCTCTTCATTCGGATCTTGAAGTTTTCCTTACTGGTGTCCCATGAGCTGCCCTTGTAGCCACGGCCCAAGCATCACAAGTATCCGAAGTGGAATGGGCACTGACATACTTCCATCTTGCCCCGACTCATGTGAACTCATCTTCAGGTCAGAACTCTTACATGACCACCAGAGAGTTGAGAACAGAACTTAGGGTGCAAGGAGTGGTAAATAGGGTAATAAAATGCTTACAGATTTTAGACAGTTTCTCACAGACAAGATGCTCAATCTCTTTACTCCCATGTCCTCAAAGAGCTGGGAGATAAAGAAGTTGGAGCCAATAAGAGAAGCCAAAGAAATCTACCTGTGTCTAGGTGTCTGTAGGCAGAGGCCATTTGGGAAAGGCTGTGTTCAAGGCGGTGATGAGCGCTAAGAAGGTTGCGTTAGGGGAAAAGAGAGCGCAAGGCCCCGGAGTGGGTTACAAGGTTGGCAGGAGGACAGAAGTCAATCTCGTGTACGGCAGTGGCCTGGGATGTTGGTGATGGTGACGGTAGTGATGGTGGTAACTTCCACATGGTGATCCCTCTACTTATTCATCTGAGGACAAAGGACACACGTATCACATAGCACACACACACACACATGCATCCACATATCACAGATTTGTAGACTCTTAACGCTGAAAAGAACCTTCAAGATCAAAAGCCAGTATTCCTGTCCCCTGCTCATCAATAACTTATCTGCCTGACAGCACCCAGTCTTTGTTGTAACACTCTCAGAGAGGGCTGGAAGCAGCCCGGACCGGGAAGAGAGGCGAGCACCACCTTGCCACAATTCCTGTTGGATTACTCTATTAACCTGCCTTCCACTCGTCTTCTAATTCCAGTTTGCCCTCAGATGGGCATTGTCTACTTCCTATAGGACCACATTTTATATACAGCCTTATCACTACTCCCAAGAGCCAGTGACGCAGACACCAAAACAAAACCCCACATACACACTGCAAGCCAGCGCTCAATGCAATTTTGTTGAATGAATGAGCGAAACAAAGACACAAATCCGATTGTTTTCCCACGGCCGCGGAGCCGAAAGGTGACAGCCCCACCTGCCACCGCCGACGCCCCCGCCCCCACCCCCACCTCCCGCCAGCGTGGAGAGGCTGCGAGGCCAGCAGCCGGCCAGGAGATGCGCGCGGGCTCGGCCCTCAGCGTGGAGTCGGGAGCCGGGTGGCCCGGGTTGCCATGGCACCGCCACGGACTCCACCCTCTCCCGTTCCCCCTCTCCCACCCCACCCCCCTGGCGCTGGGGTTATGGCAGCCAGTCACGTGCCCCGCCGCGTAACCACACCTCTGCTCCTCAGAGCAATGTCAAGCGGTCACGTGTGATAGCAACAGGTCACGTGGCTGGCATCCCCCCCACCTTCCGCCCCCTTTCCCCTCAGGGCCCCCTCCCCGTCCAAGCCCAGCGCGGCCGCCCCTCTGCGCATGGGTGGCGGTCACGTGTCCCGAACGTCCGGCGCCCGCCCCGCCCTCCCAGTTTCCGCGCGCCTCTTTGGCAGCTGGTCACATGGTGAGGGTGGGGGTGAGGGGGCCTCTCTAGCCTGCGGCCTATGTCTATGGTCGGGCCCAGAGCGTCCAGGTGCCCAGGACCGAGCTCGGGTGTATGGCGCCGGAGGAACCAGCTCCGGGGCCCCGATAACGGGCCGCCCCTGCACCTCCCAGCCTGGAGTAAGGTAGGTGTAGCCCCTGCCCCCACTGGGGGCCAGTCCCGCCGCCGCCCCCTCCCCCCCCACAGCCGCCTCCCATGCGTGCGCTTCGCAGGCGACTTATGGGAGGGTCGCCCGAGGGCGGGAAGTGGGGCTTTTGTGGACGTGGGAAGGTGTAATTTCGGGGGCCGGGCGTGGGATCCTCGGCGCCGGGCGTGTGTCGTGTGTGATCTCCTTTGTGCTGGGTGGATGTTCCCAAAGGAAAGGGGGCTTTTACAAAGTGTGCGGGCTCACGTGGCTGGAGGGGTCGCTGTTGGAGTCATTGTTACCTGAGGCGCGGCGCGGCGGGCGGTCGCGGGGTGCAGGTGGGGCCGTCTGTGCCGTCCGTGTCGGAATCACTTTGTCCGCTGCCAGCTCAGGCCATCCCAGCTCTGGGAGAGCATGTGGTACAGGGAGTCTCTGTGTTCCTAGGGTCTACCCTGATCTGAGAATGGCTACCTCTCGCTACGAGCCTGTAGCTGAAATTGGTGTCGGTGCCTACGGGACGGTGTACAAGGCCCGGGACCCCCACAGTGGCCACTTTGTGGCCCTCAAGAGCGTGCGAGTCCCCAATGGAGGAGGCGCTGGAGGGGGCCTTCCCATCAGCACTGTTCGCGAGGTGGCTTTACTCAGGCGGCTGGAGGCCTTTGAGCACCCCAATGTTGTCCGGTGAGGGGAAGGTGCAGGGCCTGGAGTGGGCAGACAGGGAGGGGGGCTGTGGTGGTCAGGAGAGAGGTGGGGATCCTGGGGAGGTACATGATGAGGAGGCCATGGGGGGAGGGGTCAGAGGATCCTGGCTAGCGAGGGACCATTTGTTCTGGCCAGGCTGATGGACGTCTGTGCCACCTCCCGAACCGACCGGGAAATCAAGGTGACCCTGGTGTTTGAGCATGTAGACCAAGACCTAAGGACTTATCTGGACAAGGCACCCCCACCAGGCCTGCCGGCAGAGACCATCAAGGTAAAGGGCGTGGGCGGACAGGGGAGGTGGGTTGGGACTTCTAACAGACCCCCTGGGCATTTCAGGCCTAATGCCTAATGCCTTGTGCCTCTGTTTTTTCTCCCTTGCAAATCAGGACCTGATGCGCCAGTTTCTTAGAGGCCTGGATTTCCTTCATGCCAATTGCATCGTCCACCGGGACCTGAAGCCAGAGAACATTCTGGTGACGAGCAGCGGGACGGTCAAGCTGGCTGACTTTGGCCTGGCCAGAATCTACAGCTACCAGATGGCGCTTACACCTGTGGTCAGTAGAAAGATGTGGTAGCCAAAAATGGGCTCTGGTTGGGGGTAGGGGAGCGATTGCCCATAGCAGCTGAGAAATCACACTTTGTTCTTCCATCAGGCACTGGTGCCTCCTGGAAGCCCTGGGGCCCTCACCCACTCTTGCTGTTTCCCTTAGGTTGTGACGCTCTGGTACCGTGCTCCTGAGGTTCTTCTGCAGTCTACATACGCCACGCCTGTGGACATGTGGAGCGCTGGCTGTATCTTTGCAGAAATGTTTCGTCGAAAGTAAGGGACCCAAGTTCCCTGCACAACCTTAGTCCCCTGCCTTGTGTAGGAGCCACATGCATGCCTTGGCCATTCTTTTACTTGGGTGCTGTTCACCATCTTGCCCGTAACCAGCTCTGAGATGGAATCAGAGACTTCACATGCCTTTATTCCCCACACCCTCTAAGTCCCACTAAGCAGGACTCATGCCACCGCTGTCTCTGAAAGTGACTGCCACTTTGTATTCCTTCTCGCTCTAGGCCTCTCTTCTGTGGAAACTCCGAAGCCGACCAGCTGGGCAAAATCTTTGAGTAAGTGACCAGCCAGGGGGCAGAGAATTTTCCATTCTGAGTTCTCTCTCTGCTGAACTCAGAATTAACCCACTGGCTCTGCCTGGGGACGGGGGCTGGAGAAGGACCCCTGTGACAGAGCTTTCGTGTTGCCCTAGCCTGATCGGGCTGCCTCCGGAAGACGACTGGCCCCGAGATGTGTCCCTCCCCCGAGCGGCCTTCTCCCCGAGAGGACCCCGCCCAGTGCAGTCGGTGGTGCCGGAGCTGGAGGAGTCCGGAGCGCAGCTGCTGCTGGTACTGGCGTGGGCATGGGGCGAGACTGGGCTGAGAGATGGCAGTATGTCCAGCCCCAGCCCGTGGTGCTTGAGGAGCAGTTCTTAATGCTGTTGGGAGTGGCCAGGTGCAGAGAGGGATACACAACATAAAGAATCTATCCCGGGTCGTGCTGGGGACGGTCAGGGGAGGGAGAAGTCTTTGTCCTCAGCGGTTTTCTGCCCTTGGCCTCTGCCCCCTAGGAAATGCTGACGTTCAGCCCACACAAGCGGATCTCTGCCTGCAGAGCCCTGCAGCACTCTTACCTCCACAAGGAAGAAGGCAGCCCGGAGTGAGCAGCAGTCACCGCCACGCCCTTCTTCCGGACACTAGGGTGGCGAGAACCCCACGGAGAAGACCGCTCTGCTTCGTCTGCGGCCGGGCAGACTCCTACTTTTTACAGAGAATATTTTGCTACCTTAATGACATTCCCTTCCCACCCCTCCTTTCGAGGCCTATCCTCCTGCCCCGTTTCTCTACACTAAGGGGTATGCCCCATCTTTCCCCCTTTCCTACCTTGATACTGGGGTCCTTTTTTATACAGGAAAACAAATAAGACAAAGAAATAAGGTCTTTTTTTTTTAATGTTTCTTCCTCTGATTGGCTTTGTCACTGGGAGATCTGGAGAAACCATGTGGAAGAAGGGACTTCCCTTAGCCCCTTAAAGAGTGTCCTGAAGTTAGACCCAGGGCCTGGGCAGCCACACAGAGCCCCTGCACTCACAAACTTGGAATTGAAATGGCTTTTATTTTTATATTTACTGAAATGGCTCAAACTGGGTCCTTTTTAGGCGTTCTTGGTTTTCTCCTTGGCTCCGCCCTGATTGACCTCCAGAGCCCAGGCAGTGAGTGGAGGTGGCCAGCATGTGGGAAGGTGAAGAGGGGAGACAGCCCCAGCCCATGCACTCCCAGGAGCTGCCTGCATCCACTTGGGAAGACAAAGCTTTTCTTTCTAGCCTGTAATCTGGCTGCCACCAAATCTGTCAGGCTCTGAAGCCTCACTGTTCAGTTGTTCTCAGGGGATGTACCAGAGGGCCCTTCCTTTTTCTCAAACAAAAAGGGCAGCAGACCCTGGATTTTCCCTAAGGGAAAAAGAAAACACAGGAGAGAAGGCAGCAAGGGCCAGAGTCTCACAGGAAGGCACTGGGGTTGGCACGTGGATCCTTCTGATTCCGGAATCTCATCGCTAGCCAGACACCAAGGATCTGTAGGAACAAGAGGAGCCACGGGAGGCACCGTTCAGTTCTGAGAGGGTCAGACCTGCAGAGAAGGGGTGCACCTGAGGGAACGCGAGACTGTACCTCGGTAAAGCTGAAGAAGAGTCCCACGCCCCCCAGAATCTTCAGGGCTTCATCTGAATGCTTAAGGAGCTTCTCTCCACACATGGGGCACGTGGAGCTCTTGTTCTTGCAGATCTGAGGAGAAGGTGTGTGTGTGTAGAAGCAGAGATGCTGAGCTGCCTTATCCAAATGTCTGGGGTGGCCACCCCTAGGAATTACTAGAATCTGACCAGTATCCTACAGCCTAGGAGCCCACTTGGCTAAATCTCCCCTCCCCCACCAGCAGTGCCTGGACACAAGGGAATTGCTAGAAAGAGGGGCGGTGGCATTCAAATCTGCCGGTTTCCTGCTTCCTCCCTGCTATGCCCACCCCACCCCACCCTACCCCCATCTCACAGCATTGCAGGAAGTATCATCTTGATACATGGTTGTGAGGTTGAACAAGCCACAACAATCAAAACTTCTCTCCAGTTCATGTCGGGTTTTGTTGCTCATGACCCACCAAGAAGCATTGATGACATCTGCCTGGAGGGTAAGGGCAGAGGGAAGGTCAGTCTCCCTGCATCGAAGCTCAGTTGAAGTGCCCCAATTTCCCCCTCTAGCAAAGGGAGACAGCATGGCTCTGGAGCACAGTGGTGTCAGTTACAGACAATGATAGATGACCACCTTGGGTTCTCTAGATTGTCACGGGAAATTAACAGACATCCCAGAGGAAGCAAATGCTTAAGTGCCTGGAAGCCGTGGGCCAAAGGGTGATGTTTGGGTACTTGGGGCCAGACCAACAGGGAGAGCTAAAGGTTAAGGAAAAGCAAGGACTTGAGAGGGAATCCCACTTGCCCCCTTTACCTGTTTGCTTCGGTTAATAGCCAGACATGAGCAGGAGATTCCAAACTGGAAGACGAACACCAAACCAAGGATGATCATGTACTGAGCGTAAGGGTTATGGAAAAAACTGAGGTTCCTTTATGCTCCATCTAAAATAACCATCTGGCCTTACAGACTGTATGTTCATGTCAAGTTGAGAGCAATGAGACCAGCATTTGTGTCACAGATTATGGTCAGAGCCCTGAGGTCCCCTAACTTCTTCCAAGAGCTGGGGTCCCCCATCACATCAAGTCAGGATACAAAGAACAGCAGGACTTGGTGGTGGTTGACAGCACCCACCAGTCCGGCCACTGCAATGAGGAGAAGGAAGACTCCCACAGCAATGACTCCACCGATGATGTGGATGCTGGACACCAGACCCAGGCCCTTACCCCAGGCGGCCACGCCAATCAGCAGCAAGCCCACGAGCTACAAGAAACAGCAGCACTCATCTCAACGAGGCCTGGCATGCAGCACGGTGGATGGCAATTACAAGGGGGCCTAGGTAAAATAGGAGATTCAAGTTTGTGACTGGGGGACGAGGTGCATCCCTGGGTGCTCCTCCCAAAGGGGGTCAGGATGGCGCGAGGAGACCGCATAGTCTGAGCATAAAATCTGAACTGGCCGCGTGGTCCATGATTAACATTCTGGGGAGTAACAGGTTCACTAAAGGGAGAGGTGGCACTTCATATACACAGCCCTGGCCCTGTTCCCCACCCACCACCCTCCGAAAAGGCCCCTCACCACCGGAAGTCTCCCCTCATCCACGGAAGTCCCCAGGAATCCCCCTCTTCGCCGGAAGTTCTTGAGGCTCTCCCGGAACCCCCTGTGCACCCCTCTCCCCACCGGAAGTCCCCTGGAGATTCTCGCCGCTCGCCTCTCCCCCCATCGACGCTTCCCCCACCTCGGAAACCTCACCATGTAGACCACGTTGAGCGCGCACAGCGCATTCTTGGAGCAGGCAAAGCCGCCGCAAACCATAGCCCCAGCGCTGGGGACCCAAGCGGTCCCAAGGACTCGGGGGGAGGGTATTACGAGCCGTCTTCTAGGTCCCCGACAGCTTCTGTCTCTTTAAATCCAGGCCAGCCAAACCCAATTCTCTGAGCCTGCACCGTCCCACCCCCTGCCTCTGGATTGACGGCGCCCGCGGCTAATCCCGGACCTCAGGGGCCCGAATGCCAATCAATCTATATGACGTCACCGGCCCGCCTCCCGGCCCCTCCTTTAGATTCCTCATTGGTTGAGCCTTAACACTGGGGGCAGGGCTTCTGGAGTCTCGTAGAGACCGGAGCAGGAACTTCCAAAGCCCGGGTTGAAAGCGGAGTGTCCGCGGCTGGGGTGGAACTGGAGGGCAGGCTGATCCGAGGCAAGAGTCTCTAGAGAAGCTCCTGTGAAGGGAGAGAGAGGAAGGGAGGCTTCGAGAGCTGGCGAGAGGGCCCGCCCCTCCAAGGAGGGTGCGTCCCCACCTCGTTCCCCTGGTCCGGCGGTGACCTCACGATGACGCCACTGTCTTGCTGCTATTGCCTCACTCGTGGGAACACCCGAAGGAGCCAGAGATTGGACCACTTAGCCTGGTCACGGAGACCTCGAGTTGAGGCCGTCTTGGGTTTGTGCGTCCTCTGGTGCACTCGTTCCGTTCCCCGGCGCCTTCCGACGGGCTGCGACGGAGCCAGGAATTCAGGGTGGGAAACAGCGGCCTGGAGCCAGCAGGGTCCTGGGAGTGACCGAGCCACAGGCGCACACGCAGGGCGGGCTCGACCGCTCCGGAGCGCGATCCTGATCCAAAGCAGGCAAAGGGACGAAGCTGGGACGCGAACGGGGTCCCCACGTTCTTACTTCGGAGACAGGCGTTGCGGCTGGTTGATAACTGACTAAGCGCTTTGACACGCCATCCTTTCCATAACCCCCTCGCTGTCTTAGGAGAAAGCGGCGGTTTGGGTGGGGACAGCCCAGGGAAGCCTCCGACCAGCCCCGCAGTGGCTTAGCTTGTGCGCGCTTGCGTTCTGAGCAGCACAGCTTTGCCACTTGTGGCTGTGCGACCCCGGCCCGCGGACTCCAACGCTCCGCGCCTGTTCCCTCATCTGCAGAGTGGGCTTACAGAACAGGACAAGCACCTCTGGAGTTCTGGTGAGGATTACGAGTGGTCCCTGGCACACAAGAATGGTTATGACTGCTCAGACCCTTTTACACATTCTAGTGGGCAGCCTCAACCTCAACAGTGCAAGTATTCGCATAGTTATAATCTCTCATCCCTCAGTTTTTAAAGCTTTGTTTATTTTTTGAAAGGCAGAGAGAGATTCCATTTGTTGGTTCATTAACACCCCACCACCACCACCAACAACGGCCACAACAGCCAGGTCTGGGCTGGGAGGAAGCCAGGAATTAGGAACTCCAACCAAGTCTCCCACATGGGTAGCAGGAGTCCAAGCTCTTGGATCATCTTCTGCAACCTTTCCAAGCACATTAGCAGGAAGGCGGAATGGAACTGGAGCAGCTGGGACTTGAACTGGTGCTCCAGTATGGGGTGCCTGCATCACAGTGCACACTCTAGCCTGCTGTGCCACAGCACCTGCCCATACCCTCCATAAAGTATCAGTAAGGTATGCAGGGGAGCGTGCTCGCTTCGGCAGCACATATCCAAATTTTTAAAAATGTACAGGAGAAGAGGCATTTGCAAGTTCGAGATTTCAAACAAAGGAATTAGGCCTACCTAACTACCCACCTCCTCTGGCCCCACCTCTTCTCCACCTCTTCTCCATCCTCAACCCTGTCTTCACTGACTGTTTCCTTCTTTTTTTTTTTTTTTTAAGAGATTTTATTTGAGAGTTAGAGTTACAGACAGAGGGAGAGACAGAGAAAGGTCTTCCTTCTGCTGGTTCACTCCCCAAATGACCGCTGCGCTGGTCTGAAGCCAGGAGCCAGGCGCTTCTTCCCGGTATCCTACATGGTGCATGGGCCCAAGCACCTGGGCCATCTTCTACTGCTCTCCCAGGCCATAGCAAGAGCTATGGAAGAGGAGCAGCCAGGACTAGAACCAGTACCCATATGGGATGCCGGCGCCGCAGGCAAAGGATTAACCTGCTATGCCACAGCGCCGGCCCCCATGGTCTGTTTCAATTCCTCAGCCACCCACTTCTCTTCTGGGTCCCCAATCAAGACCAGGACCATGTGTTAGAGAGAGGGGACAGGCTGGCCAGCAGCTTGGCTGCGTGGCGCAGTGACCGAGGTGTCAGAAGACCAGGATCACTGTCTCTGTCCACCTCTTGTTTGCCTCTTACGGCCTCAATTTCCTTTTATGCAGAACGGGGATAAATAACCCCACCCCCAGGCTTGTCTTGAGGAAAGTGTAGATGAAAGCGTGTTGTAAACCACTAAATGTTATGAACATGTTAATTATATGAAAAAAGCAATTGAACATACATCGTGGTAGTTTATCTGGTTATGGGCTATTTCCTTCTCTATAATAATTCATTCTCCACGTAACTACTTGGGCCTTTTAAACAGGAGGTGGTTACAGCTGGTAACTGACTGAGGACAGCTTACATCGTACGTTAAAAGGTACTCATAAAAAGTTCAGGGGGGAGCCTGGTGTTCAACAGTGTTTAGAGTGCCACCAGGGGAGCCTGAATTTCATACTGGAATACCTGGGTTTGAGTCCTTGCTCTACTTCTGGTCTGGCTTCCTACTAATGCACACCCTGGGAGACAGCCAAGTAGCTGGGTTCCTGTCATCCATGTGGATGAATGAGATAGAGTTGCAGGGGCTGGCACTGTGGTGCAATGGGTTAATGCCCTGGCCTGAAGTACCAGCATCCCATATGGGCGCTGGTTCAGGACCCGGCTGCTCCACTTCCATTCCAGCTCTCTGCTATGGCCTGGAAAAGTAGTAGAATTTGGCCCAAATCCTTGGGCCCCTACACCCACGTGGGCGACCCAGAAGAAGCTCCTGGCTCCTGGCTTCTGTCTTTGGATTGGCACAGCTCCGGCTGTTGCGGCCAATCGGGGAGTGAACCAGCAGATGGAAGACCTCTCAATCTCTCTCTCTCTCTCTCTCTCTCTCTCTCTCTCTCTCTCTCTGCCTCTCCTCTCTCTGTGTAACTCAAATAAATAAATCTTAAAAAAAAAAAAAAAAAAGATATAGAGTTCCAGGCTGCTGGCTTCAGCCTGGCCCAGCCCTGGCTGTTGTGGGGATTTGAGGAGTGAACCACTGAATGGAAGATTTCTCTCTTGTCCACTTGCTCTCTCATTCCCTCCCTTTCAAATAAATAAATAAAAACTTAAAATAGTAAATTTAAAAATGTTTCATGGGAAGGGGCTGGTGTCGTGACACAGCGGGTTAAGCTGCTGCCTGCAATGCTGGCATCCCATATGAGTGTGGGTTCAAGTCCCAGCTGCTCCAATTCTAATCCAGCTCCCTGCTAATGTATCTGAGAAAATAGAAGACGGCCCAGGTGCTTGGGCCCCTGCCACCCATATAAGAGACCTGGGTGGAGTTCCAGGCTCCTGGCTTTGGCCTGGCCTAGACCCAGCTGATGGGACCATTTGGGATGTGAACCAAGTCAGAAGATCTCTCTCCCTCTCTCTAACTCTGCCCTTCAAATAAGTACATCTTTTTAATTTTTTTTTCTTGGGAAAATGGAATTAAAAGATGAGTTTAAGGGCAAGCGTTGTGGCACAGCAGGCTACGCCACTGCAGGGGACATTCTCTTCCCACACTGGAGTGCCAGTTTGAGTCCTGACTACTCTGCTGCTGATCTAGCTCCCTGTTAATGTGTCTGGGAAAAAAAAGATGATGGCTCAAGAAATTAGTCCCTGCTACCCTGGCTCCTGGCTTCAGCCTGATCCAGCCCCAGGTGTCCCAGCCATGTGGGGAATAAACCACCAGATGGAAAAATCTATCTCCCTTCCACTCCACTCTGCCCCATCACTCTCTGCCTTTCAAATAAATACATTTAAAAAAATGTACATTTTAGAGCAAAAAAATGTTGAACTTTAAGCAGTTTTTCTTCTATAATATTCATTTTATGTGATCTTTTTGAAGTTCCTTCATATGCACTTGTTTCAACATTTTTTACACCAAGAAACTTTTTTTTTTTTTTTGACAGGCAGAGTGGATAGTGAGAGAGAGAGACAGAGAGAAAGGTCTTCCTTTGCTGTTGGTTCACCCTCCAATGGCCGCCGCGGCTGGCGCGCTGAGGCCAGCACACCACGCTGATCAGATGGCAGGAGCCAGGGGCTTATCCTGGTCTCCCATGGGGTGCAGGGCCCAAGCACTTGGGCCGTCCTCCACTGCACTCCCCGGCCACAGCAGAGAGCTGGCCTGGAAGAGGGGCAACCGGGACAGAATCCGGCGCCCCAGACAGGGACTAGAACCCGTTGTGCCGGTGCCACAAGGCAGAGGATTAGCCTAGTGAGCTGCGGTGCCAGCCATTTATCTTTCAAATTCCATTTTCTACAACCTTACTTATTTGGAACAATTTGAAAGGCTAACCTTTCTACCATTTATTTCTATTTTTATTTATTTGAGAGACAGATAGAGCTCCCACCTCCTGGTTCACTCCCCAAATGCCCACAAGGATCCAGGCTGGGCCAGGCCAAAATCAAGAACTGGGAATCCCATTCAGATCTCCTAGGTGGGTGTCAGGGGACCCAGTCACCCAGGTCATCGCCACTCCTGCCCAGTGTACCTAAGCGGGAAGGTGGAACTGGGAGCAGAGCCAGGACTTCAACCCTGGCACTCCAGTACAGGATTTCAGCATCCTAGCTGCCTTCCTTAATGCTAGGACCGACACCGACACGGTCCTTCCCCGGACTTTCTGAAGCGCCCTTAAAAGTATGCTGGGCGCATCTGCATGTGTAGAGTGAGTACTCAATGAGGGCTAGGAGTGATGGAACAAGCTTGCAGATTCCTGTGAAGACTCTGAGAGCTTGGGATTGCATCTGGAACCCGGCTGGCCACATTCTCCCAGAACCAACACCCATCTTAATTAGCCACCTCCCACAGGAGGCCCTGGGATGCCTGTCAAGGTCTCTTGCTCTACCTGGCTGGGGAATCGTAGCAGAGGCAGGCTGACAGGGCTGATGGGCCAACGCTAGAGGGGGTGGGAGGTGCAAGAGGTAGTGCTGTCCCAGGCTGTGGGTTTGAAACTCGCTAGTCAGGAAGTGAGGCCGACAGACGGAAGGGCGCCAGGGGCAGGGAGTACTGGGGCGCAGCAGAAGGGGCCTTCTAGGCTTTGGGTTTGGGGGCTGTGAGGCCATGGGCTTCAGGTCCAGGGGTTGCTGTTAGTCTGGCAGGACAGGTCTGGGCAACATGCATGCCCAGAGGCAGTTGGCTGTGGCCGCAGTGAGAGCAGAAGTCAGACGACATGAGGTGGCCAAGCAGGCTCTAAGCCGCCTCAAGAAGTTAGCAGGGAGGGTGGGCGACCTTGAACTCCAGGACAGCATCCGGGCCTCACTGGACAGCTTGCAAGGTAAGAAAAAACCAGCCGTCACTCTGGGTGCACTGGGGACCTTCGGGGCACAGAAGGGCTGGCTGTGTCATAGACTGCTTTTCGATCTGCTACTTCCTAGTCCCCAAGAAGAAGCTGGGACTCTGGGGAAAAAGCACATTTGGGGAGGATGGGAAACGACATGGGAGGTGTCACCCTTCCTCTTTTGTTCTCCCAGGAGAACAAATACAGGTCACTGTTGATCTGACCTTCTTGGCAATGGAGAAGTGGGTGAGCGTGAGGGAGGCAGGCTGTGACAGACTCGTGGTAGATTCGGTCCCTGCCTGGGGAGTCCTGAACAGGAAGCCGTCTGGGGCAGAAGGTTCTGGGACTGGATAATGTGCTCATTCCCAGGACCCGCTAAGGATCAGCGACCTCTTGTTCTCCAGCTGCAGAGAGAAACACACACACACACAGAGAGAGAGAGAGAGAGAGAGAGAGAGAGGAGAGAAGAGAGGAGAGAGGAATCTCTGGCTCCCAGGAACCCTCACGCACCATGCTCTCTGCAGAGCTGAAGGGCAGAGGAGTCCCTAGGACTCTCCTGACCCCGGCCCCTCCCCATGCTCCTGTCCCTGTCTTCCCCCCACCCCACACCTTCCGCTCTACCTCCTTAGTGCCATTAGAGCAAGTGATGACAACACAGGGAGGAAGTGCTGCCATGGCAACGCCATCCGCCACATCCTCCTGCCCACCCCAGCCTTCAGTCCTGTGGTGGGGCCCTGGCAGGAGCAGCTTCTCTCATCCACGCGGCCCCACCCCTAGGGAGCTGTGGACAGCTTCACCTCTGAGGTAGCAGAGAGCTAACAAAGCAGGCTGCAGGACCATTGGAGGGTGTCTGGCAGAAGCTCCTCCCCCATCACCCTCAGGCCTCTCCAGTCTCAGCTGCTTACCTCGTGGGGCAAGAGCCCATTCTTCCCACGAGATGCCTCCCACAGCCCACTCTGATGGCAGAGGCCCTTGGAGCCTAACTTGGGGAAGGAAGGGCTTGGTTTGGGCTCCCAGTGGAACAGTCCCGGCGCCTTCCCACGCCTCCCACGTTCCATGAGGCCGCGGTCGCTCTCTTGTCCGCCCCCTCCCCTTTACCAGGAACCACTCAGGACAAGGTGGCCTTAGAGGTGGGAAAGGCAGACCTGGGCGCAGTGGCCCAAGAGGACTCTCAGAGAGGAGCTCTAAGCCCCGCCCCTATTTTAAAGGGAGGGAGGGAGGTTTAGGCCAGGTAGAGCTTGGCTTAGCTTCAAAGAAGGCAGTTTGTTCTTCTCCCTCCCGGAGAGTGGGCACTCTACTCCCACTGAACAGGGAGGGCAACTGATCAGGACCGAGTCAACGACCCTCTCCTTCCAAAAACAGCTGCTAAAGGGTCCCCAACCCTGGGGCTGGTGTCCTCTGGGTTCCACAGGAAAGCAGGAGAAGCGGCTGGCCTGTGAGACAGGACGGCGGAGGGATCCGGTACAGGCCTCCTGGTTCAGCCCCCACCCTCACCCCCCACTGGGCCGAGCTCAGCGCCGCTCCTGCCTCCAAGAGCCGCCCACGGCAGCACTTATTATAGTCTTGACTGCGTCAGGAGGGTGGGACGCCAGAGCAGGGGACCGCTAGACTCCCCAAATCCCAGGGCCGCCGGGACACATTCCCCCTTCCCATCCCACCTCGGCTCCACGGGCCTCGACCTCTGTTCCTGGTCAGCCTGACCGATTCATGCTTCTCACCAGGCTGGGCAACAGGCAGCCTTGAACTCAAGGCCCCAGGGGGGTGCGAGACGCAGAACAGACTGCTTCCAGGCGCTCTGCTCACCTCCTCTTTAGCCTTGGAAAAGAGCCCCACCTCACAACCCTCGGGAGATGGAATGGGAACCCGGAGGAGGCCAGCTCCTGCCGCCTTGACTGCGGGGGGGCCTTATATTTGAGGAGCAAAAGTCCCCTCATGTGGGTGACCAGGTGTGAGAGTGGTGTCTTCGCCAATCCAACAGCCCCTGGGCCCACGCCCACCCTGCTCAGCATCCCTCCTCTATGCTTATCCATGCTGCTCCTGAGGCACTCGGGAGCCACGGTTGCTATGGAGACTGGATGCATTTTGGTGGTGGGGGGTGTCAATTTGTAGAGTATTCTTTCTCCCTCCACCCCAGCTGGAGCCTTTGGCTCACCCAGCAGCCTGGGTTCCCGAGTCTGCAGATCCCTCCCTCCCCAGGCATTATCCACCCCACCCCCCTTGCTAAGTCCCGTGTGTGTCCCTGTCCCTGGAGACACCTCTCCAAGTTCACACTGGGACAATCAGCTCAAGGCTGGGCTTAATCAGAGCATCAAGTGTGGGAGTGTACTGGGTGGCAGGGGGTAAGAGGGGGCTGGGCCATGAGGCAGGGACCTGGTCCAGGCAGTACCTGAGGGAGAAGAGGGGTCCTAGGAAAGAGATTTCGGGGTTCCCTGCCTCCCCACTCCAGCTTCCTCACAATTGTCAGTGAGTCCAAGTTTGCTCTGTTTGCAGCAGCCTGTCCACCCAGTAGATCTCTTGTCGTCCTTGTCACTAAGTATCCCACCTGGCAGTTGCGCTCGCTAACCTTGGTGAGCCAGAGGAGGGGGCTAGGTTGTTGGAGGAGGTGAATCCAAATCCCAGGAAATCCAGCCCAGGATTTGGGAGGGAGATCCAGTCCTGGATTTTGCACAACCCTCAAAGACAGCGGTGCTGGTGGAGAGGTGGAGGGGGGCGGGAGACGGGGTGGGGGGGGTAGGGGGCCGCCTCCTCCTCAATGTGAGGGGAGCGCCCGGACACAGCGCGGATCCGGACCGAGCCGAGCCCGGGCGAGGCCCCAGACTCTTCGCCCGGACCTCACGCTCCTCCCCTCCCAGACCCCAGACCCGTGGGTTCCCACCCCCTCGCGTTCCCTCCTTCCTCCCCCGCCGCCTCCTGTATCTCCATCCCCAGCATCCTCCCCGCGCCCCTGCGAATCCCCCGCACCGCCAGCCCCTCTAGCTTCCCACCCTCCTCAAGACCCCCCTCCGACCGCATCCACAGGCCCCCTCCCTCGAGTCCCATTCCCCGCCCCTGCCTCCCCGACACCGGTCCCCCCCCCCCCCCGGCTCCGGTCCCCTTTTCGGCCCCCTTTCCCCTCCCTCTCCCCGATCTGCCCCCACTACTGTCCTCGCCGCCCTCCACTCCCCATCTCGGCGCCCCCACCCAGGCCGGGGTGCACGGTCCGGCGCGCCTCCCTGGAGCAGCACCAAGGTCCCGGGGCTCCAAGGGGGTGGGGGCGCAGGGCGGGGAGCATGGGGAGGGGGCACCCCGTGTGATGGGAGGGGGGCGCAAGCGGAGGCGGCGGAGGCGGCGGCGACAGCGGAGCCCGGCCGGGTGCTCAGCGGGGTCCGGGGGCTGGGGGCAGCGAGCAGGGCGGCCCCATGGCCGGGCCCCCCTGAGGCAGTCCGGGGGAGCCCCCTCCCCTCCCCAGCTCGGGGGTCTCCGGGCCCCATGAGCCGGGGCGCGGGCGCGCTTCAGCGCCGGACAACGACCTACCTCATCTCGCTGACCCTGGTCAAGCTCGAGTCGGTGCCTCCGCCGCCGCCTTCTCCGTCCGCGGCCGCGGCCGCGGCCGGCGCCCCCGGGGCCAGAGGCTCAGAGACCGGGGATCCTGGCAGCCCCCGAGGCGCGGAGGAGCCGGGCAAGAAGCGGCACGAGCGGCTCTTCCACCGGCAGGATGCGCTGTGGATCAGCACGAGCAGCGCGGGCACGGGGGGCGCGGAGCCCCCCGCCCTGTCCCCGGCCCCGGCCAGTCCGGCTCGCCCTGTCTCCCCAGTTCCCGGCCGCCGCCTTTCCCTCTGGGCCGCCCCTCCGGGACCCCCGCTCTCTGGGGGACTGAGCCCGGATCCCAAGCCCGGGGGCGCTCCCACCTCTTCCCGGCGCCCCCTACTCAGCAGCCCGAGCTGGGGGGGCCCAGAACCCGAAGGCCGTGCAGGCGGCGGCGTCCCCGGGTCTTCCTCCCCGCATCCTGGCACCGGCAGCCGGAGGCTCAAGGTGGCGCCTCCTCCGCCGGCGCCCAAGCCATGCAAGACCGTGACCACGAGTGGAGCCAAAGCCGGGGGCGGCAAGGGCGCAGGGAGCCGCCTGTCATGGCCCGAGAGCGAGGGCAAGCCCAGGGTCAAGGGATCAAAGAGCAGCGCCGGGACTGGAGCTTCGGCCGCCGCCGCCAGCGGGGGAGGGAGCACCGCGGCCGCGACCTCTGCTGGGGTCGGGGCTGGCGCCGGAGCCCGAGGGAAGCTGTCCCCTCGGAAAGGCAAGAGTAAGACCTTGGACAACAGTGACTTGCACCCGGGACCGCCGGCCAGCTCTCCTCCTCCGCTCTCCGTCCCAGCAACCCCGGCTCCAGCCGCCGCCGTTCCCGCCGCCTCCGCGCAGTCCCCCGGGTCTGCACCTCCAATCACTCTGGAGCCTCCAGCTCCAGGGCTGAAACGGGGCCGGGAAGGTGGCCGAGCATCCACCCGTGACCGCAAGATGCTCAAGTTTATCAGCGGTATCTTCACCAAGAGCACAGGGGGACCTCCTGGCTCCGCACCCTTTCCCGGTCCCCCGGGCCTGTCTCCTGGCAGCGGGTCCAGGGAGCTGCTGGGCGCAGAGCTCCGCGCCTCCCCTAGTGAGTAGGGTCAGGGCCCGAGAGCAGAGACGGGAGGGAAAGCTGGGCTTGCGGTGGGCGGGGAGGGGGGGCGACGCTCGGGGAACTGGGGAAGCGTTGGTTGGCGCTGGATGGGCGGAGGAGCCGGGCTCACTCCTTGCCAAGGACTGGAGCGAAGCATAGGAGTTCGGGAGTGGGGTCAGTAGCTGCACTGTGCGGACGTGAGAGGCGACTTGATTTCAGAGGGACTCACAGTTTCCTGGGTAAAGAATGCCCTTGGTCAGAGTGACTGGAGGAAGTTATCCCCAGGGTGCCCCAGACCCCTGCCAAGCCTCGGCGGCACTCTGGGGGCCTTGGCAGTAAGGCTTTGCCTGGTCTGGAGCGACGGGGAAGCTGAAGGGGGTGCGGAAGCCTCAGTTTCCCGCCCCGCCCAGCACTCAGGCAGGTGTGGTGACAGTGACCTTGCAGGCAGCTCCTCGCCAGGGGCCGTGAGAGCAGGCCGGCGAGGCGTTCGGTGCAGGTTAGGCGCACTGGGTGCTGCGGAGCGCGCGGGGGCTGGAAGGTGCTGAACACGGAAGAGGGAAGGGGAGAGGGGGCAGACAAGGAAGCCCCGCTCCCCGCAGAGCGCACCACGGCCCGGGGCTGACCCCCGAGCAAGTCAGGGGGCGGAGCTGCAGCAAAGGCAGTCTTGCCCCGGGAGACAGGGGGCGGTGCGGGAAGGTAGTGTTTTGTTCCCCCCCACCACCAGGGGTGTCTTTATTTTCCTGTGCCGCGGGTGGGGGAAGACAGGCGGGGAACTCTGAGTTCGGCTCGCACTCCCCGGAGGGGAGGCGGGACTGGGAGCGGGGGCGGCCCCCGGGGTTTGGCTCCCGAGCGGGTGGGAGCAGATGGCTCCGGATCCCAGAGTTCCCGCCGCAGCTGCGGCGCCCCGGGAACGTCCGGCCAGAGTCGGGCGCGGGGGCTGGACCCGGCGGCGGGACGGAAGGAGCATCCTCCCCACCCCACCCCACCCCCAGGCCTGTGGATTCCCGGGAGCCCGGGGATCGAGTCCTCCAGCTTTCTTTGGGAGGGTGCATGTGGGGCAGGTGTTGGGCAGGAAGGTGACAGGGAAATTCTAGCTGTATTCCTTGGGCTGCGGGGAGGTGTCAGGGTCACCCAGCCGGGCGATGACCTTGAAAAAGAGGAAGGAAAGCCCTCACCTCAATTTCTCTCCTCTGAAATGGAAATTGAGGACGGTCCACTCCCTTTTATGTCCCAGCACTTGCCTACCGGGATCTGCCCTGGGAACCAGTGGGTCAGGGAGGAGCTCTTCTCTCAGTCCAGAGGGAAGCACCTGCCACTGTCAGAGCCCTGGCCTCCGGCTGGGGCAGAGACTTCAGTCTGGGGTTGTGCTGTAAGGGAGATGCCAACTGAAGTATTTTTGTCTTGCTGGCTCTGTTGCTAAGCAACCGCTGAGCGGCAGCAACAGCTGTGCGGGAGCGGCTGGGATGGGAGGACTGGGGACCACTTTCAGACCTAGGGTCTGCACCCTTCTCTCCAGCACAGTCAGGGTTCCGGGGGAGCTGGAAGCCGTGCGTTCTCCCCGGCCGGGAGCCTCCCCTCTTACTGCCCCTCTCCCCTTACAGAGGCTGTGGTCAACAGCCAGGAATGGACCTTGAGCCGCTCCATTCCTGAATTGCGCCTGGTAGGTAACCAGGGCCCTGGCCATGAGGGAAGGCTGCCTCTCACTGCAGCACGCTCAGCCCCCCTGCACCTTTCCTCTCTCCGGCCCCCTCCCTCTCTCTGACAGCGGGCTATGTTTTCCTGGTCCTCCTCAGCATCTCCCTTCCTGCCCCATCCTGGCACTTGAGACAGCTGCACCACCTTTTCCTCGCTAGTCTTTCTGCCCCTGTTCCCTTTTCCCTGCATGTCCGTGGCCCTCTTCCAGGCTTCTCCTTACCCCTGGCACCTGCCCTTTGGCCCTTGCAGTTCTGTTGGCCACGACTGGGTAAAACTTTCCAGCCAGTGCCTAGGGTAGTGACATGGCTCACGCAGGTGGGTCTGCTGTGTTTCCTAAACAATGAAACACAGAAAAACTGGCCCGGAGAGGGTGCCTTTTTCCCCTTGTGTTCCACACTGAGCTTGGGATTGTTTCTTGTCATTCTTGTGCCCTCATAACTTCCGGCTGCTCTCCGCTGACTGTAGGGCCCCACTGGGAGGATTTAGCACTGGCAGTCCCCTTGGGTTCTTTGGGACATCCTGCCTCCTCCTGATTCCAACCATCTCTTGCCCTCAGGGTGTGCTGGGTGATGCCAGGAGTGGGAAGTCATCACTCATCCACCGATTCCTGACTGGCTCCTACCAGGTGCTGGAGAAGACAGAGAGTAAGTAACTGAGGACTGGGGTCAGGGAGCCAGGCGTACGATCAGTGACTAGGTAGGCATGGAGACGGGGAGGGGGTGTGTGTGGAGGGGCTGAGGCCCCAGGAGTAGGGGGAGGTCAGCTCTGAAATTCTTCTGGACAGGCGAGCAGTACAAGAAGGAGATGTTGGTGGATGGACAGACTCACCTGGTACTGATCCGAGAAGAAGCGGGGGCACCTGATGCCAAGGTGAGAGTGTGTGGGGGACAGGACAGGTAGGCTGGCTGGGGTCTCTTTCCAAGTGGTTTCCAGAGGAGTGGGCCTGTCTGACCCTCCATTTATCCCCTACCCCTTGGCAAGTTCTCAGGCTGGGCAGATGCTGTGATCTTCGTCTTCAGCCTGGAGGATGAGAACAGTTTCCAGGCTGTGAGCCGTCTCCATGGGCAACTGAGCTCCCTTCGAGGGGAGGGACGAGGAGGCCTGGCCCTGGCCCTGGTGGGGACACAAGGTAAGGAGCAATGCTGCTGTGGGGGTGGGGAGGGGAGCTGAGGAAGCCACCAGGGTGTGGCTCTCCCAACATGGGAGAGAGCTCGGTAAGGTGTGGAAATGACCGCTTGGATTCCAGGTTTCCTCAGGAGGGAGACTGGTCTCCAGATAAGGCTCTCCTGAAAGGCAACACCAACACCCCAGGGCCTGAGCAGGGAAGAAGGGAGCTCCCGGGGGAGCACAGCTCTACAAGCCATCTCCAGTCCTCTCCTGAGCTGCCGTGCACCTTGCATTCATACAGTGTCATTGCCTGATGTCACCTCTACAGCACATGCAGAGACCCCAAGTCCTAGATTTCTGTCTTCCTTTGCTGCAGCTGGGTCATGCTGATGAGAGAGAGAGAGAGAGAGAGAGAGAGAGAGAGAGAGAAGGAGGGAATAAGAAATCATGGAGCAAACACAAGAGCAGAAAACCTCTTGGTTTTCAGAGCATAATTCAGGGGCTCTCAGAGTCTCCCCCAGGGCCAGGACAGCTTTTCCAGACCTGCCTGTGTAGAGCTGGCAGGACTGTTTGGGTGCCTGTTCTGCAGGTGCCTGCCTCCACCTGTTGCTTGCCTCCTGGTTTCTCACTGCAGAGTGAGCAGTGCACCTGTTGTTACCCATGGCCATTCAACCTCTTCGTAGTCTACACTGCACATGTCTTCCCACTCAGTTCAGGGTGAAGTAGATTTGCAAGACCGAGGGAGCCTCACCATTTTGAGCCTTGTTGGGAAGCTCCAGTCACCTCTGGAGACTTTTTGGAACACACACACACTCACACACACACAGGCAGCTCCCCCAGCCTCCTCACATGCACCCAGTATGGGCTCATACACTCCTGTTCCACTTGGTCACAGTACGGATGTTCTCTCATACCCTGTCCCTAGCGGGCACAACCTGAGCCATGAGCAAAGGAACAGGGAATCGTGAAAAGTGGGGAATGGCTCCTTGTCCACTCCTGTGCCTTCCCTGTCCCCCCAGACAGGATCAGTGCTTCCTCACCCCGGGTGGTGGGCGATGCTCGTGCCAGGGCTCTGTGCACAGACATGAAACGCTGCAGCTACTATGAGACCTGCGCAACCTATGGGCTCAATGTGGATCGGGTCTTCCAGGAAGGTGAGCAAGGCTACCCCCAGCGTGTGGGGGAAGGGAGAGGCCAGGGGCTTGCATTATCCTTAGCGTTCAGGCATCCAGCCCTCTCTCTGTGAATGGTAGAAAATTAGCCTCTGTGGGAGGGAGGAGAGATCAGGGAGCCCAGGGATCTGCTTCATAGTCACAGAGTCTTTCGGGGCTGGAGGAACTGGTAGACGGCCGGCAGCCTGAGGGCCATGGAGACAAGGAAGTCGGCGCCTGTATCATCTCCCAGGGATTCCTCAAATTGGTGGGGACACAAGGGTGGTCTGGGGTATCTCCCTGCTCATGCCTCCTCCGCTTCCCCCTTTCCCCAGTGGCCCAGAAAGTGGTGACCTTGCGCAAACAGCAACAGCTTCTCGCTGCCTGCAAGTCCTTGCCCAGCTCCCCAAGCCACTCAGCTGCTTCGACCCCTGTCGCGGGGCAGGTGAGTTGGGACCACAGAGGGCCTGGCGAGGTGCAGCGGAGGGTCTAGAACCCGAGGCCAGGTACAGAATACTCAAGGAAGTTGGGGGAGTTGAGGGGGATGGATGGAAATGGCAGGAAAACTTTGTAGAAAGCGCATTGAGCTGGAAAGGAACCAGGTTTGAGGCACCATTGCAGTGTCCTTGAGTAAATCAGCCAGCCTCCCAAGGTCACCAGCTTAACCCATATGAAGACAAGCTTTGCAAAGTCCAAAGCACTATGGCAAGACTAGGGAGGACTTTTTTATTATTAATGAGAATATAAATAAATGGCGATGAGATCAAGCAACGTGGTTCCCAGTAAGTGTGGTTTGATGGCGGGGGGGGGGGAGGGGGTGGTCTCAACTCTGCTGACTCCTCCATCTGCCCCCAGGCTAGTAACGGAGGCCACACTAGCGACTACTCCTCTTCCCTCCCGTCCTCACCCAACGTTGGCCACCGGGAGCTCCGAGCAGAGGCAGCTGCCGTGGCTGGACTGAGCACCCCGGGCTCCCTGCACCGGGCAGCCAAGCGAAGGACCAGCCTTTTTGCGGTACTGGCCCTGCCGACCCCCATCCTCCTCTCTGCTGTTGCCTGCCCGTCTTCCCTAGTCACCAGACCCCTCTGTTGGCCCCTTTCTGTCTGTCCATCCTGCCCTCCCATCCGTGTATCCCCCAACTTACTCCAACGACCATTCCAGAATCGTCGGGGCAGTGACTCTGAGAAGCGGAGCTTGGACAGTCGGGGAGAGATAACAGGGAGCGGGCGAGCCATCCCGATCAAACAGGTGAGCAGCCCAGGGGCCCGAGGGCAAGGTGGGCCCGGCTGCTCTGAGCTGGCTTTCCTCCCACACATGTCTTTCCATGCTCCCCCAGAGCTTCCTGCTGAAGCGAAGTGGCAACTCCTTGAACAAAGAGTGGAAGAAGAAGTATGTGACCCTGTCCAGTAACGGCTTCCTACTGTACCACCCCAGCATTAATGTGAGTGGCAGCCACTGCCCTTCCGCTCTGCCTGTCTGTGCTTCTGACAGCACTCGCAATGGCTGGGAAGCTCTCGCGCTGGTCTCTTAGGTTTAGCTAGCACGTGTTAAGTGCCTGCCATCTACCCATGCCAGGGATATAGAGGTATACCTGGTCTCCCTGGGAAACAGCAGTCCACAGGGAGCACAGCCAGGGAGGACCTCCTTCCAGGAGGACCAGCCACTCGGGGGGTGCTTCCTGCAGGAGACAGAGTTGAGCCAAGTGTGACGGCCCCTTCTCTAGAAGCTGCCACCCAGTCCAGCTCCCAGGGCCCTCTCCAGTCCCTGTCTGGCCCCTAGTATTGGCTGCTGCCCAGCACCATCCAGGACCCCAACCTTCCCTACACTCTCAACCCCTGCTCCGCTCCAGGATTACATCCACAGTACCCACGGCAAGGAGATGGACTTGCTGCGAACCACAGTCAAAGTCCCGGGCAAGCGGCCCCCGAGGGCCATCTCTGCATTTGGCCCCTCAGCCAGCATCAACGGGCTGGTCAAGGACATGAGCACTGTGCAGATGGGTGAAGGCCCTGGTGAGCAGGGCCCCTGCACAGAGGGGCAGGAGAGGGGCTGGGGCTGGGGTGATGGGCAGGGGAGGAGAGAAGTGGGGGCTGGCGCTGGCCAAGTGGGAAGGTGGGCGATCGAGAGGGACCGCCTAAGGGATGGGGCTGGGCGGCACGGAGAGGCTCACCGAGATCTCATCTTATTCCCCTTCCCACAGAAGCCACCACTCCCATGCCAAGCCCCAGCCCCAGCCCCAGTTCCCTGCAGCCACCACCAGACCAGTCATCCAAGCACCTGCTGAAGCCAGATCGGAATCTGGCCCGGGCCCTCAGCACTGGTCAGTGGGGACTACCCCTCCATCCATTGTCTTCCAGATCTCAGTGGGATGTGGGTGGAGGCTTGGAGGCTGGGACAAATGCATGAGGGACCACAAGGAGCCTGCCCTGGGGCCAAGCATACCCAGCTATCTATTGTAGTTAAGACAAGCAGGCTCTCAAGCCAAACCTCCAGGCTAGCCACAGTGCTGAGTGACTTGCCCTCTCCATGCCTCAGTTTCCTCATCTGGGAAATGGAGACAATCGTTTCTACCTCAGAGGGTTGCTTCATTCTCCAGCACAAAGCCATGAATATTTGGGATGCTTTAATAGCAAGCAACATTGTAACAGTGATCCTCACAACAGCCTTGTCAGGTCAAGGTCAGTATTCCCATTTAACGGGTGAAGACACTGAGGCTCAGAAGATTAAGGGGCTTGCTCAAGGTCTCAAAGCCAGTAAGTGGCAGAGCCAGAACGTGAGTGGGGGTCTGACTCCAAACCGCTCTTCCTCACACCTCCCCAGGAGTGATCGAGGGGGAACACCATGGGAGGCACAGCTGAGGAGGGGCGCCCTAAAATGCCAGAGCTAGTTCAGGGGAAGAGATGGACTGTCTGGAAATCAGGAAGTCTGTGGAGGGGGCAACTGAGGTAGCTGTGTCCCCTTCCCTAAGACTGTACCCCATCTGGAGACCTGAGCCCCCTGAGTCGGGAACCCCCTCCTTCTCCTATGGTGAAGAAGCAGAGGAGAAAAAAGTTGACAACGCCATCCAAGACTGAAGGCTCAGCTGTGCAGGCTGAAGGTGAGGCTCTGGTGGGTGGTCCCACGCCCACCCAGGACCCTCATGCCCAATATCAGACCCCGGGCCTAGCTCCTGCAGCAGGAGGACTGTGCCCGAGCCCAGCGCTTGACTGTCATTCCCACGGCGCACAATTTAGTGGGGAAGCGAATGGCCCTGCCCGGCCCCTCCCCTTTCCATGCTCCCCAGCCAACGCCTTCTCCCCCGTAGTCTCCAGCACCCGTTCCCAGTGACACCCGTGAGTCTGTGGCTCTTGCTCCCTCTCCTAATGACCTCCCAGGTCCTGACCCAGCCCCTGCCTCTACTTACCACTCCAATCCCTGCGCCCAGAAATTCAGCCCCTGACTTCCGTGTCCTCTGCTGACTCTGCGACCCCCCAGCCCCTCCCCCAGTGACTTTCAATGTTTCAAGCTCCCAGAACAGCCGTGACCACAGCGATCCCTGATTCCTGCCCGCTACCCACACCTGCCACGTGACTCCCCCTGGCCCCAGGGCCCTCTCATCCCAGCCCTGTGACCCAGCTTCCATCCCTTTCCCCCACGTTCAGCTCCTGACCCTCCCTCCCCCTCCCAGAGGCTCGGCGCCTCACTGGTCAGGATCACCCGTCCCCCCAGTCCCCACTGCCCCTGCTCTCTGCCGGGTGCTCAGGCCCACGTTCCAGATTCGCCTACTCTCCTGGCTCTTGGCTTCCGCTCCACTCTGCTCCGGGGCCACTGACTTTAGTTCTGCTTTCTCTCCCCATCTGTCTGTCCTGCTTTGTCTCTGGCACTCTCTGTCACTATCTCGCTCCATCTCTCCACCTGCCTCTCTTTTTCTCCTTTCTTGCTCTCTTTCTCTGTTCTGCTTCTCCATTCTATCTCTATCTTCTTCGCTTCGGGAAACCAGCCAAGCGCAAAATGTGGAAACTAAAATCCTTTGGTAGTTTAAGAAATATTTATAAAGCAGGTAACATGCGGGCAGCCGGGCGGGGCACTCAGCTGGGGTGCAGAGGGGTGGGGGTGCCTCTGCTTTCCCCTGCATGTGCTGGGGCTTCCCGCTCTGCTCTCCCCTCCCTCTGCTTCCCCCACCCCCACCGCCCCACTCCCAGGGGCTCGGGAGGGCCATGGGGTGGGCGGGGCTTGGGGAAGGCAGCCCCTGCTTGAACTCTGTCCCTCATGACCCGGTCCCATCCCCTCACCCAGAGGAGAACTTCGAGTTCCTGATCGTGTCCAGCACTGGCCAGACCTGGCACTTTGAGGCAGCCAGTTTTGAGGAGCGGGATGCCTGGGTCCAGGCCATTGAGAGTCAGATCCTCGCCAGTCTGCAGTGCTGCGAAAGCAGCAAGGTCAAGGTAAATGGTTCAGGGAGGTGGGGGAGGAGTGGAGGGAGAGTGGGTGGGGGTGTGTGCGGGAAGAGCAGCGGTGTCCGGGCTCACCCCAACCGTCTCCGCAGCTGCGCACAGATAGCCAAAGCGAAGCCGTGGCCATCCAGGCCATCCGGAATGCCAAGGGGAACTCGACCTGCGTGGACTGCGGGGCCCCCAGTGAGTGCACAGGGCCAGCGGAGCGGGCGGGGCGGTGGCAGGCATGGGAGTGCAGTTCGGAGAGACCGGAGAGACCGCGGGTTGACCGCGGGCGTGTGCGTCCCACGCCGTGCAGCCGCGAGCCCACCTGCGCCCTCCGTCCCCAGACCCAACGTGGGCCAGCTTGAACCTGGGCGCCCTCATCTGCATCGAATGTTCTGGCATCCACCGGAACCTGGGCACACACCTGTCCCGCGTTCGCTCGCTCGACTTGGATGACTGGCCGCGGGAGCTGACCCTGGTGCTGACGGCCATTGGCAACGACACGGCCAACCGCGTGTGGGAGAGCGACACTCGGGGCCGCGCCAAGCCCACGCGGGACTCTTCGAGGTAGGTGTGAAGGGGCAGCCAGGGCTGGTGGTGTGGCTCCCGGGGAGGGGTCCTTAGAGCCCTCCTGGTGGATCCCTGGTCTCGCAGGGAGGAGCGCGAGTCGTGGATCCGTGCCAAATACGAGCAGCTGCTGTTCCTGGCGCCGCTGGGCAGCACCGAGGAGCCGCTCGGCCGCCAGCTGTGGGCCGCGGTGCAAGCCCAGGACGTGGCCGCTGTTCTCCTGCTTCTGGCCCACGCGCGGCACGGGCCGCTGGACACCAGCGCAGAGGACCCGCAACTCCGCTCCCCACTCCACCTAGCGGCCGAGCTCGCCCACGTGGTCATCACGCAGCTGCTGCTGTGGGTACGTGAGTGGGGGTGGGGTCCCAGGAGCTCGGCGGGGCCCCCAGTTCCCAGCGGGCACCTACCTGGACGTGGGTCCAGTGCGGGGGCAGCCGCTGGGGGCACACGGTCACGTGGCCGTTCCTGTCCCCTAGTACGGCGCCGACGTGGCAGCCCGCGACGCGCAGGGCCGCACGGCGCTGTTCTACGCCCGCCAGGCCGGCAGCCAGCTGTGCGCCGACATCCTCCTGCAGCACGGCTGCCCCGGCGAGGGAGGCAGTGCGGCCACCACGCCCAGCGCGGCCACCACGCCCAGCCTCGCCGCCACGCCCAGCCCCCGCCGCCGGAGCAGCGCCGCCAGCGTGGGTCGCGTGGACGCCCCGGTCGCGCTGGTATAGTTGCCCGGCGGGAGAGACCCCACCCCCAGGCGGGCCGGGCACGACCACACCGGGTGGACCGCCGGACAGATGCACCCACTCACCTCTCCCCGCCCCACGGGAGCACTTCCTACCCCCACGAGGGCACAGCCCCCACGCCTCCCGGAAGACACAAACTCACCCCCTCACCCCACCGAGGCATGGAGACCCCCGCTCCACACGCCCCCTCTCCACTGTTCCCACCCTCGGATCGCTCTGGGTCCCCCCCCCCCAACCCCGCTCGGTGTTTGCAGAAGGGGACGCCCCGCCGCGGCCGGGGCTCGCGGGCGCTGGGACGGGCCCGCTCGCGCCCCCTCGCGGCGGCGGGGAGACCCGGTCCTGCCAGCTGGCTCCGCGACCCCGCGGCGGCAGCCCATTCCCAGGCTGGCTCCTGGGGCGACGCCACACCGGAGGGAGGGGTTGGCCTTGGGACTTGGGCCACTATGGGGACCCCGCGCCTTCCAAGCTGATCTCACTGCCCAGCGAAGGAGGGAAGGGCAGCGAGGGGCAGGACCCCTGCTGCCTATGGCGGTGGGGGGGTCCCCAACCCTTTCCGTGAAAGGGACCATGAGGAGTGGATAGCAGGACGCACATCCCCCAGCCCCACAAACACACACGCGCACATGCACGCACGCACGCCCACCCAGGGATGGAAGCTAGAGAGTGGGGTGGGGGGCGAGCCAAGAGCCTGGGTGTCTCCTCGCTGCTACCTTGGGAGGGAGAAGGGATGAGGCAGGAGGGGGCTAAGGGGGCTGGGGCGGGGCCTTGTAATTTATTGCTCTGTTCCCCAACTTGGGGACGGGGGCGGGCAGGGGCGTGGGGAGGGCGTTTTGGGGTAGGGGAGCCAAGGGTGGGCAGGGGGTGGGATGGGGTGGGGGTGCTCTCGGGTTGTGAGTGTCTGTGACCGTGACTGCGTACCTGTGACTGTGCAGCGCCCATGGTGATCTGGGGTAGGGGGCACCTCTACAGTGGGACCCCTCCCCCTTTACTCTTCCTGTCCAGCCCCTCCCTCCCACTGGAGCAGACCCATCCTTCAATCCCATGATCCCTCCCAGCCAGGGCTGAGAGGGTGTGAGGGAGGCGGCAGGGTTTCCGGGCCCCCTGCCCTGTCCAGGGAAAGGGAGTGGTACCTGGACTTACCTGGCCCAGCCCTGCCTCCCTCAATCAACCCAGCCCTTGGCCGTCTGTGTCAGTGGTTTCCAGTCTTTTTTCTTTCTTTCTTTCTTTTTCTGGCTAAAATATTTTGCAAAGGACCAGGTAATTTGGGGAGGGGACTCGGGTGGGGGCAGGGGGGGAATGCCCCCTCTTCTCCTTGGAGGCAGGTGGTGTGAATCTTCTTCAACAGCAATTAAAGAGAAAGTGATTTTGTCTAGGGGGTGAGCTGCTGGTCTGTTCTTGAAGAGGCAGGTCAGGGTGTGGCCTTGCTCCAGGTGGGGTGCTGGGAGTGGCAGGGGTGCCTCCTGCTGGGGCTGGTGGCAGGGCAGGACCCGTGGGCATGGAGGTGGACTCTTGCAGGGGAAGCAGGGGGACCGGTGGGTGTGACGGTGGGCACTGACGGCCAGGATGACACCAGTTCTGGGAAGGAGTGGGATGTGGGGCCGAGTAGAGGATGTGGTGCCGGTGCAGGAAATGAGAAGAGGGGGTGGTTTTGGTTAAGGGCAGGAGGAGTCTTGCTGAAACCTCGCCCTCTGCTTCATAGCCAGGGGATCTTGGGCAGTGAGGAGGGTGAGATCTGTTTGTTTATAATCTGGGCAGTGTCCTCAGGGCACCTGGTAAGTGCTCCCCCCAGGGGCTGTGATCTGGCTCCCGAGGTACCACAGTAGAGCTGACAGTCGGGGCCCTCCAGGGCACTTGTAGGGGAAGGAGTAGGTTTCCAGGGGAAGACGTGCTGCTGTCTGCCAAGGTCTCTGGTGCCCGCACCCCCCTTGCTGGCTGATGCAGCCCATTTGCCCACCTGTATGTCATCCGTAGGGCCACCAAGGCCACAGCAGCCTACGGTTTCTGGTTTCCAGCACCTTAGCTCAGCATGCAGCCAGGTCCCCGTGTGTATGCAACTGAATGGGGCAGGGCGGGGCCAGCAGCCAGTGCGGATTTGGCCTGGCTACCGCGTGTTGCTGTCTGCCTTGAGGAATCAGTTGGTGGCACCAGCATCTTTGGTTAGGGTTGGTTCCAATCCGCAGCGTCAGATGTTCAGCGGCAGGTGTGCCACTGTGTTGACAAACAAGATGTGGGTGCAGGGCCACACCCAGGTCTGATTCTCATGGAAGCTGCTGCCCTGCAGAGTCCTGGGCTGGGTGACACTCGGCCACAGCCATGGGACCCAGAACAGGTGGATTCCGGGGGCAGGAACTGTGATGGGAGCAGGTGCAGGTGTGTGGCCTGGGCAGAGCAGAGGAAGAGGGCGAAGTGGCACAGGTAATGTCAGAAGGACCTGCCGTTCCCCCTTGGGTTCAGAGACAGATCCTGGACTGCCCCACTGCACCTCCAGTCTCCTTCCGCCTGGCCAGAGCTGTTAGGAGTGAGACAACGTGGGAAACAAGGACGCTGGAGAAAATGGCATTAGCTGGGAATGAAACCACAGGCCAGTGAGAAGTCTCCTTTAATTCTTGGCCCATGAAAAATGGTCTAGGTGCCAGCGAACCCCCCAACAGATCCCAACGCTCAGTGATCCACTGGGTTCTTTTTTTAGTGGGCTGCCACTCTGGCCCTGTGTGCAGATGCGGTAACAAAACATCAAGCCCTCCAGGTTACAGCAGGTCGGGTCCTAGAAGGGGACTCCCCTGGTGGTAGAGCTGCTGCCCCTCCATCTGTGCCATCGTCATGGCTCACCTGGGTTTCCTCGCTTGGGTTCCTGGTGCGTCTGCCAAGCCTGTCCCCACCCCCTGGTGGCCATCTGCCACACACCCTGCTCCCCTCCTCTTGTTTGCTATAGCACAGCTGGGGCAGAAACACCTCCATGGAGTCTTGCCAAAAGCCAAGGAGAGTAAAAAGGGATTTCTTATCCAAAGTACAGTGACGTTTCTCATTTCCTGAACTCAGTTTTTCTGATGATACCGAGGGCCACCCTGCCCCAGCCATTCCCCACTCGCATTTGCAAAAGATTTTGTTGGGGGGCCTGGCACCGTGGCTCACTTGGTTAATCCTCCGCCTGTAGCGCCGGCATCCCATATGGGCGCCGGATTCTGCCCCGGTTGCTCCTCTTCCAGTCTAGCTCTCTGCTGTGGCCCAGGAAGGAGGTGGAGGGCCCGAGTGCTTGGGCCCTGCACCCGCATGGGAGACCAGGAAGAAGCACCTGGCTCCTGGCTTCGGATTGGTGCAGCGCCAGCTGTAGCGGCCAATTGGGGAGTGAACCAACGGAAGGAAGACCTTTCTCTCTCTCTCTCTCTCTCTCTCTCACTGTCTGTAGCTCTACCTGTCAAATAAATAAATAAATAATATATTTAAAAATAGATTTTGTTGGCACCACCCCTCTACAACTCCAGTAACCCAGTGTCTCCAGAACCAGGGCCGGCTCAGAGTAACAACAGAAGTTCAAAAGCACTTCCTGTGCGCCAGGCCCTGGGCTGAGAGCATGGCGCACCACAGTCCTCATGAGGCCTCTTCAAGGCCACTCCTGCCATCCAGAAGCAGCCCACCGGGAAGCAGCATTTGCAGTTAGAGAACTCCCGCGCGGCCCCACTGATGGCAGGTGGGGGCGGGGATGTGAGGAGCTGACCCCCGCCGCTGCCTTCGTGGCAATTTCTCGAGCATCCCTCTCTCCAGACACACGAGGGACCTGCAGGGTGCAGGCGTTTGCCCGTTTACATCTCAAGATAGTACGGTTTAGGCCCTGGAGGGCCAGGCCAGCCCCACGCACATCCGTCAACAGCGCTGGACCTTCTCTGCACTCCTGGAGCCTGGGGCCCGTGTCCCCTGACCCTTCTATCTTGTGAGCAGAAAGCCCGTGCCCTTTGGGTGCGGGGCGTGGGGGTGCAGGAGGAGCGCCTCTGCAGGGGGATGCCCCCAGTGGGTGGGCTGTGGCACCTTTGGATAGGGTGTGAAGGAGGGAACTGGTGCCGACGAAGGGAAGGCACGACGGGAGAGCCGGGCAGGGAGTGTTCCGGTCCTTGCCGGGCCAGTCGGCTTTGCTGGACCGTCCTGGCCCCTTCTGCAACACCGCAGTCCCTGCTGATAGCACCCGGGAGGTGTGGAGCAAGGGCCAGCTGCAGAGAACAATGGCGCCCTGCACCCTGGGATCATCAGCGCGCCGTCTCCCCACCTGAGTCCCTGCCTTACCTCCCCTCCACCCAAAACACCCTGCTTGGATGGGCTGATGGTCCAGTTCTTTATTTAGAAACCTGATTGTTCAAAAAAACATGGTGGTTCTGCGCCCACCCTTTTCTTGGCTGGGATTGTGTCAGGGGAGACGGGCAGCATTCTCCGCTTTCGGGGCGACAGAAGTGAAGGTTCCCCACCTCGGAAGGGCCGGCGGGAAGGGCCGTGTGGCTGGGAAAGGGGAAGGGGCCTCCTGAGGCCCCCCAGGGGAAGGGGGAACAGTAACCCCGTCGGCAGCGGGGCAGGGGCCTGTTGAGCCCACTGCGCTCGCTCTCCCTGCAGTTCAGGGCCCATACCCGGGAGGGCCAAGGACAGGAAGGGGATGCCGGGAAAGTCTGGGAGGGCAAAGACCACGGGCAGCACCTAGCCCACAGCCCTCCGCGCCCCGAGCTGGGGCCCACAAAGTCCACAGCTCGGCGCCCTCTGCTGCTGTGCCCTCAGGGGCTCCAGGGGTAGGGGAAGGCTCCAGATTCCCAGGGGGCCTTGCGGGGCGGTCTCAGAAGTCGAACTCATCCAGGTCCCCGGTGCCCTCGCCGCCTCGGGAGCCCCACACCCGGCGGTAGTTGCTCTCCAGCTCCTTCTGCCGCTGCCGCTCTTTGTGCGCCTCTTCTGCTCCCTGCACCTGCGGGAGGGCTGGGTGAGCACCTGGGAGGGCGGCGCCGGGGACACTCCGGAGTCCTGGCTGGCCCTGCGGCAGAGGCCGGGAGCCATGCGTGGGGCGAGGCTGCCACCCGCCTGGGCAGCAGGACCACGCTGTCCACAGCGCTGCAGGGTGTGTGTGGTGTGTGTAAGTGTGGTGTGGTGTGTATGGTGTGTGTGTGTGGTGTGGTGTGTGTGTATGTGTGGTGTGGTGGTGGTGTATGTGTGGTGTGTGTAAGTGTGGTGTGGTGTGTATGGTGTGTGTGTGTGGTGTGGTGTGTGTGTTATGTGTGTGTTGTGGTGTGTGTGTGTGGTGTGTGGAGGGTGTGTGTGTGTGTGCGGTATGTATGTGTATGTGTGTGTGGTGTGGTGTGTGTATGTGTATGTGTATGTGTGGTGTGGTGGTGGTGTGGTATGTGTGTGTTGTGTATGGTGTGTGTGTGTTGTGGTGTGTGGTGTGTGTGTGTGGTGTGTATGTTGTGTGTGTGTGTGGTATGTGTGTCTGTGTGTGTGGAGGGTGTGTGTGTGGTGTGGTGTGTGTGTATGTGTGTGTATGTGTGGTGTAGTGGTCAGGGTGTGTGGTGTGTGTGTGTGTGGTGTGGTGTGCTTGTGTGTGGTATGTGTGTATGTGTGTGTGGTGTGTGTATGTGTGGTGTGGTGGTGGTGTGTGTGTGGTGTGTGTATGTGTGTGTATGTGGTGTGGTGTGTGTATGTGTGGTGTGGTGGTGTGTGTGTGTGTATGTGTGGGGTGGAGTGCTTGTGTGTAGTGGTGGTGGTGGTGTGTGTGTATGTGGCGTGGTATGCTTGTGTGTGTATGTGTGGTATGTGTGTGTATGTGTGTATATGAGTGGCGTGGTGTGCTTGTGTGTAGTGGTGGTGGTGTGTGTGGTGTGTGTGGCGTGGTGTGCTTGTGTGTGTGTGTGGTGTGTGTGTGGTGTGTGTGTATGTGTGTGTATGAGTGGCGTGGTGTGCTTGTGTGTAGTGGTGGTGTTGTGTGTGGTGTGTGTGTGTGTCATGGTGTGCTTGTGTGTGTGTGGTGTGGTGTGTGTGTATATGTGTGTGTATGTGTATGGTGTGTGTGTCTGTGTGTGGAGGGTGTGTGTGTGGTGTGTGTGTATGTGTGTGTATGTGTGGTGTAATGGTCGGGGTGTGTTGTGTGTGTGCATGTGTGTGTGTGGTGTCGTGTGCTTGTGTGTGGTGTGTGGGTATGTGTGTGTGTATGTGTGGCGTGGTGTGCTTGTGTGTGGTGGCGGTGGTGTGTGTGGTGTGTGTGTTGTGGTGTGTGTGTTGTGGTGTGGTGTGTGTGTGTGTGTTGTGTGTGTGTGTGTGAAGGCCAGGACTCAGGACTCGGCGGGGAGGACGCCCCTCACCAAGATGTTGAAGAAAATCTCCTTGAGGTTTTTCGTGTCCTCGTCGCTCAGCCAGCGCGCGTCCTCCTCGGCGCCGTCAGCCCCCGGCCGGACGATTTTGATCTCGATCTTCCCTGGGAAGGAGCGGTGCGGGCCGTGAGAGGCCGGGCGGACGGGGCCTTGGGCAGGGCCCTGCCGCCGGCCCCTGCACTTGCGCGGGCAAGCCCTTGCAGCCGCTCGCGCCCGCCGCCCCCAGGGCCCACCTTCCGCCGTGAGCCCCTCCCTCTCCAGCAGCTCCTTCACCAGCCCCTCGATCTGTTTCAGCTGCGGGTTTTCCCGTTTCATCTCGAGGACAGTCAGATCCCGATTGGGGCCTCCGTGACGGAGCTTGGTGACCCGGACCCGGACTCTGTGCTCAGGATCCTCCTCTTAGAGGGCGACACACACAGGGAGACAAAGCAGGGCCGTGACTCCAGGGTGCGGGGCGGCGGTCTGACCTCTCCCCAGGCCCTCGGTGGGCCTGCGGGCTCGATTCCACTAAACGTGGAGCTGAGCCGGGGCTGCCTCCCTGCGCCAGCCTACAGAACTCCGGCCACCGATTCCAACTCCTTCTCCCCACGCCCCCCCCCCAGTAATCCTGCCCATCACCTGTAGGGAAACAACTGGGTTTCCCAAAGCTAAAATCAAGCCACCTGCACCAACAGAGTGGGTTTAAGAAGCAGGCTGGGAAGCTGGCGTGGTGCTCCACACGCTGATCCTTCAAAGAAACCTCAGTATTCACGGAGCGGATGGAGGCTCTGAAACCGGGATGATGCACCTGGAATGGCCAGTGGCCACGCCCACAGGGGAGGCCGGGAGGAGGAGTGCAGCGTGGGGGGCATCCTTCAAGGACGTGGTCTCACACTCACTCAATTCCTGCCTGCCGATCACAAGGTGCCCGGCGTGGGCCTGGGCACCGAGCACACAGGAGCAAACCAGAAAAGCAGACACACGCGCTCTCCGACTGCTTTCCTAAAGGATGACGGGAGGTAACCGAGCGGGAGGGCAGCAGGGCGAACAGCGTTCCAGAGGGCAGCTAGAGGCTGAGTGCCCCCAGGAGGGAGGTGCACGGCGCCCCAGGCCCAGCAGCGGCAGGCGGCTCCCCAGCGGGCCTCTCACCTGCAGGCTGTGGCGACGGGGGCGGCTTTCTGGCGACCACCTTCCTCCTCCTGTGCTTCGTCAGCAGCTCTGGGCTCTGCTTCTCCTCCAGCCTTTTGATGAGCTTGCTGAGAGTGGACGTCAGAGCCAGCATGGCGCGATCGCGCTCCGACTCCTTCTTCAGCCCATCCGGGTCCAGCTCCTTCTCCGTCTGGAACGTCCAGCAGGGGTGGCGCGTTGAGGCCAGCAGGCCACAGCCCATCAGAGTCCAACACCGAGTGGCACCCCTGTCCCCGACCCGCCCTGCGGCCCCCCAGCCCCCAGCCTGGGCCACCCTGTGGGGCCGGCGGAGCGAGGCCTACCTCCTGGATGATGCTGTCCAGCTCCCGCTCCATGCCTGCCTTCACCTCGGCGCGGAGCCGCTCGCGGTCGGATGGGAGCAGGATCCCTTCCAGCTCCTTCTCAAACTCCCCCAGAAGCTGCCGCTCATCCTCATCCTCGTCTTCGTCCTCGTCCCCGTCGTCCTCCTCCCCCACCTCACCCGGAGGGTCCGCGTCACCCTTGTCCTTCCCCTCCGGTTCCCTCTGAGGGGCTTCTGGGATGTCCTCGTCCGGCTGCTCTTGGGCTGCGTTTGGCTTCCCCTGGGAGGAAGAGGGGGGAAGCGGTCAGGGTTTCCTGAGATGTCCAGGGGTCAGGCAGTGGTGGCTGCGGCAGGGGGGCCAGGGGGGCATGAAGGGCACCAGTCGGCTCTAGGGGGTCCGACTCAGGCCCAGGTCAGGGCTGGCATTTCAGATGCCCCCAGCCAGGAGGCGGGTTCCACCCCTCCCCTGAGCAGGGCCCACACCTTTTTCGTTCCACCTTTCAGCTCCTCTATCAAGCGAATCAAGTCGGCAGGACTCCGAATGACCTTGACCTGCACGTTGTTCTGAAAATCTGAGATGAAAAGAAAGGCATGGGCTTGTTGTGTCTTAAATTCACTTTTGACTTTTAAGGAGAAGGTCAAGGAAGGACCCGGCCCCTGTGTCCACAAGTCTGTGTGGTGCAGGAGCCAGGGGGAAACACCCCCACCCCCACCACCCACACACACATACTTTCCAGGGAGCACTGGGCCCCGGGACGTGCAGGCAAAGCCGGGTGTGAACCTTCCCCAGCGCATCGCACACTTTGGGGCCTCTTGGCCAGGACTCCAGGCTTCAGGGGCACACAGCAGCTCTTCCCTGGCTCCTGTCCTTCCCTTCCCATAAACCTTGGCCATCGCTTGTCTATTCGCTTCTGGGCACCCTGCTCCGGTCACTGATTTGTTCCCATTTAATCTCCCCACAAGCCTGGAAGGTGGGGCTTTCTAAGCCACACTTTGTGAATACGGAAATGGAGGTGAAGTTGTCTACCTAAAGGTATTACCTGGAGGGCAAAGTGGATTTGCTGCTGGTCTGGCTGCCCGGCCTCCCTCCTGGTTCACCTCCACCCTGCACCCACACTGCTGCCAGCCTCCAGATACACTAAAGCAGTAAGTAAGGGAGACAGGAGGGTGCGCCTCACCGCTGGGAGGGCCTGGAGCCACGTCTGCTGCCTCCGGATTCGGGTCCTGCTCCTGACGGGGAGCAAAGAGCAGAGTCAAGTACAAAGGCTGGTGTGTGCCCACCGTGCTCTCCAGGCAGTGGTCCTGGGGATGTCCTTGCATCCCCAGGGACACCTCAGCACCTCATCATCAACTCAGCCTGAGCGACCCCCCTTCCCAAAGCCCAGCTCCAGCCTCAGCGGAGGGGAGGGGGCTGAGAAGCTGGCTCACACCTCCGCCTCTGCCCCTTCCCCTCTGGGGGCCTGCTCCTCTGGCTCATGAAGCATCTTCCAGAAATCAGGTTCCTTACTGTCGTCCTTGGCTGGGTTCGCACCTGGGGTACAGAGAACGGGGGGGAATCTGAAAGGAGGGGAGAAAGGACGGGAGCAAACAGGACAGGGAACACGCCCCTCTGTTCCCAAGGGTCCCTGGCACTGTTCTGACCCGCCCCATCAACCAGCACAGGGCACCACGGAGAGTGAAGGTAAAGCCCAATCCTACCTGCTCTCTTTGGGGGTACCGCCCCAGGCTTGGCCTCACTCCACATTTGGGGCTCTAGGTCTTGCACCTCCTCTATGACTTTATTTTCATCCTGCTTTGAGTCTGCGGACAAACAGCACACGGGCAGCATAGGGACCAGTTCCTCTGGGCGATTCCACTCTATCGTCTACTTGCCCCCCCCCCATAAGTCCCCTTCCTCTTCTTCCTCTTCTGGGTGCTCACCGTCTTGCCTCTGCATGTAGGCCAGGTACTCTTCGGGCTGCAGGGAAGGGTGGCAGAGGATAGCCTGTGGAGCAGCACTGGGTGGGGGCCGGAGGAGAGGGTGGGGGCAGAGCCGGGGGGTCCGAATGGTCAGCACGTAAGAGCAGGACAGGGGCTCGTCCACGCGGTCAATGTAGTCCCCGGAAATGCCTGCACTCTCATCACAGAGGAACTGCCGGGACACAAAGGGCGAGGGGCTCGTGATGGGCCCCAGCACCTGGCGTGCGCTCTGAGAGCGGGCGTGTTTCATAAAGCATGGCTTATGTGCCAGGCACTGTGCACGTCTGGAAAATATGGGGCTTTGTAATTAATTATCACAAAAACCCAAGGAGGGAGAGATTAAGTGTCTCAACTGTGTGGCTCGAGGAACGCAGGTCCAGTGCAGTGAAAGCACTTGTTCAGGCTGGCCACTGGTAAGTGGTAAAAATGGGAAACGAACTCAGGCAGCTTCACTTCCGATCCATTTCCCTGCTATTGTGCCTGGGAAAGCAGCAGAGGATGGCCCAAGTCCTTGGGCCCTTGCACCCGTGTGGGAGACCTGGAGGAAACTTCTGGCTCCTGGTTTTGGATCGGCCCAGCTCCGGCCATTGCAGCCATTTGGAGTGAGCCAGAGGATGGAAGATCTCTCTCCCTCTGTCTTTCCTTCTCTCTCTCTCCCTCTGTAACTCTTTCAAATAAGTAAATAAATCTTAAAAAAAAAAAAAAAAAAAAAAGAGCCTGGAACTCCACTTCGGTCTATGGACAAGGACCCAAGCACTTGGCTTATCTTCTGTTGCCTTCCCAGGCACATTAGCAGGGAGCTGGATTGGAAGTGGAGCAGCCAGCGCTCTACCCGGCACTCTGAAATGGGACACCAATGTTGCAGGCAGTGGCTCAACTTGCTGTACCACATAGCCAGCCCTTAAGAGCTGATCTTTTGAAAAGATCAACAAAGGGAATAAAGCATTAGCCAGACTGACAAAGAAAACAACAGAGAAGACTTAAATTAATGCAATCAGGAAAGAAAGAGGGAACATTACTACCAACACTACAGAAATAAAAAGGAGTGTAAAGGAATACTATGAACATTTATACGCCAACATGTCAGATAAGTTCAACAAAACAGATAAATTCCTAAACTACCAAAACTGAAGCAAAAAGGAAAGAGATAGAACTAGTAATTAAAAAATCACCTGCTCAGAAAAGTCTGGGCTGCTGGGTTCACAGGTGAATTCTACCAACAGTTAAAACAGTAAATATCTTCACAAGCTCATTTAAAAAACAGGAGAGGCAACACTCTCCAATTCATTCTAGAAGTCAGCAGTATTAGCCTGATACCAAATGCACAAAAAGACATCCCAAGAAAAGAAAACCTCCTTTGAGTTCAGATTCCAAAACCCTCCACAAATACTGGTCAACCAAACTCAGCAGTATATAAGAACAATTATGCCGGGGCCGGTGCTATGGCGAACGGGTAAAGCCGCCACCTGCAGTGCCTTCATCCCATATGGGCGCCGGTTCGAGTCCCAACTGCTCCACTTCTGATCCAGCTCTCTGCTAATGGCCTGGGAAAGCAACAGAAGATGGCCCAAGTCCTTTGACCCCTGTACCAACATGGGAGACTTGGAAGACACTCCTGGCTCCTGGCTTCAGACCAGTGCAGCTCTGGCCATTGCAGGCATCTG
Organism: Lepus europaeus; assembly: GCF_033115175.1. NCBI lineage: Eukaryota > Metazoa > Chordata > Mammalia > Lagomorpha > Leporidae > Lepus > Lepus europaeus. The sequence continues at coordinate 63,360,922 of NC_084836.1, forward strand.
GGGAGTGAACCAGCAGATGGAAGACCCCTCTCTCTCTCTCTCTCTCTCTCTCTCTCTCTGCCTCTCTGTAACTCTGCCTTTCAGATAAAATAAATAAATCATTAAAAAAAAAGGAGGTAGAATTATACACCATAACCAAATGGAATTTATACAAGCAGTGTGGGTTGGGTTAACATAAAAATAAATTAAATACACAGTATCAATACGTGTACAGGAGAGTCTAACCAAGGCAGTTAGGCAAGAAAAGAAGGTAAAAGTCATATAGATTGGTAAGGAAAAATGTAAAACAATCTATTTGCAAATGACCTGATCTTGTATATAGAAAATCCTAAAGAATCCACTAAAATAGGAGTTGGAGGCCGGCGCCGCGGCTCACTAGGCTAATCCTCCGCCTTGCGGCGCCGGCACACCGGGTTCTAGTCCCGGTCGGGGCACCGATCCTGTCCTGGTTGCCCCTCTTCCAGGCCAGCTCTCTGCTGTGGCCAGGGAGTGCAGTGGAGGATGGCCCAAGTGCTTGGGCCCTGCACCCCATGGGAGACCAGGAGAAGCACCTGGCTCCTGCCATCGGATCAGTGCGGTGCACTGGCCGCAGCACGCCTACCACGGCGGCCATTGGAGGGTGAACCAACGGCAAAAGGAAGACCTTTCTCTCTGTCTCTCTCTCACTGTCCACTCTGCCTGTCAAAAAAAAAAAAAAAAATAGGAGTTGGAATTAATAAATAAGCTCAACAAGTTTCAATATTCAGGAATCAATTGTTTATATATTTGCAATAAAAACATCCCAAAGTGGAATTTTTAAAAATTTCACTTGGAATAGAATCAACAAGAATAACTAGGAAACACAGTCAGCACTGTGGTGTAGCAGGTAAAGCCACCGCCTGCAGGGCTGGTATCCCATATGGGCACTGGTTTGAGTTCTGGCTGCTCCATTTCCGATACAGCTCTCTGCCAGTGAGTCTGGGAAAACAGTGGAAGATAGCCCAAGTGGTTGGGCCCCTGCTCTCATATGGGAGACCCAGAAAAAGCTCCTGGCTCCTGGTTTCAGATCCACCCAGCTCTTGGCCATTGAGGCCATTTGTGGAGTGAACAAATGGATGGAAGATTCCTCTCTCTCTCTCTAACTCTGCCTTACACATAAAAAAAAAAAAAAAATTTTTTTTTTTTTAAACCTGCTGTGCCACAGGAATGGCCTCAAGACTTGTCATCATATACTTTTAATACTTTTTGAGTTTTATATTATGGGACAGAATTATCTGTTTAATAATCAGGAATTTAAAATACCCATAGAAACCTAGTGAGATACATAAGTAGCATTTGTAGAGAAAATTTTTATGAGATGTATTACTGAAAATGAATGAACCAGGAGTTCATTTCAAAGAGTTGAATAAAGAACAGCAAAATAAGTTCAAAAAAGTAGAAGGTAGGAAAATAAAGATGCGAGTGGAAATTAATAACATGGAAAACAAATACAGTAGATACGCTCAACAGAATCAAAAGTTGGTTTCCTGAAAAGGCTGACAGAAGCGAGCCTCTGGTGAGGCTGACAAGTAGCAAAGGGTGAAGGCAAAAGCAACCCAGGGAGAATGAAGAAACCTAATTAAAGATGCTACAGGAGTTTGACTTTACAGGTAAATTCTAGCAAACATTCATGGAATAAAAAATTCAAATCTGGTGCAGTCATTAGGCAAAGCCATTAAGTTGCCACATGAGACACCTGCGTCCCTGTCAGAGCGCCTGCTCCTCTGCGTCACAGCAGGTGATGGCTCAACTGCTGGGTCCCTGCCACCCCCGTGGGAGACCTGGACTGACTTTTGGGCTCCTTGCCTCAGCCTGGCCCAGCCCTGCTGTTGTGGCTATTTGGGGAATAAACCAGTGGAAGAAAGATCTCTCTGTGTTGGTCTCTCTGACCTTCCAATAAAATTAAATAAATAATTTTTTTAATTCAAATCTCCCAAGTATAAAAAAAGTGAGAACATTTTTAACTTACATTTTGAGACTAGCTAACCTTGTTCGCAAAAACATTATAAGGATAGTACTAGAAAAAAAAAGTACATGTCAATATCTCTCATGAACAGGTACACAAAAGTCCTTCAAAAAAATTGACAAATTGAATCCAGCAAGATCCAGAAAGGGCAGTCAAGAGTAACATATCTGATCAATTTAGGCCCACCTCAGGCAGGCAAGTTTGGTTCAGTCTTTGAAAATCTAAAAATTATTTTATTTCAAATTAAATATAGCCTTAAAACATATGCAGGAGAAATGCACAATACTGCGAAATCCACCATCACAGTGGGAATTTTAACAGACCTCTTTTTTTTTTTTAAGATTTTATTTATTATTTGAGAGGTAGTTATAGACAATAAGAGGGAGAGACAGAGAGAAAGGTCTTCCGTCTGCTGGTTCACTCCGCAAATGGCCAGAACTGCACCAATCTGAAGCCGGGAGCCAGGTGCTTCTTCCTGGTCTCCCATGTGGGTTTCCCAGGCCACAGTAGAGAGCTGGACTGGAAGAGGAGCAGCTGGGACTAGAACTGACACCAATATGGGATGCTGGTGCCGCATGTGGAAGATTAACCTACTGCGCCTCAGCACCAGCCCCAACACACCTCTTTCAATAATCACTGGCCCATAATTATGGCCAGTGCTGTGGTATAGCAGGTTAAGCCTCAACTTGCGGCGCCAGCTCCCCATATGGGTGCCGGCGCTGTGGCGCAGCAGGTTAACACCCTGGCCTGAAGTGCCGGCATCCCATATGGGCGCAGTTCAAGACCTGGCTGCTCCACTTCCAATCCAGCTCTCTGCTATCGCCTGGGAAAGCAGTGGAAGATGGCCCACGTCCTTGGGCCCCTGCACCCATGTGGGAGACCCGAAGAAGCTCCTGGCTCCTGACTTTGGATAGGTGCAGCTCCAGCCATTGCAGCCATTTGGGGAGTGAACCATTGGATGGAAGACCTCTTTCTCTCTCTCTGTCTCTCTCTCTCTCTGCCTCTCCTCTCTTTGTGTAATTCTGACTTTCAAATAAATAATCTTTAAAAAATAAAAAATTTAAAAAATTTTATTTATTTGAAAGACAGAGTTACAGTGAGAGGTAGAGACAGAAACAGAGAGAGGTCTTCCATCCATGGCTCACTGACCAGGTGGCCACAATGGCCAGATCTGTGCCGATGCAAAGCCAGGAGCCAGGAGCTTCTTCTGGGCCTCCCACATAGGTGCAGGGACCAAGCACTTGGGCCATCTTCTGCTGCTTTCCTAGGTGCAATAGCAGGGAGCTGAGTCAGAAATGGAGCAGCTGGGACAGGATCCAGAGCCCATATGGGACGCCAGCACTTCAGGCCAGGGCTTTAACCTGCTGCACCACAGCGCTGGCCCCTGCTACTTCAGTTCTGATCCAGCTCTCTGCTAATGTCCTGGGAAAGTGGTGGAAGATGGCCCAAGTGCTTGGGCCCCTGCACCCACGTGGAAGACCTGGATGGAGCTCCTGGCCCCTGGGTTCAGATCATCCTGGTTCTGGCCATTGCAGCCATTTGGTGAGTGAGCCAGCGATAGAAGACTTCTCTCTCTCTCTCTCTCCTTCTCTCTGTAACTCCGCCTTTCAAATAAATAATCTTTTAAAAAATAATGATTTAGTCAACATAAAATTAGAAAATCTGAGCAAGTCTTGAACTGAGTAATTAGAGAACATTTTTGCTTTCAAGCATAAACATACTATTTTAAGAAATTCACCATTGAATGAAGTCTCAATGATCACCAAAAGAATCATTCACACAATGGCATACATTTTGAAATCAGCAGCAATCATATAAAAACAACAAAAGCAAAATATTTGTTTAGAAATATAATAAACAATTATAAGTAAGTCTGAAGCAAAGTGGAAATCAGAGTGAAAACAGAAACACCACATTGTAACTCTGAGGGATGCGACCAGAACAGTGCTCAGAACGAGATGCGAGGTTGAAGCGCCTCATCAGGGAGGCAGACAGACAGAAAGCTGGTGAGGGGAGCATCCCGCCCCAGGAGTTACAGGAAGAGCTGCAGCTCATGCCAGGGACGGAGGATGATTTTCCTAATAGATAAAGAGCTCTTTAAAAATTGAGAAGAAAAAGATCAACAAGCCATCAGGAAAATGAACAAAGAATTTGGACGGTTGAAAGCGAACAGTAAAAAAAGAAAGAGGCTCCTAAATGGAGTAAGATTACACATCTTAAGAGAAATGCAAATTAAAGCCACATTAAGAAACCATTCTTCATCCGATGCCTCGCTGATGACTGGCCCAAATCCAAAAGTTTAAAAACATACAGGGCTGGCATGGCTGTAGGGAAACTGGCGCTCTGGCACATTGCTGGAAGGAGAAATTTGCCTAAGTGGGGTGAATTGGCAATACATATCAAAACTACGTGTCTACTTCCAGAAACTGCATCTACTTAGACTCTGTAGGTACAAGACGACTCCCAGTGGCACCGTTGTGTTCATAAAAGATTTTTTTTTTTTTTTGACAGAGTTAGACTGAGAGAGAGAGAGAGAGAGAGAAAGGTCTTCCCACCGTTGGTTCACCCCCCAAATGGCCGCCACGGCTGGAGCTACGCCGATCCGAACCCAGGAGCCAGGTGCTTCCTCCTGGTCTCCCATGAGGGTGCAGGAGCCCAAACACTTGGGCCATCCTCCACTGCCTTCCCGGGCCACAGCAGAGAGCTGGAGTGGAAGAGGAACAACCGGGACTAGAACCTGGAGCCCATATGGGATGCTGGCGCCACAGGCGGAGGATTAACCAAGTGAGCCACGGCACTGGCCCCTCATAAAAGATTAAAACATGAACATCTGGCCGGTGCCGCAGCTCACTAGGCTAATCCTCCGCCTTGCGGCGCCAGCACACTGGGTTCTAGTCCCGGTCAGGGCACCGATCCTGTCCCGGTTGCCCCTCTTCCAGGCCAGCTCTCTGCTGTGGCCAGGGAGTGCAGTAGAGGATGGCCCAAGTCCTTGGGCCCTGCATCCCATGGGAGACCAGGAGAAGCACCTGGCTCCTGCCATCGGATCAGCGCGGTGCGCCGGCCGCAGTGCGCCTACCGCGGCGGCCATTGGAGGGTGAACCAACGGCAAAAGGAAGACCTTTCTCTCTGTCTCTCTCTCACTGTCCACTCTGCCTGTCAAAAAAAAACACAAACAAACAAACAAAAAAATAAAAAAAAAACCATGAACATCTGTTTAACTTGGCCGTGGATTTAGGGACCTCTGGGACATTATTTTTTGGTGTGTTTGAAATGTCACATGATTAAAGACAGGAGTGCAGATTCAAGTCGTTCCAGACAGCTAGCCTTTGTTCCCTAAGCTCACGAGGCTTCACCACACCTGCCTACAATCACACATGTGGCCGACTTGGGTGGTCCACCAGGGCGTAAGACCTAAAAATGAGAAGGGACCAGGTGGCAAGGCCCTCATCTTTCTACCAGCAAAATCCGCAGTCCACAGCAAATACTCCACCCTGTGTGCAAGTTCCAACCCCAGAGCCTTCCTAGGGTTGGAACTTGTACACAGGGTGCAGTGTTTGCTGTGTTCCCAACTCCATCCAAAGCCTCTTCTCACCTGCTCTCCCATCATCCTTTCTCCTCCTCTGTACCATGTCCACCCAACAGCATTTAAACATGCTCTGGTCTGTTCCATCTCAAAACGCACATCAATAACAGAGCACGTGCCTCTTCCGGGTGATTTCACCACGACGCAGGGCTTCAATCACAAAGGACGTGAGGCGACTCCCAGCACCTGGGTTCAGCTCATCCTCTCTTGAGCTGTGCAGCCACAGACCCACAGCCTCCTTAGCAATTTCCACTTGGAGGCGGACTTTGCCCACGTGCAAAGCCAAATTCACCACGTTCCCTCATCAAGCCCATGCTATGCAGTCACACAAGTCAGAAACCTGGAAAAGCATTCTCGACCCCTTCTATCCGGTTTGTCCCCCTAAATCTCTCTCTAAAATGTCACGTTTCTTCATCCCAAGGCCACCTTTCTTTCTCACCTAGTAGTCCATAATTCTTCACATAATTCACTGGCTACACATTGTCTCTTGGATTGTCCTAAGTGCTCCACATACACAGCTGGAGTCCCTCCCGCCCTGTGACCTGTCCCCTAACAACTGCCCAGCCTCCTCTCCCAGTGAGCCCTGCAGTCCCTGGAGTATCTACTGATCCAAGGGACAGGCCGTTGCCTCTTGCCTCCAGGCCTCTTGCATTCCTCACTGCGCCTTCCATGGAGAAGCCAGGCCCCCGCCCCTCCCACCCTTCTGCACCTGCTAGACTAACTCCTCATCCCCCAACCAGCAGCTCCCAGGTCACTTTTCCCAAGAGGTCTCCCCTTGACCCCAGACTCACTCAGTTTCCTTGTTTTGTGCTCCCCAGTGATCTGTGTTTCACCAGTCACTGTATTTTTTTTTTTTTTAAGATTTGTTTGTTTATTTGAAAGGCAGTGCAACAGAGAGGGGAAAAAAGGAAAGAGAGAAAGTAAGAGCTCTTCCATCTGCTGGTTTACTCCCCTAATGGCTGCAAGGGCCAGGTCTGGGTCAGACCAAAACCAGGATCCAGGAATTCCATCTGGGTCACCCACATGGGTGGCAGGGGTCCAAGCATTTGGGCCATCTTCTGCTGCCTTCCCCGGCTGCATAGCAGGAAGCGACACAGCCAGGACTCAGTCTGGCACTCTGATATGAGATGCCGGCACCACAAGTGGCAGCGTAACTCTGTGCCACAAGGCTGGCCCTGTCACAGTATCTACCCAGCGTGTTGTGCCGTCTAGTTAACACCTGTCTCCTGAGAGCAAGACTCATTTCTCAGTCACCATTTTATCCCCGTGCTGTTACAGTCCTTGGCATAGGGCATACATTCAATAAGTATTAAGAAATATAGCCTTTGCCCTCCGTTCTTGGAATATTCCAGGCAGACACTCAAAGAAATAATTAGAGTACAGTGCAGTGCTATGAAAGGTTCTATACTTGGGAGGTGTGTGGCCTGGGTTAAGAAACGTGCATCCCAAATCAGAGGACCCAGCTCCAGTCACTGGCCCTGGCTCAATCCCGGCTTCCTGTTGAAGTGGACACTAACAGGCAGTGGTGGTGGCTCAAGTAGTTAGGTCCCTGCCAACCACATGAGAGACCTGGACTGTGTCCCCAGCTCCTGGTTTTCATCCTGGGCCAGTCCCAGTTGCTGCGGGCATTTGGAGAGTGAACCAGCAAGTGGGAACTCTCTCTTGATAGTTAACTGTTCTAATTCCCTCTCTCTGCACCTCCACCTCAAGCCAATGAAGGAATGTTTTAAAGACTGCACATTCCTATGCATGCGGATACTTGTGGGCACTTCAGAAAGCCCACAGAGGAATGGAATTCAAAGCGAAATAAATCCATGCACATGGGTATGAAGCAGCTAACCAGCCTCTGGGTCAGCCAGGAAAGGCGCCATTTGAACCAGCTGTCATTCATTCCAGTCAGTCACTGAGTAATTTCTGGGCACCTACTTGGTACCAGGCACCATTCCAGGCGCTGAAGATACCGAAGAAAACAAGAAAGACATAGGCCCTACCTTCCTGGAGCTTATTCTACCGGTGGTAGACAGAAACAGATACTGAATTTTAACAAATAGGGTAATTTCAGGCAATGATCCACACTCTGAAGACTAGAAGACACTGTCCACACTCACCAGTTCAGGAGGAGAAGCACATGCATGTGTATGTGAGGTGGCCCTGTGTGGCAGTGCCCTTAGAATGTAACCCGAACGAGGCAGGAGCCAGACTTTCAAAGGTCTGGGGGAGGGAACAATGAGAGCCACTGGTTTAAAGGACAAAAGGCGGCCAGTGTAGCAGAAACACGATGAGTATTTTTATCTCCAGCCTAGATCTCGCCCTGAATTCCAGACCCACAGAGCTAAACGCCAACCGCACATGCTACAGGAATGTCTGATAGGTACCTTGACCTGCGTATGTCAAAAACCAACTGAACTGCCTCCCCCAAACCTGCTCCTTCACACGTCAGGAGATGACGATGCTATGGTTCCAACGGCTCACACGGAAACCTCTGGGGTCACCCTTTCCTCTCTGCCACGTCCCCATACATCAATAAATCTTCTCGGCTCTACCTTCAGAACAGAGACAGAACCTGCCTATTTCTCACCCTCTCTGCTGCTACTATTCAGGTCAGTGCTGAAGCACAGCAAAATCAGTGACGGTTTTCCAGCGCTGGGAGAGAAGGGACCTGTGGTTACAGTGGCAGACTGGAGCCAGCTCACGAATCAGCTCACAAGAGACAACTGATAAATCTGGGGGAATGTTGCAAGACAGCTGGCATCCTGATGTGGGCATGACTGGAGTATCTGGACCACAGATATTGGCAAGCATTACAAATCAGGGCTCCTCCCCCAGCACACCCACCCTGCCCAGGGATCTGGGCGGTCAACACTTACTAGCACACACTGCACATGCAAATCTGTGTTATGGGAAGGTAAGGCTGGTGGGTGGCATGTGGCAGGTGTGTGTGTTTGTGAATGCATCAGAATCTCCTGAGGCTCTCTGCCCACCACACGTCGGCATGCTGAGGGGCACTTGTTAAGAGGCCATTGGTTGGGGCCAGCGCTGTGGTGTAGCGGGTAAAGCCACCACGTGCAGTGCCGGCATCCCATATAGATGCCAGTTCGAGTCCCAGCTGCTCCACTTCTGAGCCAGCTCCCTGTTACAGCCTGGGAAAGCAGTAGAAGATGGTTCAAGTGCTTGGGCCCCTGCACCCGTGTGGGAGACCTGGAAAAAGCTCCTGGCTTCTGGCTTCGGACTGGTGCAGCTCCGGCCATTGCGGCCAGTTGGGGAGTGAACCAGTGATGGAAGAACTCGCTCTCTCTCTGCCTCTGCTTCTCTCTCTGTGTAACTCTGACTTTCAAATAAATAAATCTTAAAAAAAAAAAAAAAAAAAAAAGAGGCCATTGGCTGCAAACAAAAGGTGAGTTGTTTTTTTTTTTTACAGGCAGAGTGGACAATGAGAGAGAGACAGAGAGAAAGGTCTTTCTTTGCCGTTGGTTCACCCTCCAATGGCCGCCGCGGTAGGCGCGCTGCGGCCGGCGCAACACGCTGATCCGATGGCAGGAGCCAGGTGCTTCTCCTGGTCTCCCATGGGGTGCAGGGCCCAAGGACTTGGGCCATCATCCACTGCACTCCCTGGCCACAGCAGAGAGCTGGCCTGGAAGAGGGGCAACCGGGACAGGATCGGTGCCCTGACAGGGACTAGAACCCGGTGTGCCGGCGCCGCAAGGCGGAGGATTAGCCTAGTGAGCCGTGGCGCCGGCTCAAAAGGTGAGTTTTAAGAGACGCCTAGAATGAATGGGCTGTGTTATTCATGCTGAGAGAATTAGACTCCTTTCCTTCATCTCACTTCTTCGTAATCTCAGATTCACTTCTGCAATTCAGACCGCGTATCCCACGAGGGCAGGGGCTACACACTCACCACTGCATTCCCACGTGGCCCACAAGCACAGCAAGACCCCACTGAGGAGCTGGTTGATGATGAGAGGGGGCTCAACGTGGAGCAGGAGTCAGGTGACAGGAAGGACAAATGTGGGGGAGGTGGGGGAGCATGGACATGGTTGGGGCACAGAGAGAAGATCTGGGAACTGCTGGCCTGAAGGGCATGTGGATAGCCAGGCGCTGAAACAGGCGGCTTCCCCTTCAGGTTTAGGGCCTGGGAGAGCCCCGCCACACTGTCCCAGGCCAGCCTGCCCTCCTCCTCTAGAAGGGGAGCTGTCACTGAGGGAGTTAAGACTCACCCGAACCTCAGCCTCCCGGGGCCTCCCATTGAGGTCGCACTTGGACCCATTGCCATAGGTCTGGCTGTGGTAGCGTTTCAGGCGATGCTGCTTGGAGGCCTGGAGAAGACATCGGGCCGCAGGGAGAGGGTGTGAGAAAGACAGCAAAGAGAAAGGACAGCACCGAACCCCTGCTGGGACCTTGAGGCCTCGGGAACCCTGGCCCTAGGGCACTTGGTCCTACTGGCCAGCAAGGCCCTAGAAAGTCGTCAGTGAACCCTGACCCTCCCCTTCTCGCCAGATCTTTCGTCCTGCAGCCCAAAGCCCTTTCTCCTCCAGGCCCACGCTCCCGCCACCTTGGCTGTTTCATCATCCCAGTCGAAGGCCGATTGGTAGTAGCCGAGATACAGGACTTCACCTTTGATCTCTGAATCTGCAAGAGAAGCCACAGGGAAGGAATTACTGCCTTCTAAGAGGCGGCGGCAGGAGGAGGGCTGGGGAGGCGGTCCCCTTCCACCACAGGGGGAAACGGGCGAGCGAGTCACCTTCCATGTGGTACTGCTGGATGTGGCGTCCATAACAGAACTCGTACGTCCACCAGTCTTTGGTCTGCCAATTACAAAACGAAGAATGGGTGGGCCCAGGTGCAGATGTCTCTTCTCGGAACCAGTCCCGGGCGCCAAGACACATAACCTCTTGTCTACTTCTCATCTCCCTCTACCTCCACACTCAATTCTCCAGCCCCTCACTGAGGAGGAAGAGCTGTTTTCCTTCTGTGACACAGAGCGAGAACCCCAAACTCTGTTCTCTGCCTGGGGGCTCCCACTTTTTTTTTTTTCAAGATTTTGTTTTTAATCCTTTGCCTTCCATAAAAATAAGGAATCATGTTATCCTTGAAGCACTCAGAGCAAGTCAACTAACACTCCTCGCACTGTGCTAAGCACCCGGAAGGCAGCCATGAACAAGACGAGTTGATCTCATGGAGCCACATTCTAGAGCTTGGGAGTCAGACCAAAAATAAACAAACTCATTCAGTTAATATTCATCTCCCGAAAAGTGCCATTATAATAAAAAAAAAAAAGTGGGATACTGTGACAAGTGACAGAAGGGGCTGACTGCAGAAGGTAGGCTTCCCCGAGGAAGTGCCCCTCCTGTGCCACAGTGACACCTCCTAGTCTGAAATCAGCCGTCCTGTGTCTGAGGTTGCAGGAGTCTGCTTCTTTCCTGGCTGTGTTACACGCCCACAGGTGACCACTCCAATGGCCTTCTAAGCTCCTACAGGTTCCCCAGGCCCCACCCCCACTCGCTGGCACCGCAGCTGTCAGAGCGGCTGCCGGTTCCCAAGCCCTTGGTCCATCCCCACAGGTCGTCTCACCTTGAGCAGGCAGGGAGCATCTCTCATGGGGCTCAGCAACTCCGGGATCCCAGGCCCTTGGTACGCAGGTGTCTCCTCCTCCCTCTCCCGCTGGAAGTGGATAGCTCCAGCGGGCAGGCGACACTCGTAGCGCTGTTTGTACTTGGAGGAGACGATCACCACGTCCGAAGCTTGGCTCTGGGAAAGAAGGGAAGGTTGGGGGCCCCAACGCAAAGAGAGGCTGCGATTAGAGAAAACACCGAGATCCCTCTGCGGACCCTGGCTACAGAAGGAGCCAAAAGGCCTCCGTGGTCTGGGGGGCACTCCTCCTTCTCCACGGAGGCGGAGACTGGGTGTTGCACCGTGAACCGCGACCTGCAGGCTGACAGCTGGAACTCCTCTCCCCGCAGGCCCCGGGCCCCAGGGAATGGGTCTCAGGCTGCGATCACCAGGAGTCACTGTAACAGCCCTACCTACTCTTCCCGATCCCCTTAGGCTCCCCCCCACACACACACCCCAGCCTCCGCAGCTACCTTCCTTTCTCTACCTTCTCTCCTCCTTCCTCTTCTACCTCGGACCCTCGCCCCTCACACGCCTTCTCACCTGCCCTCCCAAGACTGGCAATGGCAGGATCTCGATTCCATAACGCATTTCACTCAGCTCCTCCAGGTTCAAGCTCCCAACACCGCCGGTCAGACTTGCAGGTAACAACAGCCCCAGAAGCAGCAGCCCCAATAGGCTGGACAGCAGCGTTTCCGCCGCCATCTTTCGTTCCCCTTCTTAACCAGAGACGCTCCTTCCGCCCTAAACCTGGCAGCGGCTTCACCCCTCCCATTAGCGCCGCAAGTTCTCATTGGCTACGCGTTCTGTCCCTCTCACGTACCTGATTCCCATTTGTAAACGTGGCTCCAAAGTTCCCGGGGAGGTGGACCACGACGATTGGCACCATCAATCACTGCGCGTGATTGGCCAGAGATGCCAACCAATCAACGACGAGATTAGACCCCCACCCCTTATTCCCCCAGTTCCATAGAGGCGTGGTCTTGCCCTGGGCGCGTTTTGGCAGCTTTTCGCTCTCCTCGCCCAGCTGTCCCGCGCATCTCTGCTTAGCGTATTTTTTAGACCTTTCATGCAAAGTGTCCCGCCCCGCGCAGAGCGGAGTATGGGGGCTGACGGATGGGACGTTAATGAACACTTTTTGCAAAACAAGCGATTATTAGAATCATACCTCTTTTCGTACATACACTACTTCAGGGCAATCAGGTAATCTGTGTCAGAGTTTCTGCACGATCCTGCAGTTATTCTCCAATAAAATGATCCCAAAGGAATCACGGGAGCTGTCGGTGAAAGGCAGAGTAAGGTGCTAACGCACCTATTATTGAAAAAGAAAAAAATAAATAAATAAATAAACACCAAAGAACAAAAAGGAAAGGGGGCAGATGCAACGTCTGCGAAGCTGGAAAGCCGGCAGAGGAACAGCAACCGGCTTAGCAGAATGAGAAAGTCGGCCCCTAAACAAAGGTAAACACGAGCATGGTGCCGCTGGAAAACGCTCTCTGGGGAATTTCCCCAGCACAAGAGGAAAATCCCAAAGAGAAGCTCCTCAGGGCTGTCGAGTGAAGCACACAGTCCCACAGGCGAGCCGCAGCCCTGCGCCGACTCCAGTCTGCTTGTTGACCTCCTGGCTCTTAACGATACAAGGTCAGGCAGTGTCCTTAGACGTTTAAGGAAGGACTTTTAAGGTATAAGAAAGAAACCAAACCAAGCAAGGAGGGGAAAAAAAGCAAATTAGAGGTAATAAAGATTAGGGGAGGGCAAAAATAAGACTATATATATATATATTGACAGGCAGCAGGCAGAGTGGATAGTGAGAGAGAGAGAGACAGAGAGAAAGGTCTTCCTTTGCCGTTGGTTCACCCTCCAATGGTCGCCGCGGCCGGCGCACTGCGCTGATCCGATGGCAGGAGCCAGGTGCTTCTCCTGGTCTCCCATGGGGTGCAGGCCCCAAGCACTTGGGCCACCCTCCACTGCACTCCCAGGCCACAGCAGAGAGCTGGCCTGGAAGAGGAGCAACCAGGATAGAATCCGGCGCCCCAACCGGGACTAGAACCTGGTGTGCCGGCGCCGCATGGTGGAGGATTAGCCTGTTGAGCCACGGCACCGGCCAAGACAAATATTTTAAAATTTAAAAACCCCACCATCTGTAGCCTCAGAAAGGTGAAACAGTGTATCCATAAAATGACAATGGAAGCTGTTTTTTTTTTTTTAAAGATTTATTTATTTGAGAAGCAGCATTACAGAGAGAGAGAGAGAGAGTCTTTCATCTGCTGGTTCACTCCCCAAATGCTGCAATGGCTGGATCTGGGCCTATCTGAGCCAGGAGCCAGGAGCTTCTTCCAGGTCTCCCACATGGGTGCAGGGTCCCAAGGACTTGAGCCATCTTCCGCTGCTTTCCCAGGCACATTAGCAGGGAGCTGGATTGGATGTGGAGCAGCCAGGACTTGAACCGGCGCCCATATGGGATGCTGGCGCCACAGGCAGAGTTTAACCTACTAGCCCCTGGAAGCTGTTTGAAAAGGCCCCACTGGGCAGAGTCGCTGGCACAGAGGATCAAGACACCTCTTGCCAGGCTGGCAGGTTGAAGTCCTAGGCTGCTCTGCTTCCCATTCAGCTTTGTGCTAATGTACCTGGGAAGACAGTGGAGATGGCCCAAGTAACCTGCAGCCCTGACACCCACGCAGGAGACCCAGATGGAGTCTTTGGCTCCTGGCTTATGCCTGGACTAGATCTGGCTGTTGCAACTGTTTGGAAAGAGAACCAGGGATGGAAGATTCTCTCTGTCTCTCTATCTCTGTCTCTTTCTCCCCCTTTCAAATGGCCACAAAGGCCGGAGCTGGGCCAGACAGAAGCCAAGAGCCAGGAGCTTTTTCTGGGTCTCCCACGTGGGTGCAGGGCCCACTTGGGAGCACTTGGGCCATCTTCAAGTGCTTTCCCAGGCCATTAGCAGGGAGCTGGATCAGAAGTGCAGCAGCTGGGACTTGACCTGGCGCCCATATAGGATGCTGGCACTGCAGGTGGTGGTTCAACCCACTGTGCCACAGTGCTGGCCACGGTAAATCTTTTTTTTTTTTAAATAAAGTAATTGCTATTCAGATAAGCAAAAGGGCCTCTTAGAAATCAAAACCATGCACCGGGTTCTAGTCCTGGTCAGGGCGCCAGATTCTGTCCCAGTTGCCCCTCTTCCAGGCCAGCTCTCTGCTGTGGCCCGGGAGGGCAGTGGAGGATGGCCCAAGTGCTTGGGCCCTGCACCCCATGGGAGACCAGGAGAAGCACCTGGCTCCTGGCTTCAGATCAGCGCGGTGCGCCGGCCGCAGTGTGCCGGCCGCGGCGGCCATTGGAGGGTGAACTAACAGCAAAGGAAGACCTTTCTCTCTGTCTCTCTCTCTCACTGTCCACTCTGCCTGTCAAAAAAAAAAAAAAAAGAAGAAGAAAAGAAAAAGAAAAGAAATCAAAACCATGATAGGTGAAATAAAAATTCGTTAGAAAAATTGGAGAAGGTTTAAGATCAAATTGGCTTGACTTCAGGAGAAAATTGATGAAAATTAGAGAATCAGTCCAGAGGGTGGAACATCTAAAAACTGACAACTTCAGGAGAGCGGAGGCTCAGAAGGAGAGAAGTTGCTCAGGAAGTCCCTCAGCAGCGTTTCCCTGCGCTGAAGAGCTGAGCCTGCGAAGGGAAGGAGCAGAACAGAGCAGGAGGCATCGCCATCGCTCTTTGTAATTCTGTTAAATAAAAATAAATCTTTTTTTTTTTTAAAGGAAAGCTAAACAGATTTGTCTTCTTTGCAACAGGGAAATGGAAATATCTTCTTTTTTTAAAATTTTCAAAATTTTATTTATTTGAGAGGTAGAGTTACAGAGTGAAAGTTCTACAGAACTAGGTCTATCCAAAACCAGGAGCCAGGAGCTTCTTCCAGGTCTCCCAAGTGGGTGCAGGGGTCCAGGCAATGAGGCCATCTTCTGCTGCTTCCCCAGGCCATAGCAGAGAGCTGGATCAGAAATACAGCAGCCAGGACACAAACCGGCACCCATATGGGATGCTGGCACCACAGGTGGAGGCTTAATTTACTAAGTCCACAGCACCTTAAAAGCATGGGCCAGTGATGTGCCACAGTGGGTTAAGCTGCTGCCTGTGACACTGTCATCCTGTATGGGTGCCGGTCTGAGTCCTGGATGCTCTACTTCCAATCCAGCTCCCTGCTAATGCACTTGGGAGAGCATCAGTAGATGACTTAAGTATTTGGCCCCTGCACTCTCGTGGGAGATCCGGGAGAAGCTCCTGGCTCCTGGCTTCGGATTGGCTCAGCTCCAGCTGTTTCACCCATCTGGGGAGTGAACCAGCTGATGGAATATTTCTCTCTCTCTCTCTCTCTCTCTAACTCTGCCTTTCAAATTAATTAATTAATTAATTTTAAAAAGCATGGTAGAGTCAACAAGACAGTAAAGAACCAACAGGCCCAAATCTAAAGGAAGTAGAAAACTAGAAAGGTATTAAAATTTTGGTCCTCAGGGCCAGCACTGCGGCATAGCAGATTAAACTGCCGCCTGCATCCATATCAGAGCTCCAGGTCAAGTCTCAGCTGCTCTGCTTCTGATCCATCTCGCTTCTAATGAGCCTGGGAAAGCAGCAGCAGAAGGCCCACTTGGGCTCCTGCCTCCCACGTGGGAGACTCGGATAGAACTCCAGGCTCCTGGCTTCGGCCTGGCCCAGCCCCAGCTGTTGTGGCCATTTGAGGAGTGAATCAGTGGGTAGAAGACCTCTCTGTCTCTGTCTCTGTCTCTGGCATTTGCTCCAAGGGCATTTGCCAAACTTGCAGACTTGAACTTCGTTTGTTTTCCTGGGAAGGAGCAGAAGCCCTTAGGGAAAGCTTGAGAGAAGACCACCTCTGTAGTGAGCCTGCCACACCTCCCCATACCCAAACAGCTGCAGCAAAAGTTGCCTTGATGGCGAACAGAGCCTGGGAATTAAGTGGGCCCTTGATGAAATGTGCAATCCAGTTTCAGATCTGGGTGGTTTCAACTCCACCACCAACAAAAACGTAATCCATGAATGGGAAGTGGCTCCGAAGGGACAGGTGTTTGGCTCAGAGGCCAAGACGCCCTTGGGATGCCCACATGCCACATGGAGGGCCTGGGCTGGAGTCTGGCTCTGCTCCTGACTCCAGCTTCTTGCTAATGGGCACCCTAGGAGGCAGCTCAAGTCCTTGGTCCCTACCACTCATATGGGAGACCCAACTTGAGCTCCCAGCTCTGACTGGTGCAGGCATTTGAGAAGTGAACCAGCAGATGGAAGATGTCTCTCTATCTCTTTGTCCCTCCCTCCCTCTCTGTCTGCCTTTCAAATAAATTTAAAAAATTTTAAAATAAAATTAAAAGTAGGTGGCTGTGAGAAGGAGAACATAACACTGCCAGGCACCTGGCAGAAACAAAGCAAATCCCCCTTGGGGTCCTTTTAGCCTAAGCACCAGGGGCCTCCTACAAACTATCTTTTCAATGAAAATTCCTAACTCAAAATCAAAAAGCAACTAAACACACAAGGAGATAAGACACCATGAATGAGAACCAGGAAAAAAAAAGCTTTAACAGTAGAAACTAAGCTTCAAAGACTCTGGGCATTGAAATTATCTGACACAGATTATAAAACAATGGCGCTCACTCTGTTTAAAAGAGCTAAAGAGAGCAGCAGTGGGCAGCTGTGGGGGCTCTGGGAAGAAGATGCTGGTTAAGGACTCCTATGTAGCCTTGCCACGTTCAGTCCAGGAACAGCAGGTTGGGCAGTTATATTCTGTTGCAGAAGGCAGTAAGAATGGGACTGGCAGTGGAGAAGTAATTGAAGTCTTAAAGAATGAACCTTATGGGCCGGCACTGAGGCTCACTAGGCTAATCCTCCGCCTACGGCGCTGGCACCCTGGGTTCTAGTCCCAGGTGGGGTGCCGGATTCTGTCCTGGTTGCTCCTCTTCCAGTCCAGCTCTCTGCTGTGGCCCGGGAAGGCAGTGGAGGATGGCCCAGGTCCTTGGGCCCTGCACCCGCAAGGGAGACCAGGAGAAGCACTTGGCTCCTGGCTTCGGATCGGCACAGCGCGCCGGCCGTAGCGGCCACTTGGGGGGTGAACCAACGGCAGAAGGAAGACCTTTCTCTCTGTCTCTCTCTCTCACTGTCCAACTCTGCCTGTCAAAAAAAAAAAAAAAAAAAAAAAAGGATGAACCTTATGCAGTCAGCACTGTGGCGTAGTAGGTTAAGCCTCTGCCTGCAGCACCAGCATCCCAAATGGGCACTAGTTCAAGTCCTGGCTGCTCCACTTCTGATCCAGCTCTCTGCTATGGCCTGGGAAAGCAGTAGAAGATGACTCAAGTCCTTGGACCCCTACACCCACGAGAGACACCGGCCCAGCTCCGATGTGGGAGACCAGCCCAGCTCCAGCCACTGTGGCCATTTGGGGAATGAACCAATAGATGAAAAATCTCTCTCTCTTTCTCTGTGTCTCTCTCTTTCTCTCCCTCTCTCTCTGTAACTCTGTCTCTCAAATAAATAAATATTAATATAAAAAGAATGAATCTTATGAGAAAGGTGAAGAAAAGGGACAACATACACACAACTTTACCACCTAAAGAGCAAAGTTCCTGCCATCGTTGAGGGCAACCGCTCCGCGGAGGGTTCCTTGATGTTTCACAAAAAGCCTGGAACCCTACCCCTGCTGTGGGACAATTAGTAATGAATGAATACATCAAAGATGATTTCTTTGTGGAGATTGCAGCGTGTCACAAAGCAGACTTGGGGCATTAGAAGATGCACATGGCTCAGGTGGAAAACAGCTGAAGCTGCCCACATAGATTCTGCGGACCAAGGTCAAGCTGAAGCAGCAGACTACAAAGCTGACGACGATCCAGCGTTGTTCCTGTCAGCCAAGCCCAAGAGGGGCCCCACGGGAGCCAGCAGAAAGAAGCAGCCGGCAAACAGCCTGCTGTCCTCAGCTGCACGCCTGTAAACCGGTGGCCATCAGTCTCAGGTGCTGGGGCTGCAGAGCTAAGTAGGACACTCCATTCAAAGCAAGAAAAAAGGCATTTACAAGCATTCGTTGCCAGTCCTTTTGTTGGATTGACAAGTGGAGTGAACTGACAAGGGAAGACATTAGAAGGGTAGCCGAGACTCAGAAAGAACTAGATGCACCCAAGGCACCTGGGCTGCTGATGTCCAGACGAGTCCTCTGGAGGGTCAGAGACAACATTCAAATGTTGACACCATCGAATCCACCCGAGGGGACGAGAGCAGCCGGAGAACTGTGAGGTATCCGAGCTGAGCCTTGCAGCACCAGCACCTGCCGGATGTGCATTGGTGACGGGGTGCACATATGCACAGTTCCCGACACGTGTGTACACGGACCGCGTGCGTGTGCCTGTAGCTGTCTATAAACCCCAGCTGGAGCCACCTGTGCACATACAGACATACTGCAGCCGTCAGTCCTGCGTCTCCCGGGTGCCGGAACCTATCCTCACCAAGCATGTAAGAGAAGACAGTTTCAATATATACACACCTGGAACATATTGTAATAATAATTATCAGATGGATATTGTTCATGGAAAAATGGACTGCAATGTAATACTAGCCGGTATGTTTCATAAATGTCAAGTTGTGGACCAACTAAAAAACTAAAGGAATAAAGAAGAAACTTCTTTTTTTTTTCTCATCCGTCTTTATTTATTTATTTATTTATTTATTTATTTATTTATATTTTTGACAGGCAGAGTGGACAGTGAGAGAGAGAGAGACAGAGAGAAAGGTCTTCCTTTGCTGTTGGTTCACCCTCCAATGGCCGCTGCAGCCGGCGTTGATCCGAAGCCAGGAGCCAGGTGCTTCTCCTGGTCTACCATGGGGTGCAGGGCCCAAGCACTTGGGCCATCCTCCACTGCACTCCCGGGCCATAGCAGAGAGCTGGCCTGGAAGAGGAGCAACCGGAATAGAATCCGGTGCCCCGACCGGGACTAGAACCCGGTGTGCCGGTGCCGCAAGGCGGAGGATTAGCCTGTTGAGCCATGGCGCCAGCCCAAGGAACCCAGTTTCTTGAGTCATCACCTGCTGCCTTCTAGGGTGTGCATTCATAAGAAACTGGAATCAGGAGCCAGAGCCAGTTCACACTAAGGCACTGTGATAGGGCATGTGAGCATCCTAACTGGCATCCTAACTGCTAGGCCAAACATCTACCCCCAGTGCACCTGCATGGTTTTTTTTTTTTTAAAAAAAAAAAACAAGATTTGTTTATTTAATCAAAAGGCAGTTACCGAGAGAGAGAGAGAGAGAATGAGAGAAAGAGATCTGTCCACTAGTTCACTTCCTAGATGGCCAGAACAGCTGGGGTCTGGGTCTCCCATGTGGATGGCAGAAGCCCAAGTACTTGGGTCATTTTTCACTGCTTTTGCAGGTGCATTAGGAGGGAGCTGGATTGGGAGTAGAACAGCTGGGACTCGAACCAGCGCTCACATAGCATGCCTGGGACGAAGGACTGCAGCTGAACCCACTGTGCCACTAGGTTGCCCCAGTACACCTGCATTTTAATGACCAGGTCCTGTGGGCAGCGACTGCAAAAACATTGGGTGAGAGGTTTGGCTTGGATGCAGCTGACCCCATCCATATGAATGCACTGATAAAATCTCACAGCACGCGAGGAGGAACAGCCTGTGCTGCTGGGTGTTACAGAATACGGAGCACAAAGCATTGGTGCCCAAAACCCAAGATTCTAAATATATCCACTGGTTTACAGGAAATATGACAAATAGGAGAACATGTTAAATGACACCTCAGGGATGTAATCAGGAACAAACAGGATCAATGTTCCAGTTTCTTCAACAAATATATTGCAAGGAGAGAAAGGAGGAAGGAAAGCTATTATAGATTAATAAGAGATCTAACAGATATTAACCAAATACTATGGATAGCTCTTGTTTGAATCCCAAATCAAACAATCTGTAAAAAGATTTTTATAAGTAAATTAGGGAAATTTGAACACTGATGGAATATTTCATGATATTAAGAAATTGGATGGGGCTGGCGCCGTGGCTCACTTGGTTAATCCTCCGCCTTGCGGCGCTGGCATCCCATATGGGCTCCGGGTTCTAGTCCTGGTTGCTCCTCTTCCAGTACAGCTCTCTGCTGTGGCCCGGGAAGGCAGTGGAGGACGGCCCAAGTGCTTGGGCCCCTGTACCCGCATGGGAGACCAGAAGGAAGCACCTGGCTCCTGGCTTCAGATCAGCGCAGCGCAGGCCGTATTGGCCATTTGGGGAGTGAACCAATGGAAGGAGGACCTTTCCCTTTCTCTCTCTCTCTCTCTCTCTCTCTCTCTCTCTCACTGTCTATAACTCTACCTGTCAAATAAATTTAAAGAAATAATAAATTGCATGGGGCCGATGTGGGGTACCAGGTTAAGCCACTGCCTGCAATGCCAGCATCCCATAGGGATGCTGGTTAGAGTCCCGGCTGCTCCATTTCCAATCCAGCTGCCTACTAGTGTGCCTGGGAAAGCAGCAGAGGCTGGCCCAGGAGCTTGGGCCCCTGCTACCCACATGGGAGATCTGAAGGAGCCTTCTGGCTCCTGGCTTTGGCCTTGCCCAGCCCTGGTCATTGCGCCAATTTGGTGAGTGAACCAGCACATGGAAGATCTCTGTCTGTCTCTCCCTCTCTCTCTCTGTAACTCTGCCTTTCAAATAAATAAAATAAATCTTAGAAGGAAGGAGGAAGGAAGGAAGGAAGGAAGGAAGGAAGGAGCAGCTGGGGTATGAACTGGTCCCCATATGGGATGCCGGCACTGCAGGCAGAGGCTTAGCAGCACCAGCCCCTGCTCTTCTTCTGATCCAGCTCTCTGCTATGGGCTGGGAAACAGTGGAGGATGGCCCAAGTGCTTGTGTCTCTGCATCCACGTGGGAGACCCAGAAGATGCTCCTGGTTCATGGATTTGGATCAGCCCAGCTCTGCTGTTGCAGCCATATGGGAAATGAACCAGTGGATGGAAGACTTCTCTCTCTATCTCGCCCTCTTTCTCTGTAACTCTGTGTCTTAACTAAATAAATAAATCTGAAAGGAAGGAAGGAAGGAAGGAAGAAAAGAAGGAAAGAGGAAGGAATTAGTCATTGTTAGTTGTAATCATAGTAGTATGGTTATGTTTTAAAAATGTCATTAACTCTTAGAGATATATATTCCTGTATTTCTCAATAAAATGATGTGTTGGGTTTACATTAAAATAATCCTGCAAGAATCTGGGGGAAGTGCTGTATAGATGAAATGAAACTGAACTTATTTTGCTGTTGTTGAAGCAAGATGATAAGTACATGTAGCTTCATTATAGTTTAATCTTTATTGTTTTACATTTTCCATTTAAATTTTATTTTTTATTCATTGATTACTTTGCCTCTGCATTTTCATTTCTTTCTTTTTTAATTTGTGAGGTGGAGAGAGAGAGAGAGAGTAATCCCGTCCAGTGAGTCACTCTGCAAATGTCTACAATGACCAGAGAGCTGAAGCTTGGAGCCAGAAACTGAATTTGGGTCTCCCAGATGGGAAGCAGGAACCTAACTGCCTGAGCCATCACCATTGACTCCCAGGGTCTGTATTAGGGAGCAAGTAGAGTCAAACCTTTGTACCCACAGGCATCCTAGTGGGGATCTTAACTGTTCAGCCAAGCACTTACCCCTTAAATTTTCTTTTTAAAACACTCAAAGAGCAATTTAGATTTAGCTGAAGATAACATTAATGAACTAGAAGAGAGATCAGAAAAAAAGTATCCATAATGAAACAAAGAGAGGGCATAAAAGAGAGAATAAAGAGGAGAAGTTGTGGCACAGGGGGTGAGGTTGCCTGGGACAACCGCATCCCACAGTAGAGTTCCTGAGAGTGAGTTCCATCTCTACTTTTAATCCAGCTTCCTGCTAATGCACACCCTGGGAGGCAGCGGGTGGGGGCTCGAGTCCTTGGGTCCCTGCCACCCAGTTGGGAGACCTGGATAGAAATCCTGGCTCCTGGATTCATCCTGGCCCAGCCCTGACTGTTATGGGCATTTGGAGAATGAACCAGTGGAGGGAAGCTGTCTCTCTCTGTCTCTCAAAGAAATAAAAAAATAAACAATTTTTTAAAAGAGAGACAGAATAAGTCACATAAAAATAGAGTGAAAAATTGTATTGGAGGTGTGGGGGAAGATGGTTAAGAGTGGAGAAAAGGTAATGGTTGAGCGTTTCCCAGAACTAATGAAAGATATAAATCAACACAGTTTCAAATGACCCAACAAATTTCAAGCAAGATAGCTTTTTATAAAGTCATCTGTATGCCTACCACAGTGAAACCAAACAACACTGAAGAAAAACATCTTAAAGCAGCCAGAGTGTGAATTACATGGATGGATGCATTGTCAAAACTTCTTGACAAGCATGGGCATCTGGCCTGCTGGTTAAGACATCTCTTGGGAGACCTGAAGTGCCTGAATTCAAGTCTTGGCTCAGCTTCTGATCCCAACTTCCTGCTAATGCACACTCTGGGAGGTGGCAGGTGACAGTTCAAGTACTCGGATCCCTTGCCACCCACATGGGAGACACAGGTTGAGTTCCCAGCTCTTGGCTTTGGCCTAGCCCAGGCCGTTGTGGGCATTTGGGAGTGAACCGGCAGATAGAGTATCTATCTCTCTGGCTCTCTCTGGCTCTCTCTGGCTCCCTGTCTTTCTGGTTTTCTTTTTCTTTTTAAAGATTTGTTTGATTATTTTAAAGTCAAAGTCACAGAGACAGAGAGGGAGAGACCGAGATCTTCCATCTGCTGATTCACTCTCTAGATGGCCATAATAGTCAGAGCTGGGCCAGGCTGAAGCCAGGAGCCAGGAGCTTCTTCTGGGCCTCCCACATGGATGCAGGGGCCCAAGGACTTGGGACATCCTCTGCTGCTTTTCCCAGGCCATTATCAGGGAGCTGGATTGGAAGTAGAGCAGCTGGACTCAAACTGGCACTCATATGGGATGCCAGTGTCACAGGTGGTGGCTTAACCTTCTGTGCCATCACTCTGGCCCATCTCCCTGCCTTTCAAAAAACATTGTTTTTAACTCATTGACAATTTCAGAGGTGTCAAAATATGTTTTGTTTTGTTTTTTGACAGGCAGAGTGGATAGTGAGAGAGAGAGAGAGAGAGAGAGAAAGGTCTTCCATTTGCCGTTGGTTCACCCTCCAATGGCCGCTGCGGCCGGCGCAACTCGCTGATCCGAAGCCAGGAGCCAGGTGCTTCTCCTGGTCTCCCATGCAGGGGCAGGGCCCAAGGACTTGGGCCATCCTCCACTGCCTTCCCGGGCCATAGCAGAGAGCTGGCCTGGAAGAGGGGCAACCGGGACAGAATCCGGCGCCCCGACCGGGACTAGAACCCAGTGTGCCAGCGCCGCAAGGTGGAGGATTAGCCTGTTAAGCCACGGTGCCAGCCAAAATATATTTTTTAAAAGATTTTATTTATTTATTTGAAAGTCAGAATTACACTAAGAGAGGAGAGGCAGATAGAGAGAGAGAGGTCTTCCATCCGCTGGTTCACTCCTCAGATGTCTGCAACAGCTGGAGCTGAGTCGATCCGAAGACAGGACCAGGAGCTTCCTCCCAGTCTCCCACACGGGTGCAGGGGACCAAGGACTTGGGCCATCTTCTACTACTTTCCCAGCCCACAGTTGAGAGCTGGATCGGAAGTGGGGCAGCCGAGTCTCGAACCAGTGCCCATATGGGATGCCGGCATTTCAGGCCAGGGCTTTAACCCGCTGCGCCACAGCGCCGGCCCCTAAAATATGTTTTTAAAATGTATGCTTTAGAATCAATAATTTTTATGACACTCACAAGAAGGAACTTCTAAAATGTAAGGATATAGAGTGATTAAAATAAGAAGGTAGGAGTTGGCATAATGGCACAGTGGGTTAAGCCATTTCCTGCAAACTTAGCATCCCATATAGGAGTGCCGATTTGACACCTGGCTACTCTACTTCTGATTCAAATCTCTGTTTCTGCTCCTGGGAAAGCAGCAGAAGATGGCCCAGGTCCTTGAACCCCTGACACCCATGTGGGAGACCCGGAAGAAGCTCGTGGCTCCTGGCTTCAGCCTGGCCCAGACCCGGCCATTGCAGTCCTTTAGGGGAGTGAACCAGCGGATGGAAGATCACTTCCACGTCTGGTTTCTGAAATGTTCGGTGCTTCCTTCCATACTCTCTTTCACCCTCCAGCCCACAGGCAGGATTACAGAGAGCCTAGACTGGCACCTGTTGGAGATGGTGAACTTCTGTCAGTCAGACCCCTGAATGAGGACCCAGAGCAGAAGTCATGACCACCTCCTCCAACCTGTGCTGAGCTCTTTAGTGAGCCAGGAGCACCACTTGGGAAAAGTCACTGAGTTTCTAGGCTGTGGTTAACATTACTAACCCTAACAAATACAGGGGGAGCGGAGTGACTGCTGAAACAAGGCCCAACGTACAGTGCAAGGACCTAGCAGTCAGGTGGGAGGGAATGGGGAGAGGCACTCCGGAGCTCCAGAGGACGTGGTCAGCTGGCGTCTGGAAGCCAGGCAGTAAGCATGGATCCTGGGAACGCAGAAGCATCCCTTGGTATTCCGGATACAGCAAGTTTCGTGCAAATAATTCTTACAGACGTGTCATAAGGATGGAGGAGTGAAAAGGGAAGAGAAGATTGCCTTAAGATTAGCACAAGCAGGAAGCCGCAGGCTCATTTGTTTTTTTGTCAGAAGAGCAAAAAGGGGAAATGGTGTTACCCGGAGCCCTCAGTTATGGCTACGCTGAGGCTGTGCTGATGAAATGAGCCTGTCCAGCAGCCCAGGCCCCGTGCTGCCACCATCGCTGTTGCAGCGCTACCACCTGCGTCACAGCTTCCTGGGAAACCTGATGTTTAGGAAGTCCAAGACACACAGCCAAAGACTCCTGCCCGACCACCGAGACGTGCTGCAAGTGTCCAATGTGCAACTGAGAGATCACACACTCTGTGAGGAAATCCTGTTGCACCACGACACAATATTGGGTAAACATGTGGCCGTAATAATTTGAAAAGCACCCCCGTATGCTACTGAGCCTGGGGCTCTAGGGAACACCTTGGAAAGAATCTACTGGCAGGCACGGATTTGGCCAATGTTGCCTGATTTACAGAAAAGAGATGAGCTCACGCAGGAATCGGCCTTCTTCTGCCGGCAAAGAATGAAAGGGAATCCCATGCCCAGAAACCTTGGAACCCGAGGCGTTGGAAACTCAATTACTTCCAGACCCAGACTAGTGGAGAAGAAAATCAAGAGAGCTTTTGACCAAAATCCTCACCAACATCTATCCTGCTGGCAAAGAACAGATTAAAACTATGCTTCTCTTAGGTAAACAGAGAGCTGCAGGAGAATAGGAAAAAAAAAAAAAAGAAGAAGAAGAAGAAGGCAGACTTCAGAACAATTATGGACAAGAACTTTGGATCTGAGTCCTAGCAGCCAATGGAGCGCACTTGAAGAAAACAAGCCAGAAGCCAGGGTTTTTGGGTCTGATGGAGGAATAATTCACTTAAACCATACACTTTTAGGGTTACCATTTGAGTTTAACCTATGTGTACCCCCATACACCAGCACCACAATCAAGATAATGAACAGATCCACTCTGCCTCAAAGTGTCCTCACATCGCTACCCAACATTTGTACATATTTATGTGGAACAATCTGATAATCCTATACATGCATGCATTGTGCGATGAGAGAATCAGAGGACTTAGCGTTGCCACCGTCTCGAACATTTGTCATTTCTCTGTGTTGGGAGCCTTTGGACTCTTGTTTTCTAGTTATTTTGAAATCCATCGTAAATGGTTTTGGACTCAGTGAAAGAAGCCAGGCACAGAGAGAGAAATACCATATGTTCTCACTCATCTGTGGGAGCTGAAAAATCCATCTCCTAGACAAGAGAGGGAGAGTGGTCAGCGGAGGCTGGGAGGGGAGGGGTGGTGCAGAGAGTCACAGCCCGGGTTGCTCCATGTTTGTGAAGCCCTGCGTTTCAACAAGGCTGTGAGCCAGCACTAAAAATATCTTGGGCAGTTCGAATGCAAAGCAACCGCAGAGCTAAGGGACATCCAGATAGCTGACAAAACATTATTTCTGGGTGTGGCTGTGAGGATGTTTCTGGAGGACACTAGCATTTTAGTGGTGAACTGCATAAAGCAGAGGCCCTCACCAAGGCAGGCGAGCATCACCCAGCTCGCCAAGGGTCTGAGCAGAACAAAAGGGCAGAGCAGAGCAGCTGTGTTCTCCCCTGGGACACGCCAGCCTCCGTAATCGTGAGGACCACTCACTCATAGGAAAGCTCTTCGCTTCTGTCTCGGGGTGGTGCTGGAGAACAGCAGTTGGAGACCTTTGCTGAACACAGCACTCGAATGTTCACACGCAGGGAGTGGATTTAAAACTTTGCCTGGGGGCCAGCACTGTGGTGCAGCAGGTTAAAGCCCCGGCCTGCAGTGCCAGCATCCCATATGGATGCCAGTTCCAGTCCCAGCTGCTCCTCTTCTGATCCAGCTCCCTGCTATGGCCTGGGAATGCACTAGAAGACGGCCCAAGTCTTTGGGCCCCTGCCCGCGTGGGAGAGCTGGAAGAAGCTCCTGGCTCCTGGCTTCCTGGCTTTGGATTGGCCCAGTTCTGGCCATTGCAGCCATTTTGGGAGTGAACCAGTGGATGGAAGATTTCTCGATAGATAGGTAGGTAGGTAGATAGATAGAGATATAATACGCCTCTGCCCCTCTGTAACTCTGCCTTTCAAATAAATAAATAAATCTTTAAAAAAATCTGAAGTATATTTGAATAGGCTAAGATGTAGATGGTAATCCTATAGAAACCATGAAAGAAATAACACAGAAAATACAGTGAAAATAATCACTAAAGGGATTAAAATATTTAAAAATATTAGAATATATTAAATAACAATAGATAGAAAACGTTCACCTAATGCAAATCAGAGAAGTAGAAGGGATAGAAGAACAAAAAAGACATAAGACATACAGAAAACACAAGGGACAGGCAATTGGTACAGGAGTTAAGCTGCCCCTTGTGACACCTGCTTCCCATATTGGAGTACCTGGGTCTGAGTCCCAGCCCTGGCTCCTGCTTCCAGCTTCCTGCCCAGGCAGGCCCTGTGAGTTAGAGGGCTCAAGTGCTTGGGTCCCTGACACCTAGGTAGGAGACCAGAATTGAGATCTTGGCTCCTGACTGCCACCTAGCCTAGCCCTGATGGCTGTGGGCATTTAGGGAGTGAACTAGTAGATGAAAGCTCTCTCTCTCTCTCTCTCTCAAATAGAGAAATAATGCTTTTTTTAAAAAAAAAAAAAAAGTAAAATGGCAGACATGAATCTAACTATATCAACAGCAATATTAAATGGAAACAGATTAAACAACACAATTAAAAGGCAGAGATTATTAGACTGAATTTTAAGAACCCAAATCCAGGGGCTGGCACTGTGGCGTAGCAAGTAAAGCCACTACCTGCTGTGTTGGTGTTCCATATTCAAGTTCCGGCTGCTCCACTTCTGATCCAGCTCCCTGCTAATGCACCTGGGAAAGCATTGGAAGATGAATCAGGTACTTGGGGCCCAGAATAAGTTCCTGGCTCCTGGCTTCAGATTGGCTTAGCTCTGGCCATTACGGTCATTTGGAAGTGAATGAGCAGATGGAAGATCTCTCTGTGTGTGCAACTCTGCCTTTCAAATAAATAAATAAATCTTAAAAAACAGTCACTGAATATGAGCAGTTACAGCAATATGATCATCACACAAATTAGAGCTTACACTAAAACTTATTAAGGGTAAAGAAAATCACTTCACAATGTTCAAAGATTCTATTTTTGAGAACTGTAACAATTTCAAAATTGCGTGAAACTATTTATCTTGTTTGTAGTCCAACCCTCCCTGCTGTAGCAGAAATTTGTATCTGTTTGGTTCAATGCTATATCCCCTAGCAACTAGAAGAGTCTCTGGTACATAGAAGTACTTCATAAACATTCATTGAATAAATTCATGAGTAGCTCCAAATAACAGAATAAATAAGGTCTAAACACTAATCCATAATTATAGCGGGAGATATATAAATCAGTAAAATTACAAAAGATGTGAACAGCACAACCAACAATCATGACCTAAGGGACACGGAGAACCACGGTAGCCGACAATAAGGTATACAATCTTGTTAGGCATAAAGAAATGTTCCAGGAAGCTGACATACACTGGACCATGCAACAAGGCTCAAGGAATTTTGAAGGACTCAAATAAAATGGTTCTCTGACCACAATGCACTCAAGCTAGAAGTCAGTAATAAATACGTAGCTAGAGTAAGTGCAGATTTTAGAAAAGAAGACATTTCTTTTTTTTAATATTTTATTTATTTATTTGAGAGACAGAGTTACAGAGAGAGGGGGAGAGGGAGAGGGAGAAGGGAAGGGGGGGAGAGAGAGACAGAGAGAGAAAGAGTTTGATCTTGCATCCACTGGTTCACTTCCCAAATGGCCACAACAGCCAGAACTGAGCCGATCTGAAGCCAGGAGCCAGGAGCTTCTTCTGGGTCTCTCACATGGGTGAGACCCAAGCATTTGAGCCATCTTTCTCTGCTTTCCCAGGCACATTAGCAGGGGGGCTGGATCAGAAGTGGAGCAGCTGGGACACGAACCAGCACCCGTATGGGATGCCAGCATCAGAAGCAGTGGCTTTACCTGCTGTGTCACAACATGGGCCCCAAAACTCAATATTTTTAAGATGATAGTTCTACCCAGGCTACTCTACAGCATAGATTCAGTGCCACCCATTCCAATCAAGAAGGAATTTTTATAGAAATTGACAAGCTTGTATATGGAAATGCAAGGTATCCATAATAACCAAAATAACTTTTGAAAAAGAAAAAAAAAGTCAGAAGACTTAACATCATTGCATTTTACGACTTCATATAAAGCTCAGTAGTCAAAAGACTGGTGCTGGGGTAAAACTAGGCATATAGGGGCTGGCATTGTGGCGTAATGGGTTAAGCCACCGCCTGTAACACCAGCATCCCATACGGAAGCCAGGTCAAGTCTCAGCTTGACTTCTTATCCAGCTCCCAGCTAATGTGCCTGGGAAGGCAGTAAAAGATGCCCAAGTTCTTGGGCCCCTGCATCCATGTGGGAGACCTGGAAGAAGTTCCAGCTCCATGGCCGGCGCCGTGGCTCAACAGGCTAATCCTCCACCTTGCGGCGCTGGCACACCGGGTTCTAGTCCCGGTCGGGGCTCCGGATTCTGTCCTGGTTGCCCCTCTTCCAGGCCAGCTCTCTGCTGTGGCCAGGGAGTGCAGAGGAGGATGGCCCAAATCCTTGGGCCCTGCCCCTGCATGGGCGACCAGGAGAAGCACCTGGCTCCTGGCTTCGGATCAGCGCGGTGTGCTAGCTGCGGCGGCCATTGGAGGGTGAACCAACGGCAAAGGAAGACCTTTCTCTCTGTCTCTCTCTCTCTCACTGTCCACTCTGCCTGTCTAAAATAAATAAATAAATAAAAAGAAGTTCCAGCTCCTGGCTTCTGCCCAGCCCAGCCCTGGGTATTGTGGCTATTTGGGGAGTGAAACAGTGCAAGAGTTCTGCTATTTCTCCCTCTCTATATGCAACTCTGCCTTTCAAATAATAAATAAAAAATCTTTAAAAAAGGGAGAAGGTGGGCAGTGCTGTGGCGCAGTGGGTTAATACCCTGGCCTGAAGCGCCAGCATCCTGTACGAGTGCTGGTTCGCGTCCCGGCTGCTCTACTTCCCATCCAGCTCTCTGCTATGGCCTGGGAAAGCAGTGAAAGATGTTCCAAGTCCTTGGGCCCCTGCACCCACGTGAGAGACCCAGAAGAAGCTCCTGGCTCCTGGCTCCTGGCTTTGGATCGGCACAGCTCTGCCTGTTGAGACCATCTGGGGAGTGAACCAGCGCATGAAAGACTCTCTCTCTCTCTCTCTCTCTCTGCCTCTTTGTAACTCTGCCTTTCAAATAAATAAAATCTTTAAAAAAAAAGAATCTTTAGATATGACACAAAAATATGATTTATAAAATAAACAAATTGGCCACTTACATATTTTATACAAGATCGTTTTCCAGGTAGCCTTGGACCAATGCAGTTCCCCTCCCTTTCTTACCTGTAGTTCTCACAAACAACTGCAGGATGTGCTGAGGGTGCACCGTCCTGAGGTCGGGTGGAACTGCCCCTCCCAGAGAAGATAACATCTTCAGCTAAGTAGGAACTGCCTGGGAGATATGGGGGTTGCTCCTCTCTGCTCCGGAAGGCCCCTGAGGTGTGTTACCCAGGAGGGCGGCTTCTTGGGATTCTTCAGCGCTGGCGCAAGCGGGGCATGCGCAGTTGAGACTCCATCTGCACCTTAGAAGACTGGCTCACAAGGGAGGCTGGGCTTGTGCTGTCCCGTGCTGCGGCCTGTAAGTAACACATCGGTTTAGTGTAACTTGTTCTCTGTGTGTTCTCTGTCTCACTAACTCACATAAGTGGGTAACAAGCGCTCCCCACGCCCCCTGCAAATGTGAGCGTGGAATATACGGACTGGGACAGAGAAAACGCAGGGTGGAGACAGCGGAGCTGGGCACCCTCCACTGGTGGTTGGGGACGTCCATGACTGACATTCAAGGGTCAGCACGCGCAGGAAGTGGGTGCTGGGACAGACTCTGAGGCACCTGAGGGAACCCACCTGGGTGCTGCAGCCCTTCCCAGATGGGAGCTCCTTATCTAACGCAGGGATGTGGAGGAAGGCCAGGGAGGCCTCCTGCGGCACGGGTGGAGGGTCTGTCGATAGAGAGACGGTGCAGATCCAAATGTCTCAGGCTGAGCGGCACAGCTGGGAGTGGGCCAAGATCTCCCAGTCCCCCCACCAGAGGCCAATGCCCTGTGCACTTATCAAGATGAAAAGGGGGAAGAAGAGGAATTCAGACTTTTCTAGGGTTCTGAGACACTGGAGCCCACATGACGTTGTCTCCAGGCCTCTCAGGGGACAACAAATTACAGCAGAGAAGTGCTTGGATGAACGCAGCGCCCCATGGTGTTTATCTGCTTCTGGTGCGTATCTGCTGGTGGCATTGGCTCTTTGCGCCATTGTGGGGGCCAGTAACTGCTGCTCCCACTACTGCGTGCACCCCGAGCTCTGACACATTGGCTGCTTGCAACACAAAACATCACACTCCTGAAGAGGGTGTGCCCTCAGAGCTCAGCATCGAACCAGAGCCGTGGGCACAGCCACTCCTGCCCACCACCCAAAGACCCCATGCCTCCACGTGAAGTCAACAGAAGCCGTTGGGAAGACCGAAAGGAGAACAGCACATGCCTCAGTGAATCCCAGATGCTACAGGTGACCCTGCCACGAGGGAGCAGCCCAGGCCAGCTGGCCACAAAGGCCTTTCAGGCGCAGAGACTAACAATGGACTGTGGCAGGCTGGGTGCCATGTGCTGAAAACAGTATCCCACAGTCATGCGAAAAATTCAGCCCTGGCAGCACCCACTAACAGAGAGGACACCCATTTGGGCCCTAGAGACAGCATACACCTCCCCCGGGTGTTCTTTTGGCCCCTTGTCAAGGTGACCGACCAAGCCACCATCTTTAAACGGGGTCCCTCAAAGGCGTCAGGGCTTGGACACCATCCAGCAAGCAATGGCCCAGATACTGCCTTTAAGGCCTCCAGAGTCAGGCATTCTGACTAGAGCTTGTCAAAGCAGAAAACTGCCACTGGGGTGCACCAGTCTCTCAGATTCAGGGCACAGAAGTTGCCCGGGGCAGACACCAGGTAAACCTTCTAGGATGGCCACTCTCTGCTTCCCACTGGGCAGTGGCAGAAACTAAACATCTCGCGGCCAGAGCACCATATGTGATGCTGTTGCTGTGGGAACAGCAGGTAGGGGGAGCAGAGAGCTGGCAGCTCACAGGTGACTCAGTGATTGGCGGCTCCAGCCAAACCACTGCCTGGCCAGCAGCAGGGGCAATGGCGGACAGCTCCGGGCACTTGGCCCATGTGACAACCTGGCTGGACCTGCGTGACTCATGACGAATCCCTTCTGTGCTCCACCCAGACTCCCTTCCCTTTCTGTGCACCAGCGAGCCCCCTAGCAAAACCATGAGTTCCACAACATTGTGAATTTGCGACCAGAGATAGTTGGAAACATCAAACGTGGCTAAAGGACATGTCCCCCTGTGACCTTTAGGTCATGATAATGTCTAATAAAATTACCATAGGGCATGCCTACTCCCATCATGCACCTGCCACCATGACACTTTTTTCCTTTTTTTTTTCTTTTTAAATTTTATTTATTTATTTTTTACAGGCAGAGTTAGACAGTGAGAGAGAGAGAAACAGAGAGAAAGGTCTTTTTTCCGTTGGTTCAGCCCCCAAGTGACCGCTACGGCTGGTGCGTTGCGGCTGGCGCGCTGCGCCGATCGAAGCCAGGAGCCAGGTGCTTCTCCTGGTCTCCCATGCAGGGGCAGGGCCCAAGGACCTGGGCAATCCTCCACTGCACTCCTGGGCCACAGCAGAGAGCTGGACTGGAAGAGGAGCAACCGGGACAGGATCCAGCGCCCCAACCGGGACTAGAACCCAGTGTGCCGGCACTGCAGGTGGAGGATTAGCCTAGTGAGCTGCGGCGCCGGCCCCCACCCCCTTTTTTTTTTTAAGAATTATTTTATTTGGGAGCCAGCACCATGGCTCACTTGGTTAATCCTCTGCCTTGCAGCGCTGGCATCCCATATGGGCGCCAGGTTCTAGTCCCGGTTGCTCCTCTTCCAGTCCAGCTCTCTGCTGTGGCCCAGGAGTGCAGTGGAGGATGGCCCAAGTGTTTGGGCCCCTGCACTTGCCTAGGAGACCAGGAGGAAGCACCTGGCTCCTGGCTTCAGATTGGCGCAGCGCCGGCTGTAACAGCCATTTGGGGGGTTGACCAACGGAAGGAAGACCTTTCTCTCTGTCACTGTCTAACTCTATCTGTCAAATAAATCAAAAAATATATATATATATAAATTTTTTTAAAAAAATTATTTTATTTATTTGAAAGAGTTACAGAGAGAGGTAGAGCCAGAGAGAGAGAGGTCTTTCATCTGCTGGTTCACTCCCCAGATGGTCGCAATGGCCGGAGCTGAGCTGATCCAAAGCCAGGAACCAGGAGCTTCTTCCTTGTCTTCCATGTGGGTGCAGGGGCCCCAGGACTCGGACCATCTTCTACTGCTTTCCCAGGCCATAAGCAGAGAGCTGGATTGGAAGAGGAGCAGCCAGGACTTGAACCAGTGCCCTTGTGGGACACCACACTGCAAGCTGGGGCTTTAACCTGCTGCGCCACAGCGCCAGCCCATGACATTTTTCAATACTTCCTAAAAAAGGGAACAGAAACTGATGGTGCTCAAGCCCTAGCTTTGCCCCCTTTTGAATATTCGATTGGATTCCACCCTGGACAGCACCACGTAAACCTCTGGAGATAATAAAGTGAAGGGCTAACCTTACTGAGGGGACTTTTTGGTCGGGTTTTTTCTTTTTTTTTTTTTTCCCCTTTTTGAGGCTTTTTCACTGTTGGTTTTTGCTCCTTGAAGAAGCGTTTTTCTTTGGGGGCTTTTCTGCATTTTTGGCTATTCCTTCATTCACAACTTGGTTCTTGAGCTTAGGCTTTTGTCCTGCTGTGCTGTGTGTCCTTACGCCTCCGCCTTGGAATGTGTTCTCACATGAAGGGAAGAACCTACAATAGACAAAGCCGGGAGCCCTAGGCCCACAGCACCACGACATAAACTTCCGGTTCTCACTCGGCTGCCCACAGGCGCCATCAGCACAGTTGGACAGAGCTCAGTTATCGAAGGGAAGTGGCACATTCAAGTTCAGGCCGAGCCGGGACCCCAAGGGAGCAGGAGGTTCCATGAACAGAAGGCTGACTCACCATGAGGGACCAAGGGACCTGGAGCCAAGGTCTCGGAGCCAAGCCTAAGAACAAGGTGGAATCCCCTCCAGATGGCTTTGCAAACAGCAAGTCGCTGAGGCCCACGGGCTGTGGCTGCCACCTGGCCCAGGGATGGACGTCTTCAGGCTGAGACTGGGCCTGAGCATTCTGCCCAATGGGCCGAGCTGCATACAGTGGGGATGGCCACACAGACCACCCCATCACCATATCTACCATATCTCATTATGTTGTTATTGCCAAAGCCTAACCATATGATCAGGAGAACGGCAGCGAAGTGATTGAACAAGGACTGGGGCAACAGTTTGCTACCAGGGAGGGACAAATACATGCCACTCATATGGCTGCAGGGATCAGCATAGCCACCCTGGAGAGGAGCTTACATTGTGTTTTTTGGATGTCCCATGGGATTTAATTCTGCCCCCAAAACGTCCTTCACTGCCCAGACAACACGACAATGGACTCTCTTGGAATGTGGTGGACTTCCCATAACCCTGGTATCTGAAAGCCCACAGAGCCTTTGAATGATGGGACAAGCGATGCATAGCACCTAAAGAGAGGACACTGAGAGGGACTGCTAGAGGGCTGGCACCGCCATGGCTGTAGGGCAGCACAGACACTAAACTCTGTCCTGCAGCACAAGGAAGCGAGGCACACGCTAGGCAGCACTGAACTCGGTGCGGGGGGAGTCGGACCAGGAAGCCACCCGATTAGGCTGTGCCTGCAGAATCCCAGTGCTCCTAGGAGAGCATTCTTTTTCCTTTCTCTCTTTAAATTATGTGCCTGGGGATGTTTGCTGT
Organism: Lepus europaeus; assembly: GCF_033115175.1. Taxonomy (NCBI): domain Eukaryota; kingdom Metazoa; phylum Chordata; class Mammalia; order Lagomorpha; family Leporidae; genus Lepus; species Lepus europaeus. The sequence continues at coordinate 63,395,820 of NC_084836.1, forward strand.
TTAGGCCATCAAAGTACCCCTTACTCATCTGGAGGTGATGTGTATCCCCTCCTGCTATGTGCCTGCCCTGGATGGGATCCCACAGGGAACATGGGATACCAGGATTGCATCGTGGGATCCCTCTAGTGGCACACCAGGGATGCCTGAGCCTTCCAGCCTGGTGGTCACATCAGCAAACAAACCAAGTTTTTTTTTTTTTTCCCTAAAGATTTATTTATTTATTTGTAAGTCAGAGATATGGGAGGGGGAGGACCTTCTATCTACTGGTTCACTCCCTAATTGGCCGCAATGGCCAGAGCTGCACCAATCCAAAGCCAGGAGCCAGGAGCTTATTCTGGGTCTCCCATGCAGGTGCAGGGGCCCAAGGACTTGGGCCATCTTCTACTGCTTTCCCAGGCCACAGCAGAGAGCTGGGTCAGAAGTGGAGCAACCGGGACTCGAACTGGGGCCCATATGGAATGCCGGCACTGCAGGTGGTGGCTCCACCCGCTATGCCACAGCGTGGGCCCCCACAAGTCAAGTTTGTACAGGAAGCAAGCTCCCTTCCTGGATGGGACAAGGGAGGCTGAAGGGTCTGGCTCAAGCCACAAGGGGAAGTAGAAGTAGTCGTCTAGGCTAACACCTAGCCTCACCCCCTACCTGACAGGTGTGCAACATCTGACACCCTGGAAGGGCCGGGGGTGAGTCACGAGGATGTGGCAGCAGAGACCTGGAACATGATGCCTTGTTCAGGCGACCACAGCCGGTGGTCTGATGAGTGCTGGGTCTGCCACCCCAGACTGCGTTTTGTCACTGACCAGAGTGTCCCTCTCATCCTGCGAGTGATGAGCAGCGTCAGCATCCTTGCTCCCACAGAACCCACGGCCCGACTTAGAGAGAGGATCTGGTCCCCACTGCACAGGAGGGAGCTGGCGGGGCCCTGCAGGAACCTCACTGACTCTGTGGCTGGGGCGCACGACCACAGCTCCCAGCACTTAGTGGGCTGTGACTTTGGTGCACCACGCTCTTCCGTCTTCACCGCTGAGAAACGTCCCGGTGGCCACAGGGGCGTAGGGGCTTCATGAGCAACATTGTATAGAGAAACTGAGCCCACGCAGCTACCACACCAGTGAGACTTGGCCAGCAAACACCAGTGCCTCCCCACCCAGGAATGAGACACTGAACTTCTTATCAAACGAGGGAGAGAATGCATGTGCACTCTTTCTCTGCAGGTGGCGATATCACATGTGGAAAGCAGGTGTGTGGTGGCTCTGCTGGAAGTGTCCTGGACATCACCCCTGGGGGTGAGACACACCGTGGACCAGCAGCCTGAAGCTGAACACCAGGCTTACTAGGTTCCTGCCTAGAGGCATAAGCGACTCTCCTACGTGAGATCTTCAGTACCTTCATGGCAGGCAGTGCCTGTGACAGTGACAAGAAGCCGTCCCCTGACAGCGGCAAAGGAGGATCAGTGCCCTCCTACACTGCCTCTGCCTGGGCAACCCAGCAGGCATCCCTCAGCTCCCTCAGAGAAGCTGTTCCAAACAACAGAATTGCTCTGGACTTTGAGCCCAACTAGGAGGAGTGTGTGCAATTACCAGCACCTGTAATACGTGGAAAAAATACCTCAGGTATTGTTGAGGCCTAGTTAGAGGTCTGGAGGCAGGCCCATGGGCTGCAGACCATAGGACCCCTGAAGCACCCTGTTTTGACCTGTTTAGTCACTCCTTGCTTGGATCAGTGGAGCCCTGGGCTAGGTCTGCTCTTCAGGCAGGTCTGGCTGTCCCCTGGGGATGTGAGTCCTTCTGGGTCCAGGACACTGAGTCAGGTTCTGACTCAATGATGTTGCACTGAGACTGTGTTGGTCAAGGTGACCTCGGTCTGACAAGACTTGGGGGCCAGCATTGTGGCACAGTAGGTCTAGCTGCTGCCTGGGATTCTGGCATCCCTTATGGGCACCAATTGATGATGATGCAGGTGATTTGGTTCCTGCCATCCACGTGGGAGGTCTGGATGGGGTTCCTGACTCCTGGCTTCAGCCCTGCCCAGTCCTGGCCATTGGAGGCATTTAGGGAGTGAACCAGCAGATAGGAGCTTTCTCTGTTTCTCTCAATCTCTCTCTTTCTTTCTCTTTCTCTATGCCTTGCAAATATTTTAAATACCCTTTTAATTCTATAGTACGTAGTTAAAAATACTCTTTTAACTCAGTAAAAAGTAAACAATTCAACTTTCAAGTGGACAAAAGATTTGAGTAAGTATTTCACCAATGAAGATAAATAAATGGATAATAAATTCATGAAAATTATGAGTCACTGGGGAAATGAAATTGAAACTATGATGTGAACCGTTAGACTGACAACAGCATAGAAGACATGATATCAAATGTGGAAAGAAAAATGATGAAACCGGAATGCCCACTTAATTCTGAAGGGAATATAAAATGGTATAGTCACTTTGGAAAATGACAGCTTCTTAAAAAGCTAAACTTAGGGGCTAGCATTCTGGCATAGCAGGGTAAGCCAGCACTTACAATGCTGGCATCCCAAATGGGCATCAGTTCAGGACCCGGCTGCTCGACTTTCAATCCAGCTCCCTGCTAGTGGCCTGGGAAAACAGTGGACGATGGTCCAAGTGCTTGGGTGCCTGCCACACATGTGTGAAACTTGGAAGAAGCTCCTGGCTCCTGGCTGCTCCTGTTGCAGCCATCTGGGGAATGGATCAGCAGAAGGAAGATTCCTTTCTGTCTCTCCTTCTCTCTCACCACTAACTCAGACTTTCTAAATAAATAAATAAATAAAATTTTTTTAAAAAAGTTAAACTTAGCATACAAACAATTTGTTCTTGATAATCTATCCAGTTTAAATGAAAACACACCTGAGCATTTGGTGCAGTGGTTAAATCACCCCCGGGGATGCCCACGCCCCATATCAGCACCTGGTTCAAGCCCTGGCTCTTTCCCTTCTGTTGCAGCTCCCTGCTAATGGGCACCCTGGGAGGCAGCAGATGATGGTTAAAGCACTTGAATCTCCACCACCCATGCGGGAGACCCAGAATGATTTCTGGGCTCCTGGCTTCAGGTTGGTTCAGCCTTTGCTATTACAGGTGTTTGGAGAGTGAACCAGTGGATGGGAGATTTCTCTCCATCTGACTCTCTGCTTTTCTCTGTGTGTGTGTCTCTCTGTGTTTCAAATAAAATGAAAAAAAATTTTATTATTTTTTTATTTTTGACAGGCTGAGTGGACAGTGAGAGAGAAAGACAGAGAGAAAGGTCTTCCTTTGCCGTTGGTTCACCCTCCAATGGCCGCCGCGGGTTCTAGTCCCAGTCGGGGTGCCGGATTCTGTCCCAGTTGCTCCTCTTCCAGGCCAGCTCTCTGCTATGGCCAGGGAGTGCAGTGGAGGATGGCCCAAGTGCTTGGGCCCTGCACCCCATGGGAGACCAGGAGAAGCACCTGGCTTCTGCCTTGGGATCAGCGCAGTGTGCCGGCAGCAGCGCGCCGGCTGCGGCGGCCATTGGAGGGTGAACCAACGACAAAGGAAGACCTTTCTCCTGTCTCTCTCTCTCTCTCTCTCACTGTCCACTCTGCCTGTTAAAAAAATTTTTTTTAAAATGTCTAAAAAGGAGGCCGGCGCCGTGGCTTAACAGGCTAATCCTCCCACTTGCGGCGCTGGCACACCGGGTTCTAGTCCCGGTCGGGGCACCGATCCTGTCCCGGTTGCCCCTCTTCCAGGCCAGCTCTCTGCTGTGGCCCGGGAAGGCAGTGGAGGATGGCCCAAGTGCTTGGGCCCTGCACCCACATGGGAGACCAGGAGAAGCACCTGGCTCCTGGCTTCAGATCAGCGAGATGCGCCGGCCGCAGCGGCCATTGGAGGGTGAACCAACGGCAAAAAGGAAGACCTTTCTCTCTGTCTCTCCCTCTCACTATCCACTCTGCCTGTCAAAAAATAAAAAAATAAAATAAAATAAAAATGTCTAAAAAGGTGCTATTTACTACGGCACAAAAGTATAAACTGCCTAGTAAATCTATCAAACTGTGCAAGATCTCTGGGGAGAAAATTATAAAACTTTATTTCTGGCCATTAACCAGACCTACATAAAAGAAAAAAAAACATTCATTTCTTCTATGATTTTTGAGTTACAAAAACTATTTCTTTAGTTTCCAAAGCTATGATTTTGTTTTGTTTTAGAGATTTATTTATTTATGGGGCCAGCACTGTGGTGTAGTGGGTAAAGCTGCCGGCATCCCATATGGGTGCTAGTTCAAGTCCCGGCTGCTCCACTTCTGATCCAGCTCTCTGCTATGGCCTGGAAAAGCAGTGGAAGATGGCCCAATTCTTTGGGTCCCTGCACCTGCGTGGGAGACCCAGAAGAATTTCCTGGCTCCTGGCTTCGGATCAGTGCAGCTCTTGCCGTTGTGGCCAGTTATGGGATGAACCAGCAGATGGATGACCTCTCTCTCTCTCTCTCTCTCTCTCTCTCTCTCTCTCTCTCTGCTTTTCCTTCTCTTTCTGTGTCACTGTGCCTTTCAAATAAAATAAATACATCTTTAAATACATCTTTATCCAGAGAGAGAGAGAGAGACAGAGAAGAAGAGAGAGAGACTGACTATCCAAATGGCCACAACAGCCAGGGCTGTGCCAAGCTGAAGCCAGGAGCCAGGAGCTTCTTTTGGGTTTCCCACAAGGGCAGCAGGGGTCCAAGTACTTAGGCCATCATCCGCTGCATTTCCCAGGTACATTAGCAGAGAGCTGGATTGAAAGTAGAGCAGCCAGGTTATGAACTGACCCTTATTTGGGATACCAGGATCTTAGGCAGTGACTTAACCTGCTACTCACAGTGCTGGCCCCTGGTGTGATGTTTTTATTAGGCTCTTTTGTTACTAATTTACAACAAAATCAATAAAAATGCCTTGGTTAGAGAACTTGGCTCTCGTGATACTAGTCACTTGGATATGTCCATGAACTGGAAGATTAAGTAATGAAAATGTATCAATCTTCCCCCAAATTGATCTGTAGATAAAAATGAAATATCAGGGCAGATGTTTAGCCCAGGGCTCAAGATGCTGATTAAGACACCCATGGGGCTGGCATTGTGGCACAGTGGGTTAAGCTGCTGCCTGCAGTGCCAGCACTCCACATAGGCATCACTTTGAGTCCCCTGTGCTCTGCTTCTGATCCAGCTTCCTGCTACTGCACCTACGAAAGCAGCAGATGATAGTCCAAGTACTTGGATCCCTGCCACCCATGTGGGAGACCCAGATGGAGTTCTGGTTTCTGGCTTCAGGCCAACCCATCCCTGGCCATTGCAGACATTTGGAAAATGAGCCAGCAGATGAAAGATCTCTCTCTCTCTCTCTCTCTCTCTCTCTCTCTGTCTCTCCCCCTCTCTCTGTAACTCTAACTTTCAAATAAATAAATAAGGGGCTGGTGCTGTGGCACAGCAGATTAAACTGCAGTTAAACTATATACCATGTAGGTCCCAGTTCGAGTCCTGGCTGCTCCACTTCCAATCCAGTTCCCTGCTAATGTGCCATGAAAAGCTCCAGCCATTACAGTCATCTGGGGGGTGAACCAGAGGATGGAAGAACTCTCTGTCTCTCCCTCTGTCTGTAACTCTACCTCTCAAATAAAAAAAAAAAATAAAATCTTAAAAAAAAAATAGACCTGTATACAGCAATGAAAGTAAGCAAAGTATAGCCATACACAGCACTATGTCACAGAAAAAATGTGGAGCAAAGGAGAAAATCACAAAGAAATGCATACATGATGTCTCCTTTTTATTAAGCTCCAAACAGGGAAGATACAGCTGTACTGTTTGTGGAGTTATACTCAGTGGTAAAGTTAAGTAAAAGCAGGAAACTATTATCAAGCAGCTACGGAGTAATACAGGGGCAAGAGTAATGTGGGCAGTGGATGAAAACATGGGACTTAAATGGTGAACTGTAAGAAATAAAGAGAATAATTACAACCCTGGCTAGGGAGCGGGTATCTGAGCTAGCAGTTAGGGCCACCGCACTGCATTCTGGGGCACCTGGGCTCCAGTCCCACCTCCACTCCCCATTCTAGTTTCCTGTGAATGCGCACCTGGGAGGCAGTGGGTCATGGCTCAAATAGCGGAGTCCCCAGAACTGAGATGTTTAGTCCCAGAACTCCATTATATTCTCTTTTTTTTTTTTAAAGATTTTATTTATTTATTTGAGAGGTTGAGTTACAGACAGGGAGAGGGAGAAAGAGGAAGAGAAAGGACTTCCAACTGCTGTTTCACTCCCCAAATGGCCACAACGACTAGGGCCAGGCCAAACCCAGGAGCTAGGAGCTTAATCTGGGTCTCCCTCGTGGGTGCAGAGGCCCAAGCACTTGGACCATCTTCTACTTTCCCAGGCCATTAGCTGAGAGCTGGATGGGAAGAACAGCTGGGACAGGAACCGGCACCCATATGGGACACCAGCGCCACAAGTGGAGGCTTAGCACACTATACCACAGCGCCGACCCCACCATTATATATATATATATATATATATATATATATATATATATATATATATAAAATTTTTTTTTTGACAGGCAGAGTGGATAGTGAGAGAGAGAGACCCGCCATTATATTCTTAATGTCCATATGGGATGGTAGCACTGCAGGTTGCTGCTTAACCCACTGCAGATTGCTGCTCATTGAGGGGACCGGCAAGTAAAGCAGCCACCTGCAGTGCCAGCATCCCATATGGGAGCCAGTTCTAGTCCCAGCTGCTCCACTTCCAATCTAGCTCTCCACTATGGCCTGGGAAAGCAGTAGAAGATGGCCCAAGTCCTTGGGCCCCTGAACTCATGTGGGAGACCCTGAAGAAGCTCCTGGCTCCTGGCTCCTGGCTTCAGATTGGCACAGCTACAGTTGTTGCAGCCATTTGGGGAGTGAACCAGTGGATGGAAGACCCCCCTCTCTCTCTTCCTTTCAAATAAATAAATAAATCTTAAAAAAAAAAAAAAACATATTGAGGACCCCAAAGGACTTTGTTTTTTTTTTTTTTTTTTGGATTTTATCTATTGATATTTATTATATCAGCAATTGAAACAGAAAATTGAAAATATATCCTTAAGAATTTAAGTAGTCATGCCGGCGGGGTGGCACAGTAGGTTAATCCTCTGCCTGCGGCGCCGACATCCCGTATGGGCACCTGTTCTAGTCCCAGCTGCTCCTCTTCCAATCCAGCTCTCTGCTATGGCCTGGGAAAGCAGTGGAAGATGGCCCAAGTCCTTGGGCCCCTGCACCTGCGTGGAAGACCGGGGAAGTGCCTGGCTCCTGGCTTCAGATCAGCACAGCTCCGGCCATTGCGGCCTTTTGGGGAGTAAACCAGCGAATGGAAGACCTCTCTCTTTGTCTCCCCTCTCACTGTCTGTAACTCTACCTCTCAAATAAATAAATAATTAAATAAAAATCTTAAAAAAGTGACAATAAATGCACTATTTGTACTTACGCATATCTCTTTAGTGTGTGCCTTAATAACAGGAGACAGTCCGACTCTCATATCTGCCTCTCCATTCGATCTGTTGTGATAGGTTGTTTTGGTTGCATTATATGAAGAATTCTGGCTATGTAGCTGTATTATGTAGTAGTTTTCAGATTATTATGGTGTTATTCTCTGATCTTATACCACAACCTAACACGTGTTAGTTTCTTAAAGGTTAGTTGCAATGTAGAGGCTGAGATCATATCAATAAAGTTTGTCTACTCTGTTATATTAAAATCTATCTTCCACTTTGATTGCGTCTTTTCTCCATGTGTGATTTTGTAGTATCATGTATTGGTCATTGGGAAAACATTGGTTCACTGAGTTGTACAGATCTTCCAAATGTTGACACATTTCTCTCTATAACATAAAAAATCACATTCATTAATTCCACCACCAGCATCATCAGAGGAGTCTGTGATTGCTGGGAATTGTTAAGCACTGGCAGCAGGTGCAGGTTTTCCAAAATTCTCATTTTGGCATGAAAGCTCCAATTTTTATCATAGGCAGCACATACTGTCAAGCTGTTTTCCTTAAAATGATAGGCTTCTTTTGCTCATTTTTGTAAAGATGTCAAATAACCAGGTCCCAATAAGCATAGTTCATCATGCTTTCAAACAAAAATGGCGTTCCCTGAAAAAAAAAAAAAAATGGCTAGCTCAGCTTGCATCTAAATAACACAAGTGCGTTTCTTCCAAACAACCACACTTTGGCAGGCAGTGAAAGTACTTTATGTGCACTTTCCATTTCATCACACAGAATTCTCAAAGATTGCACTCAACAGTGGCATTTTAACAACCTTTTTTTGTTTCCATTTTTAAAAAAGATTTACTGGAGCCAGTGCTGTGGCGTAGCGGGTAAAGCCACTGCCTGCAGTGCCACCATGCCATATGGGCACCAATTCTAGTCCCGGCTGCTCCACTTCCGATCCAGCTCTCTGCTATGGCCTGGGAAAGCAGTGGAAGATGGCCTAATTACTTGGGACCCTGAACTCGCACGGGAGATCTGAAGAAGCTCCTGGCTCCTGGCTTTGGGTCAGCCCGGCTCCAGCTGTAGTGGCCATTTGGGGAGTGAACACTCTCCCTTCTCACTGTCTGTAATTCTACCTCTCAAATAAACTCTTTTTTTTTTTTTTAATCTGTTTCTGGACTGTGCTGATAGTCTCAAAACCATTCAGCAACAGCGCAGTGTTTGTCGTAGTGGATAAGATGCCATTTAGGGAGCTTGTATCCCATATCTGAGTGCCTGGGTTTGAATATTGGATCTACTTCTTATTCCGGCTTCCTGTTAGTGTGCACCCTGGTAGGCAGCAGGTGATGGTGCAAGCAGTTGAGTCTCATAGGAGACCTGGATTGAGTTGCTGGCTACTGGGTTGGCTGTCAATGGGCAACTGGGGAGTAAACTAGTGGGTGGGAGCTGTCACGCACTCTGTCTCTGCCTCTCAAATAATATTTTTTAAAATAGCGAACACTCCGCATGGAGGGACACAGCAGGCAGAGAGGGGACTCTCCAGCTCCAAAATGGACTGGCACATTCAGCACCCATTGCAGTCCCTTTCCAATGCAGCTGGCAGTACTAGAGTGCTAAAAAACTATACTTCCCAAACTCTCTTGTAACTAGTGTTCCCTGTGTCAATCAAATGAATTCCTGAGCAACCTAATGGGATAGGTCTTAAACTGGGGGACCAAGGAGGAAGTCTGGGTGGGAAGGGCTCGGATGTGAAGGGTGACGGGGCGGCGGGGAGGTCCGCAGTCATGGCTTCCTGTTTTCGGAAGTTTACTGGAGTTGTGACCTCAGTTTCACTGATACCAACAGTTGTGGGATTCTGGAGGCTGGGAGTTGTTGCTAGCCATTCTGCCTGGGCTGCACTTCTCAGCTGAGTTTATATTGTCCTCTAGGGAAGGGCAAGTCTTTATTGCACAGACTTGTTCCACTCATTGCATTACACGTAGCTCATCTGGCACCTGCCCACCAATTGCTAGGAGCGTCCCCAGCCATTGTGACGCCCTCACAGATTCCCGAAACTCAGGGAGGCACTGTCACCCATGACAAAAGTCAGCCTCCAGGGGCCAGCATTGTGGCATCTCAGGTTAAGGTACACTGGCATCCCATATGGGCACCAGTTCATGTCCCAGCTGCCCCACTTCTGATCCAGCTCCCTGCTAATGCACCTGGGAAAGCAGCAGAGGATGGCCCAAGTGCTTGGGACCCTGAAACCACAATGGAGATCCAGATTAAACTCCGAGCTCCTGGGTTTGGCCTGGTCCTAGTCATTGTGGCCATTTGGGGAATGAACCAGCAGATGGAAGTTCTCTCCGCCCCCACTCCTGCCCCCTTTCATGGGGAGTTTCTCTCCTTGTGGGTTTGTCTGCACTCAGACCTGATGGTATGATTGTACACTCACTCTCTCACTTTAAATAAATCTCGCTTTCATTATTGCACTTACGCGTCTGCTTTGAATTCTTGCCTTATGCAGGGGCAAGAGCCTGCATAAAAGCTGGGAGACACACTTCTGCAAAACCCAGCTGTAAATGCCCTGGGATGATTTACGTCACCCATGGAATGTCAATGAGGACACATTTGCGCAAGAAAGACAAACAAAATTTTCAGAGTTCACCATGAAAAACAACAAGCCAAATAAACAAGAGAATTCACTGTAGAACTAATGGAAATAATAGAGCAACCCGAAAATTTTACAAAATGAGTACATGTTAAAAATCCCCAAAGAAAAGGAAAAGGAAGAGACGTGAGAACTCAATATCATAAGTACTCCTCGATTGGAATTCTTTTGAAAGCTACTGGCATTATTGAGACAACTGGAGAAATTTGAATACGAACTAGGTAGTAGATAAAGCTTTTGTACCCACGCCAGAGTCCTTGGTTTGACAGCCATATTAGGATTATTTAGGAGAATGTCCTTGTTCTTAGGAGATACATGCTGAGGTATTTAGAACTAAATCACAATCTCTACAATGAGAGAGAGAGAGAAACCGAAACCAATACTCAGCTGAGGTTAAACAGCACTACCATAGAATGAAATGTTAATATACAATAATATGGGGGGCCGGTGCCGTGGCTCACTTTGTTAATCCTCCGCCTGCGGCACTGGCATCCCATATGGGAGCTGGGTTCTAGTCCCAGTTGCTCCTCTTCCACTCCAGCTCTCTGCCGTGGCCCGGGAAGGCAGTGGAGGATGGCCCAAGTGCTTGGGTGCCTGCACTCGCTCTTCCAACTACTGTTTCACTCTGCAAATGGCCACAACAGACAGGGCTGGATCAGACTGAAGCCAGGAGCCTGGCAGGGGCCCAATCACTTAGGACATCTTCAGCCACTTTCTCAGGCGTATTAGCAGGGAGCTGGATTGCACCACAGTGCTTGGCCCCCCCACTTGAGACAACTTTTGCTGCCTTCTGAAGTTGCACATTAGCATGAAACTGGAGCCAGTCACCAAACCAGGCATTTTCATATAGAATGCTGGTGTCCCATGGAGTCTTAATCAGTGCACCAAATATCCACCCCCAAGCTGTCATTTTTCAGAAGTGTGACAGTAGTGTTTTGGAACAATTTCTCAGCATCACCACTAAATTATTAAAAGGATGCTCACTTTCAACTAAAGTAAGTGGGGGAATGACTTTTTTCTTTCTTCTTACTTTGAAATAACTTCAGACTTAGAAATATGAATACTGCAGAGAACTCTCACATATCTTTTATCTAATCTCATTAATAATTAGCATTTTGTCACATTTGCTTTATCATTCTCTCTATAATTTTATATAAATCATAAAAATGATGCAATAATAATTATTAATTGACAATAGAATATGTCATGACTACATGTATATACTATACTATCATACACACAGTACTATTATATAGTTTTCTGGACAATTTCAGGATAGTTACATACAGGAATCTTCAAAAAGTTCATAGAAATTCATATAATGAAAAAATTATGCATGGATTTCAAAAATTTTTTGCAGCACAGTAAACATTTTTATTCCTTCTTTCTATGGACTTTTTTAAAATAAATATTTATTTATTTATTTGAAAGGCAAAGTTACAGAGATGCAGAGGCAGAGAGAGAGGTCTTCCATCGCTGGTTCACTCCCCAAATGGCCGAAACAGCAGGAGCTGCACTGATCCAAAGCCAGGAGCCAGAAGCTTCCTCCAGGTCTCCCACATGGGTGCAGGGGCCCAAGGACTTGGGCCATCTTCCACTGCCTTCCCAGGCCATAACAGAAAGCTGGATCAGGCCGGCGCCGTGGCTTAACAGGCTAATCCTCCGCCTTGCGGCACCGGCATACCGAGTTCTAGTCCCGGTTGGGGCGCCGGATTCTATCCCGGTTGCCCCTCTTCCAGGCCACCTCTCTGCTATGGCCCAGGAAGGCAGTGGAGGATGGGCCCTGCACCCGCATGGGAGACCAGGAGAAGCACCTGGCTCCTGGCTTCGGATCAGCGCGATGAGCCAGCCGCAGCGGCCATTGGAGGGTGAACCAACAGCAAAAAGGAAGACCTTTCTCTCTGTCTCTCTCTCTCACTATCCACTCTGCCTGTCAAAAAAAAGAAAAAAGAAAGCTGGATCAAAAGTGGAGCTGCAGGGACTCGAACCAGCACTCACACAAGATGCTGGTACTGTAGGTGGCGGCTTAACCCATTATTATGCCAAGCATCAACCTCACATTTTATGTCTTCTAAGAACAAGAAAACCTTAGGTAATCACAGATTCATCACCAGGAAATTTGATACTGACCACTTTATTTATTTATTGTTTTTTTCCCAAAGAAACTTTTTATTTACAGAATACAAACTTCATGTATTTCATAAGTACAACTTTAGGAATTTAGTGATTCTTCCCACCACACCTGTCCTGTGAGGCCACCACAAGACACATCAAACACCAGAGTAAGGGAAAGGGTTTATTGGGGGAAACCTGACAGACCGGAGGGAAGGGGCGAAGAAGGAAAAGAGAGGAGAGCATAAGAGAGAGATCTTGAGACAAAGAGAGACAGAGATCAGGAGACAGAAAGAGAGCCACATGTTCAGGAACAGGTCCTTTTAAAACTTTGCCGGGGGGGGGGGGGGACAGGGAGGGAAGTAGGGGCAGCGAACCCCATTAGGATGGGGATGGGGCTGACACTGGTGGTTGGGCCACGTGGCTACCTGGCTTCTACCATGGCGGCGGGGACTAGAGCCTAGGATGGTGTCGGGACTGCACCATTTTACTAACATGCCCTCCCACCCACAGTCCCACCCCTCTACCTCCTCACTCTCCCATTCCCAGTCCCATTCTCCAGTAAGGTCCATTTTCAATCAATTTTATTAATTGAAAATTAATAAATTAATTAAGCCTTTCAACTCTAAACTAAGTAATGAGTTCAACAATTTGCACAGAAAATAAAAATAAAAAACTGTTCCTCAACAGTCTAGACACCAAGGGCTGTTCAAAGTCATTGCATCTCAAAGTTAATTTCACTTCTTTTTTTTTTTAAGAAACTGAATGAACTTTAAAGAAGCACCCAAGAATGATACATCTTTTGCCAGCACTTAGACATAATTATAACACAACTTATTGAGGACGGAAGTCCTGCATGCGAAGTTGGTACACAGTGACTCCTTTTATAAATTTAACAATTATGTATAAAAAAACAATTATGTATGACAATAGTGACCAACCAAGGCTCTTGACATGAGCTGCCTAGGTTATGGAAACCTTTTGAATCCACAAACTCCATCAGTATTTAGACAAGGCCATAAGCAAAGTGGAAGTTCTCACCCCCCTTTCAGAGAAAAGTACATCCTTCTTTAATGACCACTTCTTTCCACGGAGATCTCGCCCACCAATGATCATTTATCTTTTAACAAACATAAAACATTAGCTTTTATCTACTCTGTCATCCATTTTCCAATTCTGTCAATTGTTCCCAAAGTGTCTATTATAGCATTTCTTTCTCCCCTTGAAGACAGGATCCATTCTGATCCATTTAGTTGTTATGCCGGTTTATCTTCTTTAATCCGGAACAGTTTTTCAGTCTTTGTCTTTCATGACTGATCTTAAAAAAAAAAAAAAAAAAAAAAAAAAAAAAAAAAAAAAAAAAAAAGCTGACTAGCTGTGACTAGCTGAAGCAAATGTTCAGCCTGGCAGCTAAAATGCACAGGTGCTGGGGCAGGTGTTTGGCCCAGTGATTAAGATACCACCTGGGCTGCCCTCATCCCATATCGGAGTGCCTGGTTAGAGTCCTGACTCTGCTTCCTACTCCAACTTCCTGCTAATGCACACTCCAGGAGGCAGCAGGTGATGGCTCAAGTAGTCGGTCCTTATCATCCATGTGGGAGAGCCAGACTAGTTCCAGCCTCCTGGCTTCAACTTGGCCAAGCCTAGCTATTGGCAGGCATTTGAAGGGTGAACCAGAAGATAGAAGCTCGCTATCTATCTATCTATCTATCTATCTTTTACTCTTTACCAGCCTTTCAAATAAAATGAAAACAAATAATAAAAAAATTTGAAAGATGCCTACAAGCCCTATTCAGAATGCTTGGGTTCAGTTCTGAGGTCCAGCTGCGGACTCCAGCTTCCTGCCAATGCAAACCCTGAGAGGCAGAATTAATGGCTCTAGTAATTGGGTTCCTGCCATTCACGTGGGAGACCCAAATTGAGTTCCTGACTCCTGGCTTCAGCCCTTGCCCAGTTCGGGCCATTGCAGGCATTTGGGGAACAAATCAGCAGACAGGAGCTCTCTGACTTTCTTGCTCTCACTCTCTGGCTCTCAAATAAAATAAACAAAAATATATAAATCTTCTCTTGGGGCGGTGCCTGTTTCTCCATATTTAGAGTCGAGTCGCACACCCCCTGTGGTGCTGTGACTCCCTAAGGGTAGAAGATCTGGTGGCACAAGATGCTCTTCTGCCTCTCAAGGCTGACGCTGATTAACCACCTGATGAAGGTGCTGTCCGGTTTCCCCACTCTGCAGTGACATTTTTTCCTCCTGCAATTAATAAGCCAACAGTGGGGAGACACTTTACAGACACATCCTGTTTCTACTCGGACTTCTTCCTCATTGATGATTCTTGCTCATAGCAATGTTACCATGACGACTGCAGAATAACTATTTTTCAGCTCCACCAAGTCCCTCCACATTCATCAACTGGCATTCTCCCTTCTCCTTCATTGATTTATTTGCTTATCTATGGATTACCAACGTAGGCTGTGGATTCCTATTTTCCAATGGTTCATAATTCACTCCTATGCTGAACTATTTTGGTGCTTAAACTGTGCCAGATTCAGCCAGTGAAAACCCCCTTCAAGCTGGCTCCTGTGTGTGTCCTACTGGAATGCTCCCATCATTTTTCTAAACATCTTTGCTTTCTGACATTCCAGGTTAATCTGCAGTTTTTCCTATCTCAATGCTGGGATAGGACCTGGAATGTTTCCAAAGATCCCTGGTCTTTTTAATGAGAAAGAGATTAGGGGATCTGGGTGCCTGCTGTTCATCCTTCCTGAGGTGTCCTTACTTCTATGCTCCTTCATGTATACAAGAACAGCTCTACATTCAGAGCATCCCTCCTTGCAATGTTGACACAGCCTAAAAGTATCCATTTAAACAACTTAAAGTTTTGGGAGCTGGGGCCCGTGTTGTGGCACAGCGGTATTCCCTATGAGCACCAGCTCAAATCCTAGTTGCTCCACTTCCAATACAGCTCCCTGCTAAAATGCCTAGAAGGGAAACAGAAGATGGACCATGTGCTTGGGCCCCTGCCACCCATGTAGGAGACCTGGATGGAGTTCTGGCTTCAGGCTGACCCAGCCCTAGCCATTGAGGTCATTTGGGGAGTGAACCAACAAATAGAAGATTCCTCTCTTTCCATCTTTCTCTGTAATTCTGCCTTTAAGATAAATAAATAAATAAATTTTTTTTTTTAAGAAGAGATTGCTCATTGGTGATAATGGAGGATCAAAAATGGCCACAGCATCGGCATTTGGTATAGTGGTTACCACATCCATGTCCCATAACTAAATGCCTGGGTTCAATACTCTGGCTCCTGGTTCCAGTTTCCTGCTAATGCAGAACCTGAGAGACACAGGTTATAGCTCAAGTAATTGGAGCCCTGCCACCCATGCAGGAAATTAGCAAGGAGTTCCAGGCTCTTGGCTTGGCCTGGCCCAGCCCTGACTTCTATTGGCATTTGACGAATAAATCACCAGCAAACAAGATCCTCTCTCTCTCTCTCTCTCTCTCTCTCTCTTCCCTCTCTGTTACTCTAACTTTTGAATAAATAAACATTTTTAAAAATTAAAATGGCCCCCAATTTTTTGCACCCATATCCATCAGGAGGTAGAACTTAACCATGCCCTGAATCTGGGTTAGCCTGGTGACTTGCTTTGACATATAGATGATATAGATATAAATTATATATATATATATATACATATATATACAGAGAGAGAGAGATGAGAGATATAGAGATAGAGATAGATGAGAAATACCGCCATGAGAAGAACACGCAAAGCCTTGAAGGGCCTGGCCTGAGGTAGCTATATTCCGAAGTCCAGGTTAGCCACTCTGAGGAAGGAAGCCAGAAGCTCAGCCAATAAGCCTGCATCGTCCTCACGCCACGTGAGTGAAGGCAGCTCAGACCGCCTAACCCCAGCGGAGCTGCTCGCGGACTGGCACAGGGGCCAGGGAGTTGAGATGCCAAGGTCTGGGGGCAGAGGGATGGGACTTGGGGGGCGGGGAGGAATTTCCCGCGCCGCCCCGCGCCCCGGCGATCTCCGCCGCGCCCACCAGAAGGCGCCCGGGCGCTCGCATTCCCAGCGCAGCGCCGGGAGCCGAGCCGCGCGGCGCTGCGGTACCGAGAGCGGGGCGGCGGCCTGAGCCCTCTCGCCCCGCCAGTGGGACTGTGTGCCAGGGATCACCGGCTTTGTTCTGCGGCCGGGGTGCGGCTGTTTCTCGACTCGGCTACCCCGGGCAGGAAACGTCCAGCCCCCACTCCCCACCGGGGGGCCGAGGTCTACAAAGCCCCGCGAGTGCGAAGGCGGGAGGCGTCGGCGCGCTCCGGAGGCAGGAGGAGCCCCCGCACTATCAGGCTCACGGTCACCTCCCCCATCAGGCCGCCCCCAGCCCCATGAGGCCCCCCAGGCCGGGGCTGAGAGCCCGGCGCAGCCCGGACCGAAATCTCGCCGCGGCCTTGGAGCGATAGACAGGTCAGTAGCCGGGCGGGATGAGGGGCGGAGGCGGAGGCGGGAGCGGGAGCGGGTCCTCCCGGTGCCCGGCGCTGCTTCCGAGGCCACCCGCGGGGTCACCTCGGCCGGGGGCACCCCCTGGCGCGGGTGTGATTTTTCCTGACAGGCAAGGTGTGGAGCCGCCCTCTGCAGCCCACCCGGCCCAGGTGATGCTCGGACAGGGGAGGGGGCGCTGCCGGCCAGGGCGGGCGCGGGCTTGGGGACATCCGTGGCTCTCCTACAGCGGTGTTTCTCTGCCTAAGCACGATCGCGTCTCTCGCGTCAAGATGCCCGGCCTCCGCTGTGAGAGGAAACCGAGATGCAGGAGCTGAAGAGAAGAAAGGAGGCCGGGAGACCCCGGGGGCCGGGGAGACGCGGGGAGGGGTAGCGGGAAGGCGATTCGCGGTGCAAAGCCTGGCGTGAGGCGTGGAGCCGAGAGCGCCCTCGGGAGCCCGCAGAAGCCTCCCAGGTCGCCGCGGTCAAGGGCCCGGCCCCCGCCCGCCACCGGCCCCGACACCTCTCTCACCCCCCACCCTACCCCCACCCCAGGATGCGGCCGGGCCGCCGGGCCCTCTGCGCGCTGGCCCTGCTGCTCGCCTGCGCCTCGCTGGGGCTCCTGTACGCGAGCACCCGGAACGCGCCGGGCCTCCGGGCACCTCTGGCACTGTGGGCGCCCCCGCAGGGCGTCCCCCGGCCCGAGCTGCCAGACCTCGCCCCTGAGCCCCGCTACGCGCACATCCCGGTCAGGATCAAAGAGCAAGTGGTCGGGTGAGTGCAGCGCAGCGGTGGCTGCGGGGCGGCCCCGGGCTTTTGTTTCCTGCAGCTCGGGGCTCTGCTGCCGGCGCTCTCCTGCCCGGGGGTGTGGAGGCACGGGGGGGGGGGGGGGGGCGGGGAGGACAAGGCTGCCCTGCCCAGGCCCCGTCACCGTGATGCCAATGGGAGCGTGTGCAGTCGGGGGCGGGCCCTTAAGTCTCCCTGATTTCCTGCTTCAGGCACGAGAGAGGGTCCAGAGGGGTCCGAGTGGGGAGGCAGGCAGCTCTTGAAATCTCAAGAACTGGTCCTGGTGGATTCTTCCCACCCCGTGTCCGGTGCCTCCTGGGAACTAGTTCAAGAGCAAAAAAGACTGCTGAACGGGGACAGAGTTGAAGGTAGGAGGCTCTGAGCACCCACTCTCCGTTCAGGCTGCTGGCTCAGAACAGCTGCACTTGTGAGTCCAGTGGAGGGAGCTTGCCCCTCCCCTTCCAGAAGCAGGTCAGAGCCATTGACCTCACCAAGGCCTTTGACCCCGAGGAGCTGAGGGCTGTCTCTGCTGCAAGGGATCAGGAGTACCAGGCCTTTCTTTCAAGGTACTAGCAAGAAAGAGGGGCTTGGAT
Source organism: Lepus europaeus (assembly GCF_033115175.1). NCBI lineage: Eukaryota > Metazoa > Chordata > Mammalia > Lagomorpha > Leporidae > Lepus > Lepus europaeus. Next base: position 63,413,888 of record NC_084836.1, read on the forward strand.
GTGTAAGGGGAGAGCATGGGAGGCTTGTGGGGTGGGGGGACTGAGCCAGGAGAGGACCCCCCTCTGCCCTCCCCCTTCTTCCCTTCCAGGAGCCGGTCCCCAGCTGACCAGCTAATCATAGCCCCTGCTAACTCCCCACTCCAGTACCCCCTCCAGGGCGTGGAGGTCCAGCCCCTGCGGAGTATCTTGGTGCCAGGTGAGGAGGAGAGTCCTGGAGGGTGACCTACGCCCCAGCTGGGGATGGTGGGGACAATCCATCGATGGGCAGAGAGAACTGCAGGTGCAAGGAGGATTGGGAGGTGGGAGGCGAGGCAAGAGGAACTCTGGCGGGCGTTGTCAGGAACGGCAGAAGACTGCAGCTGGGAGGAGAGGGCTCTTTGCAGACTGGCTAAACATTAGGCGGGTGGGTAGGGCAGGCCAGAGGAGAGGTGCTGAAGGAGTCAAAACTGAGTTACTCTAGGCTGCTATGCAATGCACCTGCTGTTGTGTGTAGGGAAAGGGAGTTCGGGGCTGTCAGTGTGATTCTGATCCCAGCTCCTTCCTCCCAGGGCTGAGCCTGCAGGCAGCTTCTGCCCAGGAAGTATACCAGGTGAGAGAAGAGAATGGGGAAGAGACCAGGTGGGCACTGAGGATGCTGGGAGGGAGACAGGCCACCAAAGGAGGGACGGAGGGATTGGGGAGGCCAGAGTGCCTGAAGCCTGACCCTTCGCTCACCAATCCCGTCTCCCAGGTGAACCTGACTGCCTCCCTAGGCACCTGGGATGTGGCTGGAGAAGTGATCGGAGTGACTCTCACTGGAGAGGGGCAGTCAGATCTCACCCTTGCCAGCCCAGGGCTGGACCAACTCAACCGGCAGCTGCAACTGGTGACTTACAGCAGCCGGAGCTACCAGGCCAACACGGCAGACACAGGTGTGAGACCCAGGTGGAGGTGGGGGCAGCAAACCAGAAAGGAGCCGAAAAGGCTGCAGTGAGCAAAGGCAGTGTGGGAGGCAGCTGGGCAGTGACCAGAGTTCCCAGCCACACAATGGGCATTTCAGCTGGGCCAGCAGGGCCAGGGACAGAGAGAAGGGGCCTTTGTTCATCTGGAGCTGGTGCACGCAAGAGGGAAATCTGAGCCTTGGGTGTGTCTGGCCCACTTTGGGGGCCCCGAGAAGTGACCTGGCCCAGAAGCCTCTTTCTCCAGCCCATGGCTTACTGGAGGCCAAAGGTCTTTGCCTCCTGGAGCCCCCATTTCTCCTCAGGCAGGAGTGAGTAACCCCCCTCTCCATTCCTCTCCAAAGTTTGGCAGCTGCATTCGGTTTGCTCCTCCACCTGCAATGATCTTCCCCCAGGTTTCTGCATGGCTGGCTCCTTCTTGTCAAATTTTTTTTAAAGATTTATTCTATTCATTTGAAAGGCAGAGTTACAAAGAGAGAGACAGAGAGACAGAGATCTTTCACCCGCTGGTTCACTCCCCCAAATGGCTACAATAGCTGGGGCTTTGCCAGGAGCTTCAGCTCGGTCTCACATGGGTGCAGGGGCCCAAACACTTGGGCCATCTTCCACTACCTTCCCAGGAGCATTAGCGGGGAACTGGATCAGAAGCAGGGCAGCCAGGTCTTGAACCAGCGTCCATTGGGATGCCGGAGTCACAGGTGGCAGCTTTACCCCTACCCCACAACGCTGGCCCCACCTTCTTGTCAATTAAATCTCAGCTCAAATCTGTCCTCTTTACCAATCTATCTCTTGTTTTTTCTACCCATTACTTACCAGCGTCTGAATTTCCTTATTTACTTAACCTGGCACTAGATTGATTAGATTCTTGTCAGCTTTGTGGCTAAATTGTGTCAATGTGGATGACTGACTTCTCTGTACCTCGGCTTCATAGCTGTAGTAGGAGCCTTCGTAAGAGAGCTATCATAGAGATTAAATGAATTCATGTATTTAAGGTAGTTTTTACAGTGTCTGACACATAGCGAATTCTCAGTAATGGTTAACTTTTCATTAAAGATGGTTTATTGTCTTGTCCCCACCCATCTGAGTGTAATGTAAGCTCCATGGGCCTGAGAACCTTGCATTCTTGACCATGGAGACCCCCAAAGGCGGCACCCAGAGCAGGCACACAGATATTGATCCGCTGGAAAGAGAATGAGGTCCCAGCCCCTGGAGCCTAGCCCCCTGTCGTTTCTTCCAGTTCGCTTCTCCACCGAGGGACATGAGGCTGCTTTCACCATCCACATACGACACCCTCCCAACCCTCGGCTGTACCCACCGGGCTCTCTACCCCACGGAGGTGAGGCAGGGACTCAGTGGATCCAGCCCTGGTGGGGAGCGGCCCTGGGAGCGGATGTCTCTCTGCTCCTCTCTCCCCACTCTCCCTGCTTGCACCCAACCCTACACCCTTGCTCCAGCCCAGTACAACATCAGCGCTCTGGTCACCATTGCCACCAAGACCTTCCTTCGTTATGACCGGCTGCGCGCGCTCATCGCCAGCATCCGCCGCTTCTACCCCACTGTCACCGTGGTCATCGCTGACGACAGCGACAAGCCAGAGCGCGTCAGCGGCCCCCACGTGGAGCACTATCTCATGCCCTTTGGAAAGGTGCGCAGCCAGCACAGCCCGAAGGGCGCCAGAGGACTGGGGGGAGGGGGCGTGCCTGCCACCGGCTTCTTCCAGGGCAGCGACTCTGACCTCGGAGTGGCGGGGGTGCCTGCCAATTGTGAGGATTGCTGGAGTGGAAGCTCCCTGGGAGCAGGAATCACGCCTACTTTCGTGCTGCATTCTTAGAACTGTGCGCGCATCTCCTGGGCGCTCGATAAAAGAGCTGCATGAATGTGTGCGTGCACGCACCAAATGCGTTCTGGAACACTGACTGGGAACCCCTGGAGGGGGGACGGGGTGGGGGGTGTTAGAATGTGCATTTTTCAACTAGCTCGGGGCCATTTAAAACAGTCCACATCTGGAGGAGCCGTTGAGAGGTGACAGGTGGCGGAGGGGCTTGCCCTGTCTCTACAGACTCCCCTCTGCACTCTCTCCCCGCCCAGGGCTGGTTCGCAGGCCGGAATCTGGCCGTGTCCCAAGTAACCACCAAGTACGTGCTGTGGGTGGACGACGACTTCGTCTTCACGGCGCGGACGCGTCTGGAGAGGCTCGTGGACGTGCTGGAGAGGACGCCTCTGGACCTGGTAGGGGAACGTCGGCGCAAGGCTGGGTGGCGGAGGCCGAGCACAGGATGGAGGGGATGGCCAAACGGGGGGGCTGCCGGAGTCCCGCACCGAGGAAGCGGAGTGGAAGGGGCGGGGGATGGGGCGGCACTCGAGGGGAAAGGGCGCACAGACCTGCCCCGTCGGGGTCCTGGCCCCGCCTGGAGCCATCCCCTCGGACTCCCCGCAGGTGGGCGGCGCGGTACGCGAGATCTCGGGCTTTGCCACCACTTACCGGCAGCTGCTGAGCGTGGAGCCCGGCTCCCCAGGCCTCGGGAACTGCCTCCGCCAAAGGCGCGGCTTCCACCACGAGCTCGTCGGCTTCCCGGGCTGCGTGGTCACCGATGGCGTTGTGAACTTCTTCCTGGCGCGCACCGACAAGGTGCGGGAGGTCGGCTTCGACCCGCGCTTTAGCCGCGTGGCGCACCTAGGTGAGTGGCGCCCCCCTCATGGCCGGGTCCCGCAAGAAACCTTGCGGTGGGCGCTGGGCGGGGCGCGGGGCTCGCCAAGGATCCCGGCCCCTCCTCCGGGGCCGCCAGAGGGGTTCTACACACACTGGCTGAGGCCTGCACCCAGTGAGCGCCGGAGCTCCCCCTCTCTCCCGGCCTCACACACCTTGAACTTCCTCGGCCCAGTCACAGCCACCCCTGGTCCACTACGAGCCAATTTCCACTGGGAGCAGCCCACCAGGGCTTGATCCGACCCTCTGGGAGCAGGGAGTAGCTTTTTTCCCCGTGTCCAAAGCACAAGGCTGTTGAGAGCCAGAGAGGCTACTCTGCATGCCCACACCTCTACAACCTAAATTTCAGCACTGGGTCTTCTGGCCTCTCGGATCTTTCACTGTGTACTCCCCGGCCCTTCTCCCCCAGAATTCTTTTTGGATGGACTTGGCTCCCTTCGGGTTGGCTCCTGCTCCGACGTCGTTGTGGACCACGCTTCCAAGCTGAAGCTGCCCTGGACATCAAGGGACTCCAGGGCGGAGACTTATGCCCGCTACCCGCTACCCGGGGTCGCTGGACGGAAGCCAGGTGGCCAAGCACCGTCTGCTCTTCTTCAAACACCGGCTGCAATGCATGACCTCGGAGTGACGGTGCTCCTGGAACCTGCCAGGGATTCCGGGCAACCCCTCCCCACCGTTGACTGTCCCTGACCCCCTAGTCCCTCACATCTCCTTTTTAGAACCTGATCTCAGAGAGGGTCATGTCCTGGTGACACCCCTCCTTTCTGGGGGTGCCTAAGGGCCTGATGGAGCCATAACCTCTCCCACAGCCAGTGCCAAGTCCTCCCCCTCCCCGTTCTTAAGGGGCAGGAAACAGGGGGTCACTTTCCAAGTGCCAAAGAGCCCATGGGGACTCTATGAACCCAAAGGGGGGCTGCTCCCCTCATCCCCTTAGGACCAAGGGGTGGGGTAGCTCCCCACCATGCAACCCCAGGGCTGTGCCCCCCATCCCGCTCCGGATCCAGGACCCTGTGCACCGGCTCCAGCCCACCCCCATGGAGGGAACTGTGACTCGGGAGCTGGCTGGGGACTGGTGAACACACAGTGAAAGCCATTTCTAGTTGTGTCTCTGCGATGCTGTGGGCATGGAGGAAGGGGCAGCAGGGGTCCCTGTGCAGACACCCAGACTCACTTCAGGGACCCCAGAGGCACGCGACTTCATTTTATTCATCACACCAAGCAAGGGGACTCATGGGCCAGCCACGGCCTTCTCACCCACAGACGGGGCCCTCTGCACCCCAGGAACCATCAGAGCCACACTGTGCAAATCTTGGGGCCAGTGAGCTCCTGTAGAAAACAGGGGATGGGCCGAGTGTAGGTCCAGTGCCTCCCTCCCTCCTCCTTCTGAGGACACACCACCCTCTTGGGGACCTCAGCTTCTTTACCCACAGCATGACCCCGGCTCCCTGGCTTGCTCTTAGGTCCACTGGTCATTGGCTGCCCACCCCTTCCTCCTTGATCTGCTATCAGTGCCCTTCCCAGATCCCACCCCCTGGGTCTTCAGTCCCGCACCCTACCCTCACTTGCCCTTGCCCAGCGCCCCCTGAGCCCCTCCTTGTGTCCCTGCCCCCTTACCAGTCTCTCCAAGGCATGAGCGGCTGCATCCTGGACACTGACAAACAGCTGCTCTGGGGTCACTGTGTCCAGGAGGCCTGCCCGGGTCAGTGTCCCCAGCACTGAGGCTGTGTAGGGAGGTGTCGTGCTGTAAGGCCTTGAGTCCACACTATGTCATCTTCCCTCCCCCAAGTGCCAAGTCATTCCCTTGTCTCTGAGCCCCGCCCTGCCCACCACTTACCATTACACTGAGCCAGCAGGAGATGGATCCCAGCGTCTTGGCATCGGCAGGCTAGCTGTAGGAGCAGGACAGGAGGGATAGGGCCTGGTCAGAGGGTGGGGGTGGGATGATGAGAGGGGCTTTCTCCTCCCCCTGCCCTCTCCCTCACCTGTGCCACCTCCCTGGCCCCAGCAGCATCTGCAAAGGTCACACCACTGAAGTCTAGGATTGCCACTCTGACAGGCTCAGCAACTAGGGGAGGAGAGGATTGGGGAACCCAGATGCCTCCGTGGGTCATACCCAGATCTGCCCCCTTGGCCCTGCTGTCTCACCTGTGTCAGGTGGGCCTTCTGGCTTTGGAGTGTCCTATGAGCAGAGAGGGGTGGTCACCACCCCCAAGACGCAAGCATGAGCATGCGTCCCTTGAGCCCCAGCCCCTCCCCCCACTCCTTCATGGGCCACACTGCTGTGCCCAGGGCCTTCACCTTGCCTCTTTCTCCAAGCCCCAGGTGACACTCTAGGCTGCGACGGAACTGCCCGCGGGTCCCAAAGTAGAGAGGCATTGGGCAGCTCAGGATGCAGAGCCCAGGCACCTGCAGGAGCTAAGGGGTCACAGGGTCATGGAAGCATCTGGGTCCAATCTTCTCTTCCATCTGTGGTGGGAGCCCACCCACCTCGTGGCTGTCTCTGAGCGGCCTGTAGAGCTCAGTCCCCGCAGCGTGTCCAAGTGCCAGGCACTGCACCCTAGGAGGCAGCTGGGGTCAGATGCCCGTCTAGCCCCACCCAGCACCCTGTCCTCTGCCCTCCGCTCCCCTCCACTCCGCTCATCTCTCTGCCCACCTCTGAGTACGGCAGACCACGGTCATCATAGAGAAGACCACACCCACGGCCAGACCCAACTCCAGGCTCAGGGTCACCACAGCCACCCATGTGACCATCCACACAGCCTGCAGGACATGGACAGGGGTGGGCGGGCTATGGTGGCCAGTGGCTACCAGGGCAAGTGGAGGGGAGGGGTGGCTCCAGGAGAAAGCAGGGAGGGACAGAAGCCACCCAATGGGATGCATGCCAAATGCAAAGGCCCCAGACCTTGTGCCAGCTGGGAGATTACAAACACTCAGGTGCGAGCAGCTCACACCCCAGGCTTTGCCTTGTGTCCGAGTGAGGGTATTAGGAGATACATGTACTGGGGGTGAGTGGTTGCAGAGGGTAAGACCAGGACTGTGAGCTTGGGTCCAGGGCAGAGGCTGGGGATGCTGGAGGGATGGGAGGGGCCATGCCATTTCTCACAAAGTCCACACGGCTGATGCGCCAGAGTTGGGGCAGTTCGTGCATCTGGAAGAACATCTGGCGCATGCTGGAGATGTTGATGCAAGCCAGGACAGCCTTGGGGCACAGGAGGTGGGCTGACTACCCTGGCGACCTGCAATCCAGCCACCTGTCCCAGCCAGACCCATGCCTCCTCTGCTCCTTACCTTGGGCAGGTAGTAGAAGAAGGGCCCGAGCCACAGCAGCACGGACAGGACCACTGTGCAGGAGAAGAGGCCTGCCAGCTGGAGGGAAGGGGGTGGAAGCGGAGGAGGCAGGGAGCCCACCCCTCACCCCCCACCACCATGAGAGGCCATCTCCCTGCCTGCCCTGCCTCGTCTTCCTCCCGGACAGCTATTTCACTCCTCCACCCACTTTGTGACAGCCTGCCACTCACCTGCCCTCCCCCCAGTTAAACACCTATCATTTGTCCCCACTGCATGCGGTTCAAGTTCCCACACGCCATGGCTGGGTTACCCTGTAAGCAGGCTGACCACATGCTTAGGGACCCACAAAGTAAGGGGAACAAAAAGTAGTAGGGGGGAGACTTTGATATGTGGTATGTCTTAAAAGAAAACATCCTCATGGGAGGAAAAAAACCAGGATTCCGTCTCAAGTTCCTTAGACAGCTTGGTATTTTTATTTTGAACTGCACCTGAGGCACCATCAACTTTGTCGATACTCAGAGCCCACCAAGGTCTGGCTGAAACCCTGTTTCCTTGCAACTCCCCTGTGTACAACCACACCCTCCCGGATTGCCTCTGGAGAGGTGCCGCCAATCGCCCACGTGCTTCCGTACCACCGCCACCCTGGCCTGGAGGCCCCACTCTTTCCCCTCACCTCGCCCAGGCATGCCGTCTTACCTGTGTATTCCCACCAGCATCCACGAGAAGGCTGGTCGTGGCCAGCGTGGCAGAGTTGGGGAAGCAAGAGAAGAGGGAGGAAATGAGGTTGGAGACACCATGCGCCAAGAGCTCCTGGAAGGGTGCCGTGAGGTGAAGAGGGAGGCATGGTGGGGTGGGGGGGCTCCTAAACGAGGTCAGGGTACACAAAGTCACACCTGGTTGGAGTCAATGGTGTAGACAATACTTGTCTGCATAGATGGAGGCCAGGGAGGCGGACACGGCAAAAGTAACCAGTGCAATGGGCAGCGAGTTGGCCAGAGTCCCAGGCAGCTCAGCCAGGTTGGGGAAGAGGGGCTGGGGAAATCTGGACAAGGAGGGAGCCATGGTGAGGATGGGTTGGGTGCTGCAGGGAGATAGGGCAGGACAGGAGTAGATGGGTGAGAGGAGAGAAAGCCAGTCTCTCACCCCTTCGGGCAGCAGCCCCACTATCTGAACGTTGTATCTTGTGTCCAGGGAGGAGGTGAAACAGAGCACGGTGGCCAGAAGCACCTGGTTCAGAGAGCCAGTTAGGGCCTGGGGAGAGGTGGGACCCTAGGCAGAAACTACCAGGCATGAGCATTAGAGGATCAGGATGCAGGACCAGTGGTCCAGGAGCCCCTCAGCCACTCAGGAAGCCAGGGTGTAGATGGGAGGGCAATGCACTGCTGAATTACAGCGGAGGAGGGGGGTCTGGGAAAGGCCCAGGGAGAGATAGGCCAGAGGACATGAGGGGGCTCCTGTAGGGGTCGTGGCTACCAACAGGGGCAACTGAGCCATCTCAAGAAGGGAAGCTGGCTGTGGAGACCTGGGACGTTGATTTTGTCGCGGCGAGGGAGAGAGCCGTCTTCCTGGGAAGGAAGACAGGCCAGGAATTTCAGTAAATGGTTGGGGGGGGGGGGTGCTGTGGCCGCGCGACCGCAAGGGGCCGCTGTGGCAAGGAAGAAGGCGTCCTACGAGGTCTGGAGAGGACGAGGTGAGAGGTGGGACGGCGTGGGGAGGGGATTCTGCAGGGTCGACGTGTCCGGGGAGACGGCCTAGGAAAGTACAACGTGTGAGCAGGACCTCTGGCCCGTGACCCTCTCCGTGTTCCGCAAGGAGGCGGCCGCAGCACGGGCGGGGTCTGTGCGGGGTGGGGAGCCGGCCCCGGGGCCGTCCTCACCATGACGACTTCCCCTGGGATCGGGGTGGGCAGCCTGTCTCGGAACCTCACGTTCAATTCCTTCACCGGTACCAGCAACGCCAGGCTGAGCGCCGAGATGGTCAGTTCGGCCGGACTGCTCCGGGGCAGCGCCATCAGCACGGCGGCCAGCGTCTGCGGGCAGGGCGGTGAGCGAGGACCCCAGCCAGGGTGACCCGTCCCTACACGGACCGCACCCGACCCAGGCGAGGCCCTCTGTTCCCGCTGCCGACGGGGGTGCCACCTCCTTCCCCTCGCCCCCGTCACGTGCCACCCTCCACCCTTTCGTGTTTCTCTCTCTTCCCCGCGACCGCTGGAAACCTCCGCTGATCTCCCATCCCCACCTTGAAGAGAGAGAAGCAGCCGATCTGGCGGGGGAGGGACAACCCCAAAAGGCTCGGCAGCTGGGACACGAGCACGTGCATCGCGGCCCCGCTGGTCAGCGCCTTGACCACAGGCTCGGACAGAAAGGTGGCCAGGACGCCGAGCTGCAGCGCGAACATCGCCAGCTGTGGGCGAGAAGACGCGCGCTCCCCCGGGCGAGGAGGCGCGGACCCGCTAGAGGGCAGTGCGCCAGCTTCCCCGCGCGCCGCTGCGTCTCCCGGCCCCGCGCGCTGCACCACAACCTTCCCTCTCCCCGGGCCGCCAGTGTAGATCTCCCCAAGTGCTCCCCAGATCCTCCCTCACCATCAGCGCCCCGCTCCCGAAGGCCAATGCCGCGGCCGCCCCAACTCTCTGGGCGTCCAGCTGCTCCCGCTCGATCTCGCTCAGGTTCCCCGCAAGGGGTTCGGGCACCAGCCGCTCTACCACCGAGCCGGTCATGAGGCTGAGGACCGCAAAGGTTCCTGGAGCAGGGCGACAAACGCAGAGCACCTGCCGTAATACCCCACGCAGGGCGACGCTCAAGATCTGCCACGCTTGGGGAAACCGTAGGGTCAAGATCTGGCGCAGCAGCCAGGAACCGCGGGGAGGGAGCACAGAGGGGGCGCACCTGCCAACAAAACTGCCACCCCCTGCAGACTCCTCGAGGACTTCTTGGGGGAGAAGGGGGGACAGCGCATCTCATCTTTCCCTTCCGAAAGTCCCGGAGGCGTTCATTTTAACCAAAACTCCCTGGGGCGCCCAGGTTCTAATAAATGCCCTCCTTTGCGCCCCTCCTGCCAGCATTGCCAAGATCAGTTTGCCAGCTGGGCTGCTACGGAGGGAAGGGAAGTTGAGAGGGAGAGAGGAATCGAGCTGGGTGGTCTCAGACTGCTGTCCATTCTCCCCCCACAGAGCGGTCACTGGAAGTCCCGTCACTCACCCGTGGACAGATGTCTCCCAGTGCCCAGCAAGCTGTAGATAAGGACGGGGAAGAAAGATGTGTAGAGTCCGAACACTGGGGGCACGGAGGTCAGGAGGGCAAAGGCCATGCCTGGGGAGAAGTGGAAGGAGAGGTGGGGGGTGCCCAGCTTCCAGGACCTGCCCTTTCTCGCGCTCTTACAGGCTTGCGGGGGGGGGGGGGGCACTAAGTTGGGCCGCTGTGAGGGAACTTAGGAGTTAAGGGGCCTCCGTGGGAGGCCGTGGAGCAGACGCAGTCACAGATCCGTGTCGGCCCAAGTCGTGGGGGGCCGGCACCCTGCCTCTCTCCAGCTACCTGAACCGGAACCGGCCCCAGACTTCTGGCAGGAGGGCGCAGGTGAGGGGCGATGGGGTGGGGACCTGCTGGGGCTCCGCAGTGCTTACCCGAACCGGTCCTTCTCTCGCAGCCCCCAGTGCACTAACCCACCACCTCGCTCCCCCACCGAAGCCCTCCAGAGCTTGGGCCTCTGACAAGCGACGGTCGGAGCCGCTCACCCTGGGGCACGTGCACGACGCCCACGGTCACTCCGGCCACGGCATCCCCGAGCAGCCAGGCCCGCCAGCGGTACGAGGGCAGCCAGCGCAGCGGGGGCAGCCGCGCCTGCAGCAGGCGCCACGCCCCCCGCCTGGAGCAAGCGCGGGCCCGAAGCCTCCAGAGCCTGGGCCAGAAGGACTCTGCCGGGAGCTCGGGTTCCTGCTCTGCGCCCCCGAAAAGCTGCTGGAACCGAACCTCAGTGAGAGGTTCCCTGAGCCTGGTGCCCAGCGGGTACTTCAGGTCGGAGGTCTCTCCCAGGCCTGGCCGGGTCCTGGCGCCCCGTAGCCCACTCATTTTGCCCTTGGCAAGCTCTGGCTCCGCCGGGTCTTAAATAGCCCTCCCGCCTGCCTGCTAGAGTCCCGCCTCCCTGAAGCACGGTCCAATCCGGCGCTGGAGGGCGCCCTCTCTTGGGGCCTGAGGCCGGGCCAGGGCTGCTGCGTGGAGAGGACACTGCAAGTGCGGGGCGGTTCTTCCCACACCATTGGCCCACCCGATGCTGGGGGCTGGCGATGGGTAGGTATGGAGAGCCAAAGGACGAGAGCCCCCTAAGACCCAGCACCCACCATGTATGTTCCTAAGCCCTTTGCCCCCTGCCTCTTCACTCCGGGTGCTCTCCCCATGTGCACTCTGGACAGAGAGAGGCTGGCTCCTCTCTCTGCACTGGTCCTTCCCCGTCCCTGTGCATTCACCCACCTGGGAGCAAGCAAGTTCAGTGCCCACTGGGAATCCCCAACCCAGTTCCAAATCCTCACGGGGTACAGCCTGCCCCAAGAAAGCAGAAGGGGCTCTGCTGCCTTAGCAGTGTGGTCTGCTAGGTGGGAAGCAGCTCTGTGCATCAGATAGGGATGACAGCAGAGGCCCGCCAGCCCCACACCGCCGCCAGGAGTGAGTGGACCTCCACCAGGGAAAATAGGGACTGATAGGAAACTTTATTTCTTAGGAGCCAAAAAAAAAAAAAAAACAAAACAAAACAAAACAAAAAAAAAAGCAACACTTATTACTCCAAGTTCTATTCACAAAGTAGGCCCTCGGAAACAGGTGTGTGGTTAACTCAGGTACAGAGGGGTCACCTGCCGGCCTCTGCACCCCTGTGGTCTCTGAAGGAATACAAAGGCTCTCCTCTCTGGAATCCTGCTCTCTGCACCATCCCTTCCTCCACTCACAAGACTCCCCAGCGCCCCTCCCCATCAGCGGCTGGTCCCCCAGTCCCTGACCCCAAAGCCCCAGGGTGGGGTGCAGTGAGGGTGGGTCTCCCCTCTTCAATTCCTCCTATTGTTCCCCAGAAGTCTTATCTGGGCCCTACGTCCTGTCACCCTCCCCTTATGGATCCCTCCCCCCATTGTCGGCCTGGGGGACCTCGGGCCCACAGGGAGGCTCCAGCCTCTCCTCACCCTCCCACCCCAGCAGTCTATTGTCTGCTGAGGAAGTCCAAGTGCACGTGACCAAGCCCAGGGGACAGACGGACAGTGGACACACGGATGCACAAAGACCCAGGCGGGGCATCTGGACGTGGATCTCTGCACGCCCGGCTCTCTCTGTTCCAGAGATTGGGCCAGATGTCGGGAGGGGTGGAGACCCCCATAGGTTCCCCACTTGACTCTGAGGTTTGAAGAACCTCTCCTGCTCAGTATGACGTGACCGATGGCCTCACAGACGGCAAAGACAAGGAGATCTGGAGCCAGGAAGGGGCCACAGCACCCAGGATCCTCTGCGCCGTCCCGTCCTCCCTCAGCGGAGTAAGGAGTCCTCATGAGGAAAGGTACTCTGTGCATCCTGTGCTTCACCATCTGGTGGTGCAGGGAGTGGGTGGTCACACTACACTGGGCTTTCCTGGGGGTGGGGGGTTACAGACCAGGGGGCAGGTCTGGGGGAGGGCAGAGGAGCTGGCTAAAGGACAGAATACAGGATCCGGGATTTTGCAGGGGCTGCAAGCCCTCAGGGTTGACAGCTGCAGGGATGCAGGAACAGATGACCACATGACCACCAGGAACAGATGACCACATGACCACATTTATCTTGCACTGTGTGCCCAGGGGGGCGGCTGATCTCCTCTACCCCACTTTGCCCCATGTACCCTCACGACAGCCTTCCCTTCCCTCTGCCAGGACAGCAGCCTCGGGGATATCACAAAACCTTTATTCTCAGAAAACAGGAGTTTCTATCTGGTCCCTGCCCCAGCCCTCCCACTCCCCCTCATCACCTCCTTTTGGGGAGACTGTGATGCATGCACAGGGGTGGGAGCGGGTCGAGGTTCTCCTCCCCGAGCTGCCCAGCCTCGCCCCTCCACACACATCAGGAGAGACGGCTTCCAAGTCACCGCCAGCATGGCCCTGGAGCTCCCTGGGGAGCAGGTCGCTGAGAGAGCACCACCCTGTGCCCGTCACCGCTTACAGCTCATCTTCGTCCAGCTTGGCAAGTCTGGCCTGGCAGGGCGGGGTCGGGGGAGTCACAGGGACTGGGGGAGGGTCCCGAGGAGCCTGGGGGATGTCACGGAGGGCCTGAGGAAAGAATCGAGTCCCAGGATGCAAAAAGGCCAAGAAGGACTTTTCACTCTTCTCTTTGCAGTATAAGCCCTTGGCCAAGCCCCTCCCACTGTCAGCCTCTTCCAGAGTTAAAAAGGGGGGGGGGGGGTAAGGGAGGGAAAATAAGGAGGAGCAGATTGAAGAAAGGGCAGATATGGGGGAGGGGACAACAGAACAAGAGAGCCCCTCCCTCCACTTTGCCCCCCCATCCTTCATACCTGTGTGTCCAGGGGCAAGGGTGCTCTGGCCACCTCCCCTTTGGGCATCAGCAGCAGGGAGGGGAGAGAGCCGTTGATGGGTGTCCGTGTGCTGGCCTGGGCCCGGTCTCCAGGCTGAGTTCTCCCAGGGCTCCCCACCCCAGGGCCCCCTGGCCGCCCCAGGCTGTTGGTCTGGCTCTCCCGTCTCTGGTACTCAATAGGTGACTGCAAGGCTGGGCAAGGACAGGGGGAGAAGGCAGGTTACAGCAAAGACGGCCCCTTTTGCGCTGGGCTCTGCTTGGACCACCCTCCCAGCCGGCCCCTCTCCCCCAGGGACCACCAGCCAGTGTGAAACACTTGGGGCTTTAGGGGCTTCTGAGTCACTCAATGTGGGGCCGATCAGACGGCAGGGGCTGAAGGAGGCAGTGAGGGATTCAAGAGGGCCTGGGGCTGGGGGAGCGGGCGTGGGCCTCACCATTGAGAAAGTCCCGCTGGCTTTCCAGGATCTGTGCCACCTGCTTGATCCAGGCCTGGCTCACGGCAGGCTCAGCAGCCTGCAGGACGTAGCGCTGGACGCCACCCTCTGGCCCTCTGGAGGTCAGTGCGAAGCGGCAAGGGTCCCCTTGGAGGTTCCCCTCCAGGCCCAGGCAGCTCACCTGAACCGGCAGACAGGAGATGGTCCCCAAGTTCCTCAGCCCCTCTCTGGGTCCTGGCCCCTCCAACCAAACCGAGAGCCAGCCAGCCAGCCTCACCGAGGCCTCACCCTATCTCAGGCAGGCCTTCCCTCGGAGCCCACCTTGATGCTGCTCTTATATACGTAACCAGGTTGCGTTCCGCCTCGCGCGCCTCCTCCTAGGGCCTCGCTGAAGATGACAATTTGCTCAAAGAGGAAGACACGCCTCTCTCGCCCCCGGGCAGACAGCAGCCCCCCAGCCTCAGGCTCCGTGACCCAGAATGTGTCCTGACCCAAGAGCTTCCCCTGAGCGGTCAGCTTGCCCTAGAACCAAAACATGCGACCTCTGAGAAAGACCCTGGAGGGAAAACGTCCCCTCCCAGACATTCCCAACCAACCGCCCGGCCTGCCCCGGAGAAGCACCTGCAGAGCACTAAGACTGGGGCCGAACACACAGGGCGGCCAGGCTCGTCCCCCACCCCCATACCTCAAATCCTCGAAGTCTCCCCAAGGTCATCATGTCGTTGCAGCGCTTGGGCACGAAGCACATGACCTCCACGGCTCGCTGCGACGCAGGTGAGAGGGGAGCACAGCGGGGCCAAGAGAATCATGACTGAGAACCAGCCAACCACCTCTTCAGACTTCCCCAGACCGTCTCTACCCCAGCAAGCCTCCCCAAAGCAACAACCAGCTCCAAGCCACCCCAAGGGCTGGGGAACCCAAAACAGGAAGAGGGGAAGGTGCACACGGTGTGTGCAGGGAGAGGTGGGGGCCTCACCTGCAGCTCCTCAGTGTCCATGCCAGCTCTGCTGTAATACTTGAGGAAATCCTAAGACACACAGCACAAAGGCTCAGGGAGCCAGGAGGCCATCCTCAGATGCTCTCCCAGCCTCCCCAGGCACACAAGCTTGGACCCCGCAGGAAGTCTGGGGGAGCCTTAAGATCCCTGGGGAGGTTATTCAACAGGTGAGGGTCCCGGGCAGCGGGGCCTTGCGGGGAGGAGCAGGTGGCCCTGACCTTGAGTAGCAGCTGGTATTTCATGATCCGCTGCACAGGTTTGATGAGGAGGTCATTCAGCTGCAGGCGATGCCCCAGCTGCTGCCTGAGCTCCTGGGGATGGGAACAGAGCAGTTATGCAGCCTGGAAAAGCCTGCTTGGGCCAATTCTGTCCGCCCCATAAGGCACTTCAGCTACTGACCTCAAAGTAGCTGTCCCCAAACTCTGATACCACGTGCTCTGACTTGGGCTTATTCTGACAGTACACCACGTACATATGCAGCCGCCGCTCCTAACAGGGGTAATGGGGGAAGACAGAGTAAGGTGGGCAAGGAGGGAGGGCCTGTCGTCCAGAGCTGGAACCCATTCCCAAGCCCCTCCCCTCCCAGGCCTCACGTGTTTGATGAATAGCTGAGCCAGCCAATCAGGATCCTTCAAGCACCGCTGTAGCTCCTGCAGGAAATAGCTGCAGAGTTGACGGAAAGGCAGGTCAAATACATTTCAGAGCCCTTCTAGCCCTGTCATCCCCCAATTTGAGGGCTGTCTGCTCTGGAGGTGCTCTCTACAAAACTATACTGAACATTCCTTAGGTCACCCGGGTCACTCACTCTCGGTGCCATTCGTAAATCTGCTGGATGTTCCCGAACACAATCCTGTCGCGGCCGCGAAGACTCTCGGGCACCCCCTGAGTTGCCATGGTGGCCATGTAGCCCTGTGGGAAGGTCGGGATGGAAGCCCGAGCATGGGGCCCCAGACATGCTGGGAAACGCCACCCTCCAAGCAGCCTGTCAGAAGTAGAGGGAGGGCTGAGGGGGCGGGACCAAAGGTATCTCCCGAAAATAGCCCTGGCCCAGGGGAGGGCTGGGAGAGGTCAGAGGCCTACCTGCACAATGTGCCCCAGGTCGTCCACGTACATTTTCTCAGTCTCCACCAGTTCGCTCAGGACGTACCTGGGAAGGGAGCAGGTGGATTCAGAGTCTGGGCACACCCTTGATCTGGCCACTTCCTCCCTCCTGGGCTAGATGCTCCGTTGTCCCCAGTCTGCCTCAGAGGGAATTTCACCTAAAACAGGAGGCGGCGCAGTGTGGACACTTACATACTCCTTTCCAGAGCCTTCTTCTTCTGTTCCTCCTCGCTCTCAGGGGCTTGGGACAAAGTCTCCTCTTCCCGGGGCTGCGAGCAAAGTATATCCTAGGGTCAGCACATGTGCCCCTTGGGTGAGGGGAGCCATGCCACAACCATCTCTTCACACCTGTGTCTTATCTCCAGGACCTTCCAATAACGTGGTCAGTAAGGTCAGTCCTGGCAGCTCCTCTCCTGCAGCTAGAGCTGGCTCCAGCATCCAGTTCTAAGGTCAAAGGTCAAGTGTCAGAGGTCAGAGAGCTGCTAGGTCTCCCCCAGTGACCAGTGGCCCCAGCTTGTCCTCTCTTCCGGACTCCTTCAGGGGTATCCTGCTCGCTGCTCACCTCATAGGGTCCCGCCTGGCCACCGTCTGCCTCAGTTTCCACACTCAGGCAATGTCTGGAATGATCTAGCCATCTCTTCAGGCCACTGACTGGCCCTGGCGGGCCCGGGGAACAGGGACCAGAGCTCAGGCCTGAGCTGAGGCCAGAGGGGGCAGCCAGACCCGAGGCAGCAGAAGCTGATATGCTCCCCTCACTGCCAGCAACGGAATAGGATTCTAACAGAGGAAAAAAAAAAAAAAAGACAGTGAGACACTGCCCCAGCTCTAGTCTAAGGGGCCCCAGGGAACCCCAGGTGGCCTCCCCTCGGTGAGGAGCAGCCTGTCCCCCTCCCCCACCCCTGGGGGGCATCACTTTCCTACCATCCTTATTTTTGTTGGCCAGGACAGAAACTTTCATCAGGACAAGTAAACATCTGGCCCCCCAGGCCTGGAACCCCCAGTGACTTCTGGAGGTGCCCCATATCCTGAGCACAGCACAGAACTGAGGGTGGGGGCAGCCATCTGGGCAGACTAGGGGTGGCCATCTGCTCTCCTACAACCCTCCCCCTTCCAGTGGGTACAGACCATTCTCCAGGAAAGGGTGGAGGGAGCTCAGAGTCCATCTGCCACCCCTAGACCCCTCCTCCACCAGTGGCAGTAATCACTATAAAAAGAAAAGACTTCTGCAGCCCACCCCCCAACAGCAGTGCAAACCCAAGCAGGGGCCAGCGTGTCAGGGTTAGCTTTGGCCTGGGCTGGGGGGTCGAAGGGCTGCGATGCATTGCCCCTCATTCTTCCACCCCTCTGGGCCCCTTCACCAGTAGATGAGAGGCAGGTACCTGGTTCTAGACCTAAGGGGATTGTGGGTGGGTTTTCTCATACCCAGTGAACTGTCAGCTAAGCCTCTCCTGCCCCTTCCCCAATCCCCTTAACTTGAGCTGACAGAAATCTGGAAGCAGAAGGGGTCTGAGAGATCCTCTATTGAAGTCACTTTCCTGGAATACCCGCGTCCAGTTCCCCGTCCTAGAGCCCCAAGCCCGAGCCCGCCCGCCCCCCCCCCCATTCAACATCTGGGACCTCGCACTCACCACGTCCCCCCCGGGCGAAGCAGCAGCCGCATTTTGCCAGCACTTTTCGGATCACACGGGGACAGGCGCAGCGACCCCCCTTGTGCACCCCCCGCATGGCGCCCGGGCCCCCCCGCGCCCCCCACCCGGGCCGGCCATGCAGGGGGAATCACGGGGGGCGGGGCGGGGATGGCGCAGGGCGCACACCCCCCCTCCCTCCTACCCGGGTCCAGGCTGGGGGAGGGGGGGAGGGATGGGATGGGGAGGGGGCGTCCAGGGGTGGACGGAAGTCTGGCCTGGAGGAGGGCTGGGGGCTCTGGAAAGAGGGCGGCGGGGGACCAGCCGCCGAGCTGGGCGGAGAGGGCTTCCGGAACCCTGTGGGTGCGGGGCCCAGGGTCCAGATGTCCAGCTGTGGGGGAGGATGGGTGGGAGAGGCTGGGCCGGGATGCGGCAGCCGCTCCAGCTCCGTCTCCGGCCTCTGGCTGGGGGTGGCTCTCGGCCCGGGCGGGGGAGGAGGCGGGGGCCGACTCCCCGAGCCACTGGCGCTGCGCGGGTCCGGCCGAGAGCGAGCCGAATAACAGGCCCGGCCGCGGTGCCGCCGCGGGGAGGGGCCTCTGCGGCCCGGCTCCGCCTCCCCCTAGCGCTCCCTCTCCTGCCCGCGCGGGGTTCCCGCCCCCGCCCCCTCCCCCTCCCCCAGGCACCACCACGTTCCCACTCCACGTCCCCAGCGCCTCTGCCCCTCCTCCGAGGCCTGAGCTCCCCCGCCCCGGGCCTCCGCCCTCCCGCATCTCGGGGCTGGGGCTGCGTGCGGAGCGCTGGCTGGGGTTTAAGGCTGTCGGCGGGGTCGGCCTGGGTCGCCCCTCTGCATCTGTGGTGGAGAACAGCTAGGCGGCCTGGGCGAATTTGTCCTGGGGTCGGGGCTGTCCCCAGGCGCGCGGGCGGGGGACCACCAGGGGATGCGCGTCTAGGGAGTTAGTTCTTTGTGGGGAACACAACCCAGGTGCCGCCCTGTGGCCCGACCCTCTTCCCTCCAGGCCCCGGGACTCCAGCTGAGACTAATCACCAATTAAGGCGAAGTCCCAGAGCCGGGGCTGGCGGGGGGCCAGGGGTGGGGCGCGGGACACTCGGCCTGCGGGGGCTCGGGAACGGCCGAGGTGAGGGACACATATCAGACAAGAGGGCGACGAGCAGCGTGGAGGTCTCAGCGATTACATGGGTCTCGTGCAAATTAGATGCCAGCCTTTATGCTAATAAGAGCAGAATGTTTTTGAAGTCGCCACTTCGCGCAGGATGGCAAACCACACCCCAGCCCACCCGCTGCTCCTCACCGGGCTGCGGAGGCCTGGCGAGGACCTCACCTTCGCGCTCCCGGCTCGGACCCGCCTCGGCACAGTTAGCCTCTGGCTCGATACACCCCGGGCCCTGGGGGCTTCTCTTAGGGGGCTGCGGGGACAGAGGAGCGTAAGGCACCCGCCCTCCCTGGCAGCCTTGACCCCCCCCCTTCCTCCCGCCTGTCAAAATCCACATTTTTATAAAAGGGTCTCCCCGGACATGGCTGTGGCCATCGGAAGGAAATCCACGGACTTCCGCGACTGCCCTGCAGAACACTTGTTTGCAGGTAAACTGAGTTGGGAGGTGCCGCGCTCCTGAGGGCCCCCAAAGATCCCCCGAATCCACCGTAATCCCCACTTTCTTACCCCATCCTGCCCGGGTACGGCGCATGCGCGCAGCATGCCCCCCATGACCCCCAGTATCCGGTCAGTGCGGCCAGGGGCGGGGCGGTCCGGGGGCTTCATGCTGGACCCCTACCCTGCTCCAAGTTTCAGGGCCGAGGGGGCACGGAAGCTGGGGGGGCTCTGAGGCCTGAGCGCGTCCGGGGAGTTGCTGCTGCCGAATCCGCCCCCTGCCCGGCTCCGCCCCCGCTCCCACCCCAGCCAAACTTTGCAAAAGGGGTAGGGTTGTTCCTCTCTCTACAACCATAGCTCAACAACAAACAAACCCCTCTTGATCCTGATTCCAATATCGAAGCGCGTGACAGGGCTTCGCAGCGTTGCTACAGAGCCCACAGCGCGCATCGCGTTTTTGCAGCTCCTCCCCAAGCAGAGGCAGCTGGAAAGGCTCACCGGGGTTCCCAGACACCCCCCCCCCGCCCCCTCCCCGCAAGCCCCACTCCCCCACCCTGCCCCCACCCTTGCAGGGAACACAACGGGTGTGGCATAGAGAGTTGCATATTTTACTTTATTTTTATTAAATTAAAAGCTACAGTCTGGCGGCGATTCCAGAAGGGGGTAAGGAGGCTCCTTATAGGGGGCAGAGAAGAGCAAGGGAAAGACAGACTGACAGAGACAGACACAGGAGAGAAAGGACAAGATTAAGGTGGGAGAACTGTATCTGATGAACACACACACACACACACACAGAGCCGGCTCCATGGGGGGCTCACATCAGCCCAATTCCTCCTCCCCCACAAGGAAGTTCAGCAGTGGAGCAGTATGGGGGGTAGGGATTCCAGGGACCCTCCCCACCCCTCCCCACCCCAGGTCTTTCTGTTTAGTCACTGGAGCACAGCACATACCAGGAAAAGCCAAGGGCACTGGAGGGCCTAGGAGCGGGGAGTATGTACACCGGGAGTGGGAGCAGAGCCTTGGGATCAGCCTCTGCCAGAAGGGAGTGGCTCACAGGGCACTGAAGCACTTGGCCAGTGAGGGACAGGGGAAGGTGTGGGCCCTCTCCCTCTGAGCTCCCTCCCCGGTCAGACAGGTCCCCTACTTGTGTGGTGTGGAGGGGACAGGGCAGGGGGGAGAAGAACAGAGGCTTCCAGTGGGTCCTAGTAGAGGACAACAGGGGCCTTGGCAAAGGGGATGTCCTTCAGTCATCTGTGATACCCTTGGCTCTCAGTTCCTCTTGCACCCGGGTCAGGTAGGTGGGGTCCGGGTACCCAAACCTGGGAACAAAGAGAAATGGGGACCAGGGTTAGCTGCTTGGACTTGCTCCTACTACCCGATGCGCAACTTCATTCTGGGTGACTCAGCAGAGGCCCCATTTGTACTCCTCCCCTGCTCCTCTAGGAAGGACTTCCAATTCAAGGTAACAGCCCAAGTCTGGCTTTTTTTTTTTTTTTTTTTTAAATAAGTTAAGCTGGGCCCTTCCCAACCAGGTTGAATGTAGGAAACTGAAACTGAGATGGAAGACATAGTCCTCTCCACTTAGGGGGCTCCCAGAGGGAGGGGGCTGATGTTGTGCCCTCGGTGGCCATGGAGAGGGGGAGGAGCCAAGGCAGGGAGATGAAGAGGTGTCGCACAGCTGGGGTCCCCCTGTGCAGCTGGTCTTGTGGTGGATGTCGTTCCAGGTGATGACATTCGGTCTCCCTGTGGTCATGGACGTGCCAATGGTGAAGGTGAGACGCTGGTCAAACGCCTTCCGGAACAGGGTCAGCACCTTGTTGCCCTCAGGGCAGTCCGGGAGGTAGGCCACCCGGGTGGTGCCAGGATACCGAACCCCTGGGTTTGGGTGTTCAGCCTGCGAGGAAGGTGGGAAGCAGAGTGGGCCATGAGCAACTGGGCACCCCCAAGGCCCAGAAAGCAACCGCGGATCATGTGGACCGGGCAGCAACAGGCTGCCAGCCTTGCAGGTAACCTCACTGTTACGAGGTTCCCTCAGCTGTCCCAACCCCTCCAGTCTCAATTCAGCAGTCAGAGGATTCTTAGACGTGATGGAAGGAAGCTGGCCATTACGGTCCAGATAGAAAATAAAGTCTCTTTCAGCCTCCCCTTCTCCGCCTGCGAACACTCCTAATGCTTCTGCCCCTGCCTAACCTGTTCCACCCTTGCTTTCTTCTTCCAAGCCACCTCTTCCCTCTGCACACCGGAAGTGGACATTACTCTTTGCATTGCAGGAAAACACCTGTAGGACTTTGGCCACTCCATCTTTACCTCCCGAAGTCATCCAGGTTTTACTCTCCCATAAATCGGGAACAGCATAACAGCTCTGTTTGGACGGGCAGGTCCCTTCCTGCCGAGCCTGCCTGCACGGGAGCCACCACCTTCCTAGATTTTGCCTCTGCTGAGAATGTCTGTGGATGTCCAGGCTCATGGAGGCAATTCCCTTCTCTCATACTTGATACTCATGTGAGCCCTGGCAGTCATGGGGATGGGAAAGCTGAGCCCAGAAGGGACCTCCCAGCTCCAGGGTCCTGAGCAGGAAGGCACACCAGGCGGCAGCAAGACTGGGTCTAAGAAATACCTTTCCCCTCACCCAGTTTCCACGGTCAAAGAAGGGGCCTGGGGAAGACCAGAAGGGAAGGCAAGAAAGGCCACGGTCTTCTTACCCCCTGGACACCGGGCGGGAAGACGTACTGGATGACAATGGTGCCGTACTTCTCATAGCTGGGCAGCAGGAGGGTGGCATCCTTGGAGACCAGCATCCGCCCGTTCTGGGGCTGGTTGCCCACCAGCTGCCCGTAGAAGCGGCCGCACATGGGGCAAGCCTTCTTCACCTGCAGGGCGCGGGTGATGCAGCCCTCACAGAAGGAGTGCCGGCACTTCTCCAGCGTCTTGGCATTCTGGATCTCCCCCAGACAGATGGGGCAGGTGCTCTCCTGCTCTTCTGCCTCTTCCCGGAGGTGGGGAGGCAGGGGAGGGGGCAGGGGAGGAGGAGGAGGAGGAAGGCCTCGTGCCCCTGGGGGCAAGAGGGGGGCTGCTCGGAGCGGGGGTGGGCCTGGGCGGTGCAGCTCGGGGTGCTCCCCCCCACCCCCCAGAGCCAGGCAGCCCATCAGCTCGCCCTGCCTCTGAGCTTTCTTCAGCTCTTTCTCTGCCTCCTTCAGCAGCCCCTTGAGAGCCTTGCGGGCCAGGTAGAGCCCATTGGGAGGGGCGGGGGGCGGGCCCTGCGGGGAGAGCTGGAGAACGTAGATGTCAGAAGTCTCGCCATCTATGAGGATGGACACGCGGTGCTCCTCCCGAAGCCGGGCCAGCCGGGCTGGGGTCTCCTTGCTCAGGAAGTCCCACACAGGCTTGGAGACAGTCACTTTGTTCTTGCAGGTGCCTCCGCAGGCTGCCATTCTGGACAGGACGAACGACACTGCCCCCAGGGTGAAAGGGACTCAGGGTGGGGGGTCCCCATGGACAGATGCCAGTGCCTCTACATCAGGCTCCTGCCAAAGCCCGCATGACCCCTATACTCTCAAAGCCGAGCTTCCAGCCCCTCCCCCAGCTCTACCTTCCATTGAACCCCAGCACCCACTGAAGGCAAGAGTTTCCATAACTCTATTATGATCGAAACATCAGTCTGGCTGTTTCTTTCCGTTCTCCCCCTACACAGAAACAATGTGTCCCTCTGCCCCCTGGGGAGAGAGTTTTGATGCTCCCCCCTCCTTTGCTCACTTTGATCCTGAAGAGCTTAGAATTGGCATGCAGGCTCACTCTCTCTTTCCTGCTCCTTACTTGTGGGCTGTATCACCTGGTAGGGTGGGAAGGAAGAGGAAAAAAAGTAAGAAACCCCTTCCACCAATTCCCACAGGTCCCAACCCAGCAGCTGTGAAACAGAGGCAGGAGTGTGTCTCTGAGTGTAGATTACCAGGAATAGGGTTACTTGGGACTCGGGAGGGAGGAGATCCATGTATGGGTGGAAGGTGAGGTTCCCACAAGGGGCAAGTACCTGGAAAGCCCATGGAAGATGACGGCAGCAGAAGCCCCCCTATATCCACACTCAGCTGACCAGGGCTGGGGGAGGGTAAACAGTTACCTTAGCAAATGTCCTCTCTCTCCCTGCCAGCCCAGAAACAAAACTTCTCCCAGGTGCTCTCCTCCCCTGCAGAATGCCATTCCCAGCCTCCCCCCAGGTTGCAAGAGGCACTGTGACCTGCTAACCTTCCCAACCTTCCTCTTCTCAGCTCCAGCTCTGGGGCTCCCCAAAAAGCCCAGGGTCCAAGTAAGAGAAGGCAACACAGCAAAAGCCCACATCAGTGGAGCTTTCTTGTCACCTCCCTCAGATCACATAGACAAGAAATTGCCCTGTGCTCCCCAACTCCTCGCCCTGCTCCCACTGTCCCAAAGAATTCTGCCCTTATGCCAGTGAGCTGAAGTTAGGGGTGCAGAGAGTGGCAGCGGCCCCTGCAGTAACAAAGTTCTCACTGTCACCTTTGAGACCCAGCATGTCCGCGGGGCTGCTTGCCAGCTCCCTGGTCTGCATTTAGGGAGGGGCAGGGCTCAGGGGCGCAGCTGGAGGGGTCAGAGGCATCCCCTGAGCCCTGTCAGATTCAGTCACTGGGCTGTCCTCACAACACCTCCAAATGCAGCTTGTCAACTAGAAAGAGGGGCCATGTGACCTCAATTTCTTATCTGATCCAAAAAGGAGCAGCTGTCCCTTTGTGCCTCCATCGTAGTCTGCTCAAGGCCAGATGGCCCTCGGATTCAGAAAGTGACACTGGACCTTAGAGCCCCTAGTGCCTGTCCCCTTCCCGACCGGGGAGACCCCTAGGACCTAAGTGTCCTAGCTCCAAGTCCTGCTGGCACAGAAGAGGGAGGCGGGGCCACCGCTTAGGCTGGGTCTGTGATTCCTCTGGGGCAGCCTGGCCGGACTCGGGCCCAGTTCTGGTCTCCAGACAGAGGGTGGAGGCAGGGACAGCCCGGAAGGGCAAGGGTCCCTCGGGGCATCCACTGTGGCAGCTCCACCCCTCCCCCCACGACCCCCCTCAGGTCCCGACCTGGAACCAACTCCCCACTTCCCCTACTCGCCCAAGCCCCCAGAGCCTCACCACCAGCTGGGTGGTGTACGGCGGCCTGATCGCGGCCCTCAGAACCCCCAGACGGAGGTCGGGGCCGGAGGATGAGAGAGATGAAGGGCCGGGCACCGAGGGGGGGCGACCGGCGCGGTGCGTGGGGGGAGGGGATGCCAGAGGAGATGGGGGGGGCGTGCGGGGGCCGCGAGCGGGGGCCGGGGGGCGCGTAGTGGGTGTGGGGGGCTCCGGGCTCACCTACCTCTCGTCAGCGCCGCCATTGCCGGTCACATGACTGAGGCTGTTGCTGGGATGACGGTCCGGGCCTTAGCAACAAGGAGGGGGGGGGAGACCCTGAGAGGGTTGGGGGGGCTGCAGGGGTGCAGTGAGGCACTGAGGAAGAGGGAGGACAGCACCCTCTCTCCCCTCACAGGTGATGATTACCGCTTCCCTTGACCCCTGCTATGCGGGAGCCCCTGCCCTTCCGCCCCAAAACAAAAATGGAGGCGCAGTCCCAGGCTTGGGAGGGAGGGGTGGCGTCATGTAAGTGAGGGTAGGAGGTTAAATCCCTCAGAGACGCCACCCTCCTCGCGCCCCTCCTCTCCTTTCCCAGCCAGCTGCGTGGCAGCTTCGGGGGGCGGGGGCTGGAGGGGCAGGGTTTGCGAATCCTTGTGCGGGAAGGGACTTGGGAGGAACGAGGCGGGATGGGAAGGGGCACAGTGAAAAGCAGCGCACTGATTCTAAAACAGAAACGTCTCCTTACGAGCGGCTCCGGGGCCCTCCCTCCCCCCTGGCCTCTTCCCAGATCACCTGGGACCCCCACCATCTGCGTTCACACTAGGGGACTGCCTGATCCTTCCCCTTCCAGGACTGGGGTAGTGAGGCTGGTGCAGAATGGCCAAGTGAATACACTGTTTTGTTTTTCAAATCACTGGGGGTGGTGCTGGTGTCAGTGTGTGGTTCTAATAGAGTTAAAAACTCAGAAAAGAGAAAAAAAAAAAAGCCAGCTCTGTTCTGCTTCCCACGTCAGGCAGTCTCCGCCCCCACCCAGCTCACTTCCCTGGGGCCACATCAAGCCAGGTTTTTCCACCAGCAAGGCCGTAGGCCAAGCTACACTCACTCTCCCAGACTGCCAACAGCCCCTACTCCCCCACCCCTTTCTTCACTTTCCCAGGCCCCTGTGCTACTCTGCCTGCCCTTCAGGGGGTGCACGGTGGTTCCCACCCTGGGGGAACACTGGGTTCCTCTGCCTTTAGCTGCTGGCCAGACAGGCCTACTCACCTTTCCAGAGACTGGTGCTGGGAAGGCCTCAGAGAGGGAGGGTCACCCTCCCATGCCTCCCTGGCCCCCCCCACACCCCCTTCCCAGAGGTGATTGTTTCCCACTCCTGTGCACACCCATCACTAGCTGTTGCGTTCACAGCCTTCTGCCTAAAAACCTATGCCTAGTGGGGGCCCAACACACCTCGAAGGCCAGAAGTACCCCTAAGTACAGGCTTTCTCAAAGTTTTTTTTTTTTAGAAAAGGCAATTCTGTAAAGGAATTGAATAATTTATTTTCTGTATTGTAGTAGTAATGGGAGTAAATACACAAGATCTTTTTATTAATAAAACAAAAAAGAGGAAAAACAGAAGCAACAAATGAAGACCATACTGCCCATGATACATCAGCCACATGGCCAGAACACCCACTTCTAAAGGACAATGGTTGCTGGTGTCACCGAGTTTTATTGCATTCGACAGGGAAAAGGTAGCAGGCTGGAATGAAAACGGTCCATCAGGGCCAGACAGGAAAGCATTAGAGGGGTTCCAACCCCCAGCTGGGGACTCCTCTTGCTACTTCCTTTTGGAGATTAAGGGGAGCCAGGGCTTCTCCCTGTGACCTCATGACCTCTTGTGAAACTGATCAGTCCCAGCCAGACACAAAGAAAAGCAGCCCTGCAGCCCCAAGGGCAGTTGCTTGCATCCACCTTTCCGTTAACTGTGGGGTCCCAGACCAGAGTGCCAGGGTTCCACACCCGCCTCCAGCTCCTGATGCAGACCCCGGGAGGCCACAGTGACGGCTCAAGTGATTGGTTTCCTGCCACTCAAATGGGAGACCTGGACTGAGTTCCCAGCTCCCAGATTCAGCCCTCAGTCCTAGCTACTGTGGGCATCGGGGGACACGAACCAGTGGATGGGAACTCTTAACTGTCTCTCAAATTAAAAAAAAGAAAGTTTAAGTGTGGGAAGCTCCAAGGCGCTGGAGGACAACCTGGAGCATGGGTGCTCTGGCTCCAAAGGCACTGGGAGAGGGGAGGACACTCTATCTCACAGTCCTCCACGTCCTGAGACTATCACGCCTCAACTCCTCTCTGCAGAGGCTGGGTGACAGAGCTATGGCTCTGACTCTTCTCTGGGGGTGGAGAGTGAAGATGACAAAGACGGCCATCTGTCCCCTGGGAGACACAGTAGCAGTAAAGACAGGACAGAGGAGAACAGCATAACAAGTCCAACTGGAGAAAGGGCTTGAGAAGGGGTGAGGGAAGGAAGTCTGTTAGGCATAAACATCCAGGGCGCGGGGGAGGTTCCCACACGCAAGCCCATGCAGAGCTAGTCCTCTGCGGGGAATAACGCTCGGATGGCCAGACAGGAAAGCAAACTTCACAGGGCAAATGCATCATGCACTGCCGGCTCATCATCCCAGAACAGGCCACAGTCCCCGCCCCATCACGTCCAGCTCCAGAGCTGGCCACTGGCCCACTGAAGAGTTCCAGCCCCCAGAGGGCTGTGACGGTCTCGTGAAGAACAGCGACAGTCACACAACTTCACCCAGGCGTGAATGCTTCGGGCCATCCCTGGCCTCCCCGTGCAGGGGTGGTGGTGGTGGTGCAAGTGAAAGGAGGGGAGAGACTGGAGAGGGGTCACTCCTCGACAGAGACCCTCTCCAGTGCCTGGCATCATCACAGGAGTCCTCTTAGAGCCCACCTCCATGAGGGGCCAGGCTGCTGACCACCCTCCAACCCCCGCTCTGTGTCAGACTGGACGTAGTCCATCAACGTGTGTGCGTGCCTGCACCCACATCTGTAGTGTCTTCAAAGTCCTCCATCCCAGGGCCTACCAGGAGGGAAGCACGCCAGAGTGAGATCTGCAAAGTCAGACACTCTGAGGTCATCCCCCACAGCAAAGTGCATCCAGAGCAGCTGCTTGAGCCAGGTCCATCTGTCCCGTCAGGTCCTGAAGATGGCCAACAACCCCCTGCCCCCAGCTCCTCCTATTTTATAGAAACAACAGGGTATTTGACAAAGATCAAGGCACTTGGGAGACAGTCAACCATAACACTCTAATAAAGCAAGCAGACGTGTTGCAGGGAGGAGGGAGGGAAGAAACGTGGACAAAGGGGAGGAAGGACGATGTATTTCTGAGGGTCAGGAAGAGCCTGTTCCACAAGATGGGGTTACTTGGGTGGAAGGAGCCTGCAGAGTGGATTTTAGCAAAAGAGGAAGAGAAGCAGTGGCCAGAACATCCACAGTTCCCCCAAGCCTCTGAGAGCCCCACCACCTTGAATATGAAGCAGCAGTCACCGTGGAGCTGGCAGTCTCTTAGGCAAAGATGTTGGTAATAAAATCCAAGAACCGCTTAGCATACTGCTCGGGATGGACCGTGGAAATCTCCGCCCCTGCCTGTGAAGGAGGTGTGGACAATGTCAGTGGGTCAGGCAGCGCCACCAGCCTTCCCCAGCCCCAGGGGCCAAGCCACCCCGGCCAGTCCCATCCTTTCTGACCCCACTGCTCAGGCACAGAAGGTGCTCTCTGCCGAAGGAACAGTCAGGCCAGGAGAGGAAGGGCTTTGGAATCCTCACCCCATGCTTGACGGTCTTAGCTGCGTGCGCTGCTTTCTTCTTGGCATCATACTGCGTCAGGATGTCAATGAGGCCCATGAAATACACCTCCTTCTGGGGGGCCCCTGCCGAGAGAGACCCACTATGAGGGACAGGACGCTCCCAATTCCCTTTCCCCACAAGACAGGCAATTTCATCTTGCAAAGCTAAGTGACCTCGCCACCCACCACCCAAGGACCACCCTCCCCTCTCCCCTCTTCCAAGTCCAGGATCTCTCTCACCCTCGGCGCTCCGGATGGCGTAGACATCAATGAAGGACTCAAATTCTCCAGGGCCCAGGGGCCGATGGGAATGGATGTAGCCTCCGATACCCTCAGGGGAGGTGCCATAGGAGCCCACCAGAGCAGGCGGTCCAGTCAGGTTACAGTCCCCATCCCACTCCGACTCGTCCTCCCGCACGGGCCCCTCCTCCTCTGGTTCAGAGCCCCGGATGATGTCGTGGATGCCCAGCAGAAGGCTGTAGTCCATGATCTTCAGCTGCACTAGAAACTGAGACCCACTGGCACGTCAGACACCCAGACTGCCCTCCCTGACCCCCAGGTACCACCCTTACTCCACGCTGAGTTTCCAGAGCTCCCCTGGGGAACGGAAGCGTAGACCGAGGTTGGGAGTATCTCACTGCCTAGAGAGCCTAAGATCACCCTTTTACTCACTCCAGCCAAGCCCTCTGTGGGTAACCTCTAGAGTTTTCATGTCTCATACCCAACCCTCTACAGGCAGGGGACCCAGAGAATAAAGGGGAAGGGAGGGCCTTCCTCACACTGGGAATGGAAGAGACAACTTAAAAAAAAAAAAAGAAAGAAAGAAAGAAAGAAAGAAAGAAAGAAAGAAAGAAAGAAAGAAAGAAAGAAAGAAAGAAAGAAAGAAAGAAAGAAAGAAAGAAAAGAAAAAGGAAACAAGGCCATTCCCCAACCATCACCTCCACGTCTCTCTTCAGCTTCTCTAGGAAGACTTTCTTCTCCTCTTCACCAATGTAAACTTTCTGGTTCTTGTTGAGAAAGTCCATATCCTTAAGGGTGGGCAATTCTTTAACCTAACAACAGGTAAGGGGACGTCTAGGGAACAGGTTCCTTCCCAAGGTCTCTCATCTCGCCTGGGCTCCTCTCCACCTCAGCGGCCTCTCTCTCCTCTGACTTCACACTGCGACACTTCCCCCAGGTCCCGTCTCACCTCCAGTGGCTTCCTGACACCCAAGTCATCGCAGCTTACCCCAAATCACATCCCACTTTCTGCTTAGGATTTTCAGCCAACCCTCTCTACTCTTGCTTCTTAAGCAAAAAACAGCCATTTGCATACAAGAGCCCAGAATGGAGGGTGCGGCACTCCCCCCACACCATCCCCAAACCTTCCATATGGAACCACCCATGCCAGGGACAAAGCAGCAGCTCCCATTGCCCTTCCAACCCATCCAGGACATCTCTCTTCCAGTGGTTGAAGATAAGAATACAGCTGGCGATCCCCATCCCTTTATGGACAGACAACGGTCTGTTCCTCCTAAGATCCCTTCCACCTGCACTCCCCCCTACCTCACCCTAGCTCCTAAAATTAGCATCACCTTTTCCTTATCACTGGCTTCCCGGGACACTAGGGAGCCCTGTGGAGAGACCAAGACAAAGTCAGCAGAAGTGGCTAAAAGAAGAGCCAGACCAAGCTCCTGAGCTGAGTGTTTACACTCACAGCCTTTTTTCTTTGAAAAGGGATCGTCCAGTGCCCCCCAGGCCCGGCCCGGCCTCACCTTGAGGTCATACTTCCGGTGCACAGGCAGACGGTGACTAAACATGTTGCGCATCACAAGCATGTAGCTGTCCTCGTTGTCCACGCTGACTCGGTACATCCCCAGGAACTGGGGCAGCAGTGTGTTGCCGTGGCACTTCACGATGTACTGGGGTGGAGGGGGAGGAGGATGTGGGGAGAGGCTGAGCAGCGGAAACACAAACGGCCCAGGCAGCAGCCCAGGCATGGGAATTCAAGCACTGCTGCTCCACTCTGCTCCCAGTGGGACAGAAAACTTCAAAGGAGAGGCCACAAGAAAGGCCAGAAGTGGTGGCTGTGTCCTAAGAGGCGCCAGCAACCTGTGCACTTTCTGAATCCCCATCTCCTGTGACTTCTTCCACTTGCAGAATGTCTCTTAATCCTAAAGTGCCCTTTCTCATTTCTCCTTTATCATTCTTTGAGATGACAAAGAAAGCTATTATCCGTATCTTAGAGCCTCTCTATGTGCAAGTGGTCAGAGAACCAGGATTAGTACATACATCTGCTTATCAATGACAAGATTTCATCCAGGCCCATGTTTCTTATAGAATGGCCTATAATTTGGACTCTTAAAAAGTAGTCAGCAACGAACCTGTTTCCTATCTTATTCAACTCTCAGACCAAGAACATCAAAACACCCTCATTTCTCTTCTGAGATCTTCCCCAAATCCCTCAATTGTCAAATCCAATGGACATCCTGGTCAGTCATATTCCACCTGATCCTTCTGACCAGTCTCTCCTTAAAGCTCTCTTCACCCTCAGCTCCCATCTGAGGGGGTGGGATCTGATCCTGCTATCTGGCCTCAAATCATGGAGTGCACCAGGTCATGAAGAAAGAACATGCCCATAGCCTCTAGGGTGCGCTCAAGGGCTCTTCTCTCCACTTGCTCCTTAAGGCGCTGTCCTCAACCTTTTCATTTCACTGCACATACTTCCCTTCAATAATCTTGTCTATATTCAGAAGCGACTTTAGGGACTGGCGCTGTGGTGTAGCTGGTAAAGCCATCACCTACAGTGCCAGCATCCCATTTGGGCCCTGGTTCAAGTCCGGGCTACTACACTTCCGATCCAGCTCTCTGCTATGGCCTGGGAAAGCAGTAGAAGATGGCCCAAGTCCTTGGGCCCCTGCACCCACGTGGGAGCCCAGGAAGAAGCTCCTGGCTCCCGGCTTCAGATCAGCGCAGCTCCAGCCGTTGCGGCCAATTAGGGAGTAAACCAGCAGATGGAAGACGACAACCCCCTCCCTTTGTAACTCTGCCTTTTAAATAAATAAATAAATCTTTAAAAAAAAAAAAAAAGAAGAAGAAGTGACTTTAAGTGGTAATAATGCTAAATGACCACTCATTCATTGCACAACTCTCATATCAACACTCCTAGTCTCACCCTCTTTCCTGACTTCCATATCCACACCCCAACCACTTACCGGACACCTACAGCTGAACACACTGCAGAAACCTCAAAGCCAGTACGTCCAAACCAGACTATCTTTCTCTTTCCCAACTGTTGGTAAATGGGCAGCCAGTTATCCACAGCCAGGAATCTGGAAGGTTCTGTGCCCTAACTCCCACAGGTTTCCCGCAGGTCTTTCTTCCCATCTCTCACGGCTCTACAAGTGCCCTCTATCTCCCTCTGCCTAGAATGCGCTCTTCTACCTTGTTTAGAACTCCTATTTGTCCCTCCAGAATCAAATCCTACGATACCATCTCTAAAAATCTCGTCAAGTCTCCCAGTTGCAACTCCTTCCCCAGGTGACTTGGGATGCTCTTCTCTGCATCCCCAGAACATTCTGTACATAATTCTACTACTGCACACATCTTGCTGTGTGCAAATACTGGCTTAGTGTCTTGCCATCAGACCAAGAGCTCCTCAGGGGTCACAGCTGTCTCGTTCACCAGTTTCCCTACTGCCCAACAAGGGCCAAGTAACAATAGACATTAAATATGTGTTGAGTAGAACCTTTATTCCTTGCTCATTGATTGGGATGTGAGATTTTTCTTCTGTAGAAAGACATTCAGGAAAAGTGCGTTCATCATCAAAACACTCCATCAACCCCACGCTCCAAGTTAATCGATCAGGCAGAATAGTCTCCCTAAACTGAGGGCTGGATGTGCTTAAGGAGTTCTCCCCTCCAAGATATCTCATTATGCCCCTGTCCTGGTTCTCTCTACAAACTACACGTATTCCTGGCAGTATATTTGGTGTTAATTCTTGGCCCAGTTCTGACTTAGCCTTTGGTTTCTATTTCGCCACACACATGCCCTTTTTCCATAGAGGTTTTAGAGTATAAGAACCAAATGAGAGGGACACATCCCAACTCTTTTGTCAAGTCAAACACAAGTATGTACAGTGTGAAATTCCTAGTTTACAAAAAACATATAGAGAGGGTAGGGTGAGAAGTATCACTATGTTCCTAAATCTGTATATGTATATATGAAATACTTGAAGCTTATATAACTTAAATAAATCTTGAAAAACATTTTGAAAAACACATGGAGCACTTCCTGGGGAGAAAAATGGCTTTTAGGGAAAGAAAGAGCTAGCAAGTCTCCCTGGGGGCTCTGACAGCCCAGCTGTGTCTAAATGGGGAGGGGAGGGAAAGAACAGGGCTGAGGGGGCTGACCTGGTGGTAGTTGGAGAGGTTGCTGTGCATGTCAGCAATGTCCTCGCTGGACACTTCTTTGATGACCAGAGTCCGATCGTAGGAGATGAGGAAGCGACCATCACTGCCTTCACTTTCACTCGGGGGGCTTCTCGTAAGGGACACCTGGGACACAGAACAGGCTAGAGGCTCTCACCAGCCACGTGACCTGGGCAGGTCACCCAGCCACGCCCAGAGGCTCTTCTCCCCCTTCACATGGAGATACGAGTCAAAGCACAATGGTCAACTCATGCTTCTGGGAGTGGATAAAACCCTGGATAAGAGACGAGGCAAGGGTTCTTAATCCACTGTCTACATGTATACGGACTGAATGATACGGAACGCAACATTCTTTTTTTTTTTGACAGGCAGAGTGGATAGTGAGAGAGAGAGACAGAGAGAAAGGTGTTCCTTTTTGCCATTGGTTCACCCTCCAATGGCCACTGCAGCGGGCGCATCTCGCTGATCCGAAGCCAGGAGCCAGGTGCTTCTCCTGGTCTCCCATGCGAGTGTAGGGCCCAAGGACTTGGGCCATCCTCCACTGCCTTCCCGGGCCATAGCAGAGAGCTGGCCTGGAAGAGGGGCAACCGGGATAGAATCTGGCGCCCCAACCGGGACTAGAACCCGGTGTGCCAGCGCCGCAAGGCGGAGGATTAGCCTGTTAATCCTCGGCGCCGGCCTGCAAAATTCTTAATGAATCTACATTCCCCACCCTCTCCCCAGGACTGAGCTTATAGCTTTAATTAGGTTTTTGAAGTTGTCTGTTACCATTAAAAAGATAAAAAATCATATCGACCAAGGCTCTCCTTTCTCCAAAAATGACTGTCCCAAGAACTCCCTGAGTTACTGCAGAGAAAGGATGGCCATCACCCCACAAGGGACTCTCACCAAGTAATCCTGGTCATCAATGCCAAACCGATCACGGAGGTTCCTGAAGACCTGGGGACAATACTCCTTGAACTTGAAATGACTGGGCAGATTTTCCCTGAAATGCAGGTTTTCACGGTAAGACAACAAGGTAATCATTTATTTCATATTTATATAGTACTTCACAGTGTATAAAACACCTTCCACACCTAATAGTCATTTGAGTCTCATAAAACCCCATCAGCTACTTTAAGAGGAACACTGTTCCATTTTATGGAAAAGGAACGTGCCTCTCAGGGGAGCTGAAGGCCCCTGCCTAAGTCACACAGCTGGCAAGTGGGCTGGGTAGAGCCAGACCCCACTGTCTGGGGAGACGCTGGCATCTCCGACATTTCAAGCACCGAGACACATCCTACAGTGAGCAGCGGGAACCACTGTTCTGGATGGCATCTTCTCATCCCAGAACGGCTTTATTTCAGGGAGTTCTTATCAGAAGCTAATGGGAACAGCATCTGCATGCATTTGCTCTACGGAGTTGTCAGGCTAGAGGAGAGAGTGTAGGGAACATCAGAAATTGTTTGAATGGTTTCCTGTGTACCAAACTGCAGCGGGAAGGACATCTGACCACACAGCTTGCACACTGACCTTTAGATCTGAAACCTTCAGCTCTCTGTATCTGTTATGATTACTCACAATTCTCTTCCTACGAAGGCTGACGTGAGAATGGCAGGAATTGCTACTTACCTATGGAAAAGGTGGTTGTTGACCTTGATCTTGGAGCTGGCCTTGAAGTCATCTGGCAGCAGCATCACTGGAGGAGGCACCTGGCTGAGCTCATTGATCTGATAAGGCAAGACATAAATGGGGGCAATGAGTGGTGCCGAGTGACGCATATGCTCTGTCTGTGCAGAATCAGGAGAGGACAACTCAAACCCGACTCTAAAAGCACCGGCTGGCGCTGGGCACTGTGGAACCCTGGGTTAGGCTGCCACTTGGGATGGCTGCATCCATATCAGAGCACTAGTTCGAGTCCTGGCTGCTCCTCTTCCGATCCAGCTCCCTCCTAATGCACCTGGGACGCAGAGTCCCTGCCACTCACATGAGAGAACTGGCTCCTGGCTTCAGCCTGGCCCAGCCCTGGCTGTTCCGACCATTTCAGGAGTGACCCAGCAGACGAAAGATCGCTTTCTCTCTGTTTCTCCCTCCCTCTTTATTCTTTTAAACAAACAAACAAATGAATCATTCTAAAATAAACAAATAAAAGCATCGGCTACGCATATGCTTGAGGAAAGTGAAAGAGCCTGTGCAAGCCCGGGGGCACTGCAGCAAGCAATCCTCACACTCACACCCCCACAGAACTTCATGCTCACAACAGTCGTTTTATATTAAGCAAACTCTGTAAGCAACTCAGCACTATTTTTAAAACTGTGAGAAATTCTAGAAAAAAAAAATACCCTCAGCAAACCTAAGACAAACAGTTACATGCTCCATTTTTTAAAAAACCCATTCTGCAAGTGCCCAACAGGGTCAATGGGACTCCGAGGTCAATGGTGGCAGGCAGAATGAGTTGCCTAGGGTGGGCGTTTGACACAGCAGTAAAGACACCAGTTAGGACACCCACATCCTGTATCCACGCCTGGGTTTGAGCTTCATTGCAGCTCTCAATTCTCATGTGTACCTGGGAGGCAGCAGGTGACGGCTCAAGTACTTAAGTTCCTGCCACCCACACAGGAGACCCAGATTGAGTTCCCAGCTTTTGACTTTGACCTGGCCCAGCCCTGGCTGTTGCAGGCATTTGGAGAATGAACCAGTGGATGGAAGATATTTCTATGTATCTATTTCTGTGCTTTTCAAATATATAAAAAAAATTTTAAAAATTTTAAAAACAAAATATTTTAACATGCAGAGGTAAACAAATTTTAAAAAATCACCCATGTCCTTTAAAAGGCATCTTTTTTAAAATTAATGTATTTGAACGTCACAGTTACAGACAGAGATGGATCTTCCATCCTCTGGTTCACTCCCTAGATGGCTGCAACAGCCAGGGCTGCGCCAGGAGCTTCAGGGTCTCTCCCCCGTGGGTGGCAGGGGTCTTGGGCCATCTTCCACTGCTTTTTCCAGGCCACTACCATGGAGCTGGACTGGAAGTAGAGCAGCTAGGACTCTAATCGGCGCCCATATGGAATGGTGGCATTGCAGGCGGCAGCTTTACCCACTACGCCACAATGTCAGCCTCTAAAGGTATCCTCTTATAAACAGAAAGAGTCCTTCCAGAGCACTCTGACCCAGCTCTCTGCCCGGCTAGGTGTATGGCAAAGGAAGAGCTGATGTCAGGGGGAATGCAGGAGATCAGAGGATATGAGCTCATCAGATCTCTCTCTAAAGCCAAGCCAACCTCCAACCCAAAGACTGCAAGCTTTGCATGCGCTCCTCAGGCCCCGGGATCTACGCTCTGCTAATTCTGGGCAGAAAAGGAGCTCCTACCAAGTCCCAGGGAGATGTGCTTTGTTGCTGGTGCTGCTGCAGTATCAGCTGCCTTTAATTGTGCATGCATCACAGACTCTAATCACTAATCTAGGTAAGCTCCCCTCCTAGACTGTGAGCTTTCCAAGGGCAAGGACCCATTTTAGTCCTCTGCATCTCTCAGGGGCCCAGCTCGCACAACATCCCACACACGGTGGTCCCCAAGAGTTTATCAAATGAATGCACGGAGGCTTTGCTCATCCTTGCACGATCATTAGAGAGAGGTTATGAATTGCGATCTAACCTAAATCCCACACAATGCAGTGCATCCAATTTCCTCGTGTTCTCAGGCGAAAAGGAGGACAGAACATATTCCTCAAAAAAAAAAACCACTTGAGATTTCTAGCCTAAAATGCAGCTGAGGCTCTTCCTACCCCCTCCTCACCACCTGCTTAGAGGCTGAATCATCACGAAGGCATATGCTCAAGGAATTTCTCCATTCCAGACACTTGAAGGAGACGTCTGTAGCTGGAGGGTAGGGTGTGGAAGCTAAGGCATACACACCTGGGGCAGCTGAGGCAGCTCTTACATGTAATTCCCCCAATCCTTACCAAAGGAAAGTCCTTCCTGTTAGCTTCCCACAGGAAGGGATGAGTCACTGCAAGGTGCACACGTGAGGCCGTGCTACCTCCATCAGCCTTGCCTCAGCTCGGCTGCTGGGAAGACACAAGCACCCAGAGAGCCACAAGTGCAGAAGGGGACCAAGGGACCCGGCCCGACATTCTGAATCACAAATTAAGAACGTGGCAAAAACTGCATTCTTCCTCAGCCCTTCCACCTCCACAAGCCTACGAAGGACTACAACAATTCAAGGCTGCTGACTTCTAAAATACTCCCTGTCACATTTAAGATCGCTGCCTCCCTCCCATTCCCCAGTGGGCGGGGTGGGGGCGTGACACCTGTTCTTCCTTCCCGGGAAGCATCATCAGGAAAGGCCACGCACAGCCTTCCCTGGCCTCCTCCCGACGCCCAGGTTATACTCTCCAGGGCGGTTTCCCGTTTTGAAAGTTCACCCACACAGTGTATCCATGTCCTGGGCTCCTTAGCTCTCTCCCTGGTCAAAGCCGATCCCCGCTTGTACCAAGTGCCGCCATCCAGTCCCGAGTGAGTGCAGCCTCTAGGCTGGGAGGGGGCAGGGCCTATCTAAAATGCTGTACCTCCGGAAGGGATAAGCAGGACTACAAGGTCCGGGAAATCTAACGCTTCCCTAGACAAAGCCAAGGCTCCGAAATCAAGCACTGGGGCCCGGACGCAAGGTGGAAAGGAAAGGGGACCACCCCCTTCCTCCAGCCACCCCCTCTGTTTCTCCCTCTCCCACCGAGACTTCATCACCTCCAACCCCAAAGAGACATTACCCCACACGAGGTCCTTCCCGCGGGAGCCCAGTACTGGCTAGGCTCCGGTGCCGGTGGCTGGGGCCGGACCCGGCAGTAAGGAGTTAAGGGCGGAGGGGAGGGTAGAAACAGTCCACCCCAGGAGGAACACCTGGGGGCTGGCCGGCAGAGCCCGGGCAGCCCGTGGCAGAGTGGCAGCGCGAGGAGATCTGGAAACAGAGATGTCCCGTGGCGCCGGGGCTGAGGGCTGGGGTCGGGGGTGGGGGTGGGGGCTAGGGCCGGTTCTTACCGAGTGGGCTACACCCCACAGGAACACGCCCACCAGCGGGTCGGCCGCCCGGAACACCTTCACCTTCTGCTGCACGAAATGCTTCTTCTTGGTTTTGGAGGCGAAGCCGAAACCCGGGCCGGGGCCCGCTGCCGCTGCCGGGACGGTGGCCGGCGGGACCGAGGAGGACGCCATAGTCTCCCGCGCACCGGGCCGAGCGTAAGCGGGGAGCCGGCCGCGATCCCGGCGCCAGACCCCGGAAGCGGTGCTCACCTGCACCGCCGTCACGTGACCGGAGACCAGCCCCGCAGGCGCGCGGGCGAGGGGCGGGGCGGCGGTGGCTCCGCCCCCCCGCGCCTGCGGCGCAGCCTGCGCGGTGGGTGGGCTCACCTGGCTCGGTGGGCGGCTTGCCGGTGCCGGGTCTCCGGAGGGCGGAGAGCAGCCGGCGAGGCCCGGACCCGTGGACTGGGCGTGCGAGGTGCGGCTGGAACTGACCGCTTCACTCTCAGGTCCCGGGCTGCCTTGCTGCGAAGTCGCCGCCTTCCGGTGTTACCCAGTTCCTGACAAATCTCCCGCCCGCGGCTCACGGGCGAGCTTTTTCTTTCCTGAGGGGTTGGGGAAGGGCAGGCGCTGGAAATCCAAAACGCTAGCTTACGTAAATTCATGCATTCATTCAACAAGCGTTTATTTGTACCAGGTCCTGTTCTGGGGGCTGATTCTCCTCATTTGATTGGGGCAGCGATAGGACCGTCCTGCCCCTGTTCAGAGTCTAAAGGCCGAGGTGGGACAAGGGGCTGTAGACTGGAGCTGTGTGTGGCCTTCAGAGAGGAGAGCGTGCGGGTACGGAGGGCTGCGTGGGGTTCAGGGCTACGGGTGAACAGCTTTCTAGGCAGAACAGTGGACAAAGACAGGGAGACGAGAACTAGTCTGCTTCTGGGAGCTGTAACTAGCAAGGTGGGGCTGGAACTTAAGAACCGAGGGAAGAAGCAAGACAAGGTTAGAGAGGGTAGGCGCTGGGGTCACTCAAGTGGTTTTAATCTCCTTAGTGGGCTTTGAGAGGGATGGCTTGGGCCTCGTTCTGGAGGGAGGGGCGCCGGAGTGTTGCAGAAGTTGGGGCAAAGAGAAAGAACCAAAGCAGTAGCCGGGAGGCTGGAAAGCAGAGGACGGCAGTCAAGATTGGGAAAATCCGGGGCCGGCATCCCGCATGGGCACTGGTTGGAGTCCCAGCTGCTTCACTTTCAATCCAGCTCTCTGCTAATGCCCCCTGGGAAAGCAGCAGAAGATGGCCCAAGTCCTTGGGTCCCTGCACCTTCCTGGGAGACCCGGAAGAAGCTTCTGGCTCCTGGATATGACCTGGCCTGGCCGTGGCCCTTTTGGCCATTTGGGGAGTGAACCAGTGGATGGAAGATGTTCTCCCTCCCCCAACTCTGATTTTCAAATAAATAAATAACTCGAGACCGATATTAACAAGGAAAATGCAAAGTGCCCAAGTCGGTGTCACTTTGAGTTATTTTTGTATTAGGGTTCTAGGTAGGAATCTCAAGAATGAAGGATCTAGGTGGAATGCGCTTTGGCCGGAAGGAAGCAAAGGGTAGGAGCACACAGGTCAGTGTAGGTGTCAGGGGCATCACCGCCATGCTCAGCACCCCCGGGGGCCCTTTGAAGCAGCTGATGGGGAGGGGTGCTAGGAGTGGGGATTTGGACCAGGTGCTCTGGAGGGAGGAAAGGCGCAGAGCAAGGGGGCAGAGGGAACACCAAGTGGCATGGGGGCTCCAGCAGGCTGAGTAGGTTCTCCGTCCACAGTCGCCCCAATGTTTTGGTCATGCAGAAGCTTTGGAGTCTGAGCCAGAGGAGTCAGCGTGGGACAAGGGAATTGACTGTTAGGGAGGGATGGGGACACACAGGAGAGGGAGGAGGTGATGCTGGGACTGAATAATGGGTGGGGTAAAAAGAGAAGAGAATATGTTACATTACAAACTACCTAGACATCTGCCAATAGAGGAATGATTGGATAAGCTATGGGGTGCTAGGACCAACATTGTGGCACCATGGGTTAGGCTACCTCTGCGACGTTGGCATTCCATCCAGCTCCCCACTAATGCACCTGTGGAAGTGGTGGAAGAGGGCCCATGTGCTAGAGCCCCTGCAACCCACGTGGGAGACCCCGAAGGAGTTCTGGGTTCCTGGCTTCAGCCTGGCCCAGCCCTGGCTGTTACCACCATTTGGGGAGTGAGCCAGCAGGTAGAAGATCTCTCTCTCTCTCTCTACCTTTTCAATAAATAAAATGTATCTTTTAAAAATTATGGGGTAGTTTAAAAATTTGTGTTAAAAATATTTTTGGCAGAGAGTGAGCAAGTCACATCTGCTGGTTCACTCCCCAGACGCCCGAAATGCTCAGGTCTGTGCTGAATTCAGAAGCTGCAAACTCCACCCAGGTCTCCTACGTGGGTGGCAGGGGTCACTCTCTTGAACAGTCACCACTGCCTACCAGGGTCTGTATTAGCAAGAAGCTGGAATCAGAAATCCAGTTAGGACTTGAACCCAGGTATTCTCTGTAATCCAAATAAACTAATCTTTAAAAAAGAGAAAGAGGGCCAGCGCCATGGCTCACTTGGTTAATCCTCCACCTGTGGCACCGTATGGGCGCCGGGTTCTAGTCCCGGTTGCTCCTCTTCCGGTCCAGCTCTCTGCTGTGGCCCGGGAAGGCAGTGGAGGATGGCCCCAGTACTTGGGCCCCTGCACCTGCAAGGGAGACCAGGAGGAAGCACCTGGCTCCTGGCTTCAGATGGGTGCAGCACCGGCTATGGCGGCCATTTGAGGGGTGAACCAACGGAGGGAAGACCTTTCTGTCTCTCACTGTCTAACTCATCTGTCAAATAAATAGAAAATAACTAAAATTTTAAAAAAAGAAACTACCAAACTGTCTTAGAAAGAAGGGGGCACTGGCGCTATGGCATAGCAGGACAACAGCCGCCTGTAGTGCTGGCATCCCATATGTGTGCCAGTTTGAGTCCTGGCTGCTCCAGTTCCCATCCAGCTTTCTGCAATGGCCCGGGAAAGCAGTAGAAGATGGCACAAATCCTTGGGCTCCTGCACCCACGTGGGAGACTTGGAAGAAGCTCCTGGCTTCAGATTGGCACAGCTCTAGGCATTGCAGCCAATTGGGGAGTGAACCAGCAGATGGAAGACCTCTCTGTCTCACTTTCTGCCTCTCCTTCTCTCTCTGTGTAAGTCTGACTTTCAAATAAATAAATCTTTAAAAAAAAGAGAAGGAAAACTGTTTTACCTGCTAGGTTCGATGCCTGTTCCTACATGTATTTTAGTGAGTGAACTAATGTATATTGGCATGAAATGATCTGCAGGATAGTCAAGTGGGGAAGAACCTGTATGTAAGTATACAGAAAAACATCTGAGGGTGCATACCAGGCCATCAGATGCTATTACACGCAATCAAGGGAGTGAGGCTGGGGGGGTGGTAAGGAAGACATACAACGCAGCGTCATCACTGAGCTTATT
Source organism: Lepus europaeus (assembly GCF_033115175.1). Taxonomy (NCBI): domain Eukaryota; kingdom Metazoa; phylum Chordata; class Mammalia; order Lagomorpha; family Leporidae; genus Lepus; species Lepus europaeus. Next base: position 63,454,978 of record NC_084836.1, read on the forward strand.
TTTATTTTAAAGGTATCTATGTACACCAAGTAAATACACACTGGGGTTTGTGCAGTTTGGTTTGTCTTCCACACCGGCATGCAACATTTTGGCAGATGTGAGTGGGCGGGCCAGATGCCCCTTGTGGCGACCCTGGCCCTCGGGGAGAGTTCGTGGTGAGTGTGGGGAGCAGGGGGAGGATAGAGTGTGAAGCTTCTGGTGAGGGGGTGTGTGCTGTTGCTCGCTGATTTCAGTGAGGAGACCCTTGTATCTTGCTACAGAGCTGGCTGCTCCTCTGGCCCCTCCTCATCCGCCCCGCACCTTCACGCTATCTCCCATGATTCCCGAAAGAACCAGTGGGCGGCAGATGACACGAACCCCCTGGGCTCCTAGAGAGCAGCCCAGGTCCATAGCTGTGTAGGTGTCATCCCTCCTCTGGGATCAGCCCCAACAGTGCGGCTCACCTACCCACCCTTTTCCCCCTCGTGGGTTTTGGCTTGGTGTAGGGGAGCCAGATTAGACTCCCTTCTTCAGAGCAGTGGTTTCAAATCCCTCTCTAGACCCTTAGGATCTCTTAGGACTGCTAAAGTACTTCTCCACTAGTGAAACACTTTCTACCCAAAAAAAAAAAAAAAAAAAAAAAAAGCAAACTGCTCAGGCCTGCACTATATATATATATATATATATGTTCTAGTTAAGATTTGTTTCGGAAAAAAAAAATTGTCTAAGTCACTGCTTTGGATTTATTCCATACCCTCTGGTCATTTTTCCCCTTAACTGCTAACAAGGGCCCAACAGGGGGCAGCGACACGTTCCCTGAAGGCGTGGCAGGCGACAGGGCCTGTGTTCACCAGCTGGCACTGACGCTGGGCTGTCTTTCCTGACTTAGCGGTGGCGAGGTGGTCCAGCTGGAGGACCCTCATCTCCCATCCCACGTCAGACTGGAGCTTTGGACACCAGACTTTCTTTCTCGGCTTGGACTGTCTAGTGGCTTCCATCCTTGTAGTTACCTGGAAAACCACCTTAGCACCATGTGGAAGGAAAGGACCACCTGCGGGAGAGGGGACCGGGTGTGGGCGGAGGATGGCTGGGGTGGGGGGCCCTGGAAAACCTGCCCTGCCCTTTTCTTTAAAGTGCACTTAATACCAGCTGGGGACAACACAGAAGGACATCTTTGGGGCAGGGGGTATATGTCAGGGAGAAGTCCAGCTCCACTTGTAAGAAAGGCATCCAGAGAGATTGTGCCAACGAACTGGGAGCCCCCAATTCCAAGGGTAGAGCTGGGGAGAACCTGGAGGCCAGTTCGGGAGAAAGGACCCCAGCTCAACGCTTCAACCTGACGCTGTGACAACAACACTTAGGACTCTCCGGGCTCGTTCAGCCCCCAAACCCAAGGAGTCAGTCATTCTGACTTGTCCTCGCCTGGAACCACCGTGGGCAGAGGAGCAGCCACCAACAGCTGCTGGGCGGGGTTCTACCACCTGGGTTTTCACAGCGGTTGGAAGCAGCCCTGACTTCTGGCCGTGAGATCTGGGATGCAGAATGTCAATGGAAGGGAAAGGCACACGGCCCCTCGAGCAATCCAGATTCTCGGGAAAACAAAGGGAGGCAAAAAGTTGAGCGGTGGTGAAGCCCTGGGGTCCCCCGACTCAGGTGGTGGGTGTCTGAAGCAGATCGTGTGTGAATTAGCAGCCCTTCCGTGTCACCCTCCCCTGCGCTGCACGTGAGCGAGGCACGAGGAAGTCATTTCTGCGTCTTCTTAGGATGCCAAGACATTCTTCCGCTTAAGGCTTTGTGTGTCCGTGTGTGTCCGTGTGTGTGTGTGTGTGTGTACAGAGACAGAGAAAGGCCGCAGCCCTCCAGCTCCCGTTTCTCCTTTTGTCATCTCTGTGACCTCTATCAGCAACTAATACCACTCAGTGTGAGAGACGAAGGTATGAAGGAGACAGAAGGAACACGTGCCCTCCTCTCTATCGCCCCAATCGAGGAGGGCAGACTAGGCTTAGCGATTGCTCAGTACATGGTTAGATACTCAGAGAGTGAGACAGAGAAGAGAGACGTAGCAGCAACTTTGATCTATAGATACAGAGCGAGCAAACATCAAACATCGCACATCGGGACGACAGGGGCGGGGGCGGCTAGTATTGGAGACCACAGGTTTGCAGCATGCTGAGAGAAGAGGCCTCGGTCCCTCTTAGAAACTGGGAAAGAAAGAGAAAGAGCGTGTGAGGAGCCAGCTGGCAGCCCAGACACTGCCTGGGGACGGGCGCACACACAGGTTCATAGTCCTGCTCCTTCGCTCAGCCCCTCCTCCCCACCCGATTTCTCTGCTTCTCACACCTTTCTGCTGGTGCGTGTATGGCCCATTGTCCTGGGCGCCCCTGCAGAGGGCCAGGGAGGGAGGTGCAGGCCAGAAGAGAATGGCTCTGTTCTCCAAAAGTGGACAATAAAACAGGATCCCAGGGCCCAGTCACCAACGAGGCGTGATGACCCACGAGATCCAGGAAGGTACCCGTGTGGCTGGAGGTAGGAAAGGAGGGAAGTGCTGGGAGCTGGTGAGAGAACCCTTTCCGCCTCCAGGGAGCAGAGGGATGACCTGCACCCAGGGTAACACCAAAGCTCGACCTGGCAGGTGCTTCCTCAGTATGGGTGCATACACAGGTAGGGCAGGAGGAAGGCGAACATCACCTTGACTGGAGATGCCTTGGTTTGGAAAATATCTATCCATCTGAAGCCATGTTAGGGTGGAGGTAGGAGAGCTGAGATCATCTCTCAAGGCCTCCGGTATCTAAGTCTGTGACCTGCCTGTGGCTTTAGAGCCACAGTGCCCGGGTTTGCTCCTTTTGATGTGTGGCGGCGCCCCCTAGCGGCAGGAGGGCAGGAGTGCTGTGGTTACTCCGGCAGCTGAAGGGAGAGTTGGGAAGAGTGGGGAGGTGGGTCCTGAGTTTCTGTACAGATGCAGCCCCGGAGAGGGGGAACCAAGAGGTGAGCACTGAGTACACAGTCTAAGTTTTGAAATGGTGGAGAAAAAAACAGAAGCAGGAGGACTAAAGAGGCGTGGGCAGGAAAGGAGGCAGCCTGCAGTGGTCCGGGGAAGAGCTGGAAGCTACCTGACAGTGCAGGTGCGGAGCCGTCCTGTGGGAGATTAGCTGGCTGCCGTCTCTTGGTGGAGAGGGAAAAGCTTGGCGGGCTCCTCGGCCTCGTAGCCGCATGGCAGGTCACTTCTGGAGGGAGAGAGACCGGGGTGAGGAGAGGACCCCTGTCACCGTCCCTGAGCTCGGACACAGGACTCTCCGGGTTACCCGGGAATGCAGGGATGACGCTGACCTGCCCAAGGTCACCAGCGAGGAGACAGGGCCAGGTCAGCAGATGCCTGTGGCATTTCCTCCCTCCACCCTCGGGCCCCATAACCGGGATGGGGAGAAATCATGGATGGGCCTGGAAGAGGGGACGGCGATGACAGCCCAGAGATAGCAAGAGGGGCTCTGATCTGCTGCTGTCGGAGCCCCTGAGAAGCTCTAAGTAGGGCAGAGGAAAAATGGATCATTTCTTCTCAAGGCGCCCAGAGGACCCAAGGGTATGGGGAGTAGCATACCTGTTGTCGTTGATATCTGTGGCATTTCCTGAGAGCACGGGGGTAGAAGATGACAAAGGACACTAGCCGTTAGAAACCACCTCCCCGGACACGCCCACCTCAGCGCCCTGGAGAAGCTAAGCCACAGCTCCAGCCTCAGCTGCCCCGCGCCTGAGATCAGACCTCCCAGGCCCCTCCCTGAGCGGGGTAGGGGGCGGGAGGTCAGGGTGGAGGACGGGCTCAGAGGTGGGAGGAGTCCACGCGTGAGAGACTTGCAGAGGTGGGCAGTGTTGGAGCTGTGGGAACAGGGGCCACAGTTTTTCTCGATCTATCTGGAGCCCTGGCCCACAGGAGGAGTCTGTCAGAGTCACTCGTAGGCTGCGGTCACTCACTTTCTGCCGCCTCTCGGCTCACCCCGGGGATGCCCACGGCCGTGCGATTCGTCTTTCCCACTCACCATTGTCCATGTTGGCCTTCTGGTAGGGAGCCAAGGAGCCACCGGAAGATGCGGCCGCACTGCTGCTACAGGAGTTGGCGAAGCTGACGGAGCAGAGGAGAGGGAGGTGGGCTCGGGCACACACCCCACTATCCTGAGGACCCTCGGCAATAGAGCCACCCACCACCACCACTGCCACCACCACCAACCCCCTCCCCCGCCCCAAGACCACAGCCCAGCCAGCAGGACCACGGCTGGGGAGCGAACCAGTGGATGGAAGCTCTCTCTCTCTCTCTCTCTCTGTAACTCTGCTATTCAAAAAATAAATCTTAAAAAAAAAAAAATGCCTCCACTGACAATGGACCCAATCCTATGCCTTGGGTAGGGAGCCCACGCCACGGTCACTCACTACATGTCTGAGGTGGAGCTGGGTGCGGCCTGCAGGTACAAGTTCTGGTAGTTCTGGAACAGGCTGTTGGTGTAGCTGATGCACTCCGGGCTCCGGGTGCCACAGGGGTTGGTGGGGGAAGATGCTGGGTAGTGGCCTGGCCGGACAGGTTTGGCTGTGAAAGAAACAACCTTGAGGGACAGGTGTTTGGTGCAGAGTTTCAGACGGCGCTGGGGACACCCACATCCCATACCAGCGAGGCTGGTCCCCGTCCCAGCTCCTCAACTTCCAGCCCAGCTTCCTGCTCATGCGCACTTGGCAGCCAGCAGATGATGGCTCAAGTGCTTGAGCCCCTACCACCATGTCGGAGACCTGGGCCGCGTTCCCATGTGAGGGGCGAACCAGTACATGGAAGATCACTATCTCTCTTTCAAATAAAATGAAAATAATAGTAATGATAATGCAGGTAAGCTTCTTTCCAAAAGAAGAAATGACCTTGAGGAAGCTATGGTCACCATGTGCTCCCTGGGGTCACGGGGGTCATTTAGCTAGGGTCACACCAGTTCCATGTAAGATAAGTATCACAGGGCCAGGCATTTGGCAGCACAGGTAAGACGCCACATCAGAGTCCCTGAGTTCAAGTCCCAGCTCCATTTCTCACCCAGCTTCCTGCTGGTGTGCACCCTGGGAGGCAGCAGGTGATGGCTCAAGTGTTTGGGCCCCTGCCACCCACAGGGAAGACCCAGCATGAGTTCCTGGCTCCTGGCTTCGGCTTGGGCCAGCCTTGGCTGTTGCAGACATTTGGGGAGTGAACCAGCGGATGGAACATCTCTCTCTTTCTCTGCCCTTCCCCCCGCCTTTCAAATTAATAAAATAAAATTTTTAAAAAGATAATCATTCCTTTTTTACTTTTCAGGCGTGGGACAGGGAAGAGGCAGTCATGTAGCGGTTCGGCGCTTGGGGGCTGCAGAGTCTGCTCCGGGTGTTAGGGCCGCCACTCACCGATCTGTGCTGAGTGGCCCCGCTTGCCGGAGCTCTTGTAGCGCACAGCCTCCTTGATGCGGTCCACCTCCTGCTGGTAGCGCCGCTTGTCTTTCATGGCGCCCTCCTTGGCCTCCTTCAGTGCACCCTCCAGGGCCTTAACTCTCTCAGCCGTAGCCCTAAGTCGTTTTTCCAATTTAGGAAGCTCACAACGCAGATCTGCATTGTCACGTACCAGCTGCCGAAGGGAAGAGCGCGGGGTGAGGGATGGGGAGAGAGAAAAAAGATCTCGAAGCCAAAGAAGAGGGACACCAGGTCCCTTGGCGTAGCGTGCTGTCCTGCCCGCCTCTCTCTGAGCAAAGGGCAGTCACGCGTTACAAAGTTCTGTTCTCTAGGCAGCAAAACCTGCCCTCCCCACTGTCGCTGATGTCTGGGCTGGACATTTCCCTCCACCAAATGGCACAGCATGTGCCGGATCAACCACTGCAGGGCAACCATGGGGACCAGCCGACGACCCCCCGCCGCCAGGGATGGCTGTGGGCACACGTGGGGCAGTGCAGGGCGTCGCAGCGTTGAGGTGGTGATGGCACTGAGAATGGGTGCCGGTCGGGTGCCGAGCAGGAGCAGAAGCCGCAATTCAGACCCCACCCCACCCCCCGCCCCCCCCGCCCCCCCACCCCACCCTCCACGGTCGTTCTCACATTTCTGCTCACTACCTTCTCATTCCAGGACGTCCTGGGCTGTCTCACCCCCATCTGAATTAAGCCAGAGCGAGGGAGCAGCTGCTACCTTTGCAGCGAGCAAAGATTTCTTGCTCTTTTTCACAGGGCTCCCCACAAGGACTGGGAGCACCAAGACTGCAGGAGGCACTGGGCCCTGGCAGACACAGGGGAAGCCAGCAGAGCCGTAAAGGGGTGGAGTTGGGAGCCTTTCTGTGCACCTCTTGTCTGACAATCGGCATTTGCACAGAGAGGGACGGTGAACACACAGTGGGGAGAACAGAATGGCAGAACTGATTACAAACCATTTCCTGGTTATTTTTTCAACATTTCCATAAAAATGTTGTTGCAGTGTTTTATAAGTCAAAGCTGTAGACTTCTGCAGGCACAAATCAAAATAAATAAAGCCTGCAGGTCATCTCTGGGACACAGGTTTGGGATATTTTCATTTTTTGAAAAAGTAGCAGTGGTGTTTAGTCTAGCAGTTAAGATGCCCTCACCCGACATGGGAGCGCCAGGGTTCCACACCCAGCCCTGGCTTCTGACTCTTGACTCCAGCTTCCTGCTAATGCCGGCTCTGGAAGGCAGGGGCGCTGGAGTAACTGGATCCCTCAGCCTGTGCCAGACCCAGATTGAATTTCTGGCTACTGACTTTGGTTTGGCCCAGCCTCAGCCACTGCAAGGCATTTGGGGAGTGAACCAGCAGATGGGAGTTCTCTCTGACTGCCTCTGCCTCTCTCTAAATAGACACAAAAAAATTTTAAATGTATTAAATATTTACTGTTGGGGGCTGATGCTGTGGTACAGTGGGTTGAAGCTCCGGCCTACAGCACCAGCATCCCATTTGGGTGCCGGTTTGAGTCCCAGCTGCCCCACTTCTGATCCAGCTCCCTGCTAATGTATCTGGGAAAGCAGTGGAGGATGGCCCAAGTCCTTAGGCCCCTGCACCTACATGGGAGACCAGGAAGAAGCTCTTGGCTTCTGGCTTCAGATTGGCTCAGCTCCAGCCATTGTGGCCATTTGGGGAGTGAACCAGCAGATGGAAGACCTCTCTCTCTCTCTCTCTGTCTCTCTCTCTCTGTCTCTGTCTCTCTCTCTCTGTCTCTACCTCTCTCTGTAACTCTTTCACATAAATAAAATAAATCTTTTATATATATAAAAAAAAGGTCCATACCACATAGGCTAGACATTGCACTGGGAGGAAGAGAAGTTGAAGTTCCCGGCTAGTGAGAATATGAGTCTGATGGAACTTCAGGTGGATTTGCAAGGGCGGGACTGAAGTGTGTGCTCGAGCTTCTTTTATGAATTCATTAGAAGAGCCACTCGCCAGGCTGTTGTGCCTGCCTTCAAGGCCCAGCTGCGTGGCAACAGCGAGGGTGCACCTGCTCTGTACGCACCAAACACTTCCTGTCCTCACTCCTTTGGACTGCCCTCTGCCTCCCCACCCCACAGCTGTGAGCGCCAGTCATGCACCTGAGAGCCGCAGCAACAAGGAGGGTGCAGAGAGGCAGCGACCAAACACGCAGAGGCTCTCACCTGCCCCAGCCAGGCACTGCCCGGCCATCTCTAGGACACTGTTTAACGTCCTTGCAGGCCAGCGCAGGCCTAGGCAGCTGGAGTTCTCACCCTTCCCCTTTCTCCCTGCCTTCCCTCTGGTGCGGTGACAAAGCCACCCCCCACCCCCCAAGCCTTTCTGACCTCTGCCAACCTCAACCTCTCCCTCCAAGGCAGGCCTGAGGAACTCCACTTGGAGCAGGGGTGGGTCAGGGTCTCAGAGAAGGGAAAGCAGGCAGGCAACAAAGGCCAAGGCCAAGGCCCAAAGACAGCATCCGCATCAGTAGGGCAAGTAAAAGAGAACAGGAAAACAAGCAACCAGGTGTTTCTGGACCCAGGATCTCCAAAGACCTGGGTGTCCTAGCTATCTGGCCTCAAAGGCTGTCTTGGCCCCACCTCCGGACTCTTACCTGTTTGTGAACCTTTGTAAGCTGTTCCAGGTTGTTCTCAAGAAAGGAAATCTTCTGCTTTTGGGAGTGAATCCCCCCACTGTCCTCGGGCTCCATTTCTGCACTCTGATCAGAGACAGACAAAGATGTGGCCAAGCAGGTCCCCCAGAGAGCGGATGGAGCCAGCCCCACCAGGGAGAGCGGGGGCTGCAGATACGTGGAGTGGGGTGTGTGTGTGTGCGTGCGTGTGCGTGCGTGTGTGTGCGTGTGCACACGCGGCCGAGGATGGCACTCACTTTCTTGACTCGAGTCGTGACGTCTTGAACGAACAGCTTGCGAAGGTTGTGGAGGGTCTGGAGTTCACGGGCCTGGAAGGGATGATGAAACACCAAGGCTGGCCAGGTGCCACACCCACCCTCTCCCTCCAGACTTACGGGAACCTCGGCTCTACACAGTCAAGGGAATCACTCATCCTTTCCAGGGGCGGGGCATGGGGGGTGTCCTGATTACGCCATAGAGTGGATGGGGAGAGGGGGTTAGGGAGAAATAGAGGGGATGTCATGAAGCCCCGCCCTTCCACGCCCCGTCTGCTTGGCACAGAAGGAAGCCACTCACAACTGTCTCCTCCAGACCCTTGAGGTCCTGCTTGGACTGCTCGTGTCGCTCGTACAGAAATCTGCGGCAGAGAGACGAGGAGAGAGCAGGACACAGAAAGCCTCACGACTCCCTCCACTCACTGCCTCCACCCCTTTCATCCCTGGTCATTGTGTTACACAAGGTACTCAGGGATACTGTACAAAAACTAGAAAAAGATTTTAAAAGAGCGCTAAGGGAGTGGGTATTTAGCCTGGTGGTGAGGACACTCGCGTCCCACAGTGAGCCTGGGTTCGATTCCCAAATCCAGCTCCTGGTTCTGGCTTCCCGCTAAGGCAGACCCTGGGAAGCAGCAGTGATGGCTCAGGCTACTGGGTCCCAAGCCACCCACATGGGAGACCCGGACTGAGCTCCTGGCTTCCAGCTTTGGCCAGCCCAGCAGCAGCTGGGGAGTAAATCAGCATATGGAAGCAAACTCTCACTCTCACTTTCTGCTTCTCAAGTAAATAAAAAACAATAATGAGAAAAAGAACATCCCTCTTTAAAAAAAAAAAAGAAAGAGAGAAATGGGGCTAGTGTCATGGTGTAGTAGGTTAAGCAGCCGCCTGTGACACCAGCATCCCATATGAGCACTGGTTCAAGTCCCAGTTGCTCCACTTCCGATCCATCTCCCTGCTAATGTGCCTGGGAAAGAAGTGGAAGATGACGCAAGTCCTTGGGGCCCTGCACCCACGTGCAGATTTTTATGGGGTCATACCAGACCGCTCTGACACCAGCTTTTCACAGTTAACAGAACCCACAGGCCTCTTCTGGCTACCACTCTGGTCGCTTCTGAGTCTCCTTGCCCCTCCCTGACCTGTGGGTGGCCGCGTGTGCCAGGTGCCCAGGCGTCCCGCCTCTGCGGGCCCGCTGGGCGCAGTGAGCGTCACTCACGTCAGCTCCTGCAGCTTGGTGCTCTTCTCGTGCTCTTCGCTCTTCAGCTTCTCATAGTCGGCCTGCAGCTTCTCCAGCTCCAGCTGCAGCTTCTGATTCAGGCTGTGAGGGCCGCGGGGAGAAAAGCAGAGGTTCACGCGCAGGAAAGGGAAGAAAGCTCCTCAAGCACCCTCCTCCTTGCAGGAGGGAAGCCACTTGGAATAGATGCATCAATTCAGGCCACTGCTTCTGTGACAGCAAACAGCCCTGAGCTCGCCAATCAGTCAGGCCTCAAGGGGAGGGAGCAGTCCATACTTCTGTATCTCCTGATACAGCTGGGCTGCAAAGCTGTGTCACCGTGGATGGAACAACACATGGGAGTGGAAGAACCAGATCCGGAAGGGCAGCTGAGTGCACCCCGCAGGACGGGAGGACCTGGGGGAGACTGGGGCCGCCCACAGGAACCTTACTCTTTGAGTTCATCAATGGTCTTTTGCTTCTCGTTGATCTCGTCCCGGAGCCGGGCCAGCTGCCGGTGATGGGCCTCCCGGTGACTCTCCATCTGCACCTCCAGAGCCTTCTGCAAATAACCCCACTCCAGGCTCAAAGCCGGACTCCCAAGGCACCCCCATGAGGTCTCTGCTCCTGTGCCGCCCCCGGCCCCAGCCCCAGCCCCGCGCTCACCTTCACTTCATCCGCGTCCTGGGTGTCCGGCTCCTTGTCCTTCAGGGCCACCTCATGCACAGTTTCTATGGGAAAGACAGCTCGTACCAAACCCACCTCCTCCAGAAAGACCCACAGGTGGTGAACAAAGCTCAGGCCGGGCAGGGGATGGGCTGTTCTGGGCAGGCCCAGGGTTTATGGTTCGTGTGCATGGGTCACATGCAAAGGCCTGGCTGGGCTCTTAGGATGAGTCCGCACCCGTGGTTTCAGGCTAACGCTTTGGGGGACTGACTGTCAGGTGGGTATTTTGGGGATGTCTGGGACTTTCCATGGGGGATCTCAGATGCCAGGATGGGTGGGACAGAGGTTGAGGAAGGCCTCACCCTGGGCCTGCAGCTTGGCCAGCTCGTCACTCAGGGAGTCGTAGGACTCCTCCAGGTGCCGCTTCTTCAGCTCCACACTCTGCATGTATTCTGTAAGCGAGCGGATCTTGGCCTCATGCTGGGAGGAGAGGGGTGGGGAGAGAAAGAAGATGGCTGGAGCCAGGGACACAACTCCGAGCTGGCGCATACCTGTCAACTCCCATTCTCCTCCCCAGTCCTCCCCCACCCCATGCCTTCCAGGACGCTGCAGATTAGGCGCCATTCCTATGGGGACTCTGCTAGACCCTCTCGGATCAGAGCCTTTGCTTTGGCTGAGTTCTCCCCACTGGCACCCCAGCTCCTCTGTCCTTGATCTCAGCTGACCTTGACCTTCAGGTGGGCACTGGGAGCTTTATCCACAACCGCACAATAGCCCTGTTCCCCAGGGTTCTCAGCTCAGGCGCTCACCTGGGAGATGAGGAGCTGGCAGGACGACAGCTCGCGCCCAGTCACCTCCATCTTGCGATGACATTCCACCTGCAGGTTCTCCAGCTGCCGGCACCGCTTCACCACAGACTTAACCTCCGATTTGATTTTGCTGATGTAGAGCCGGGCCACCGTGAACTCTTCCTCGATGGCCCCGCTGATCTCCACTGGCTGGGGATGGGAAGAAGAGGAAGATCCACTGCAGGGGAGTCCCAGGCATCCCTTCTGCCTTCCGCCCAGCTCCTCACACACTTGGGGACTCAGGTGGACAGGTGAGCCCCCTGCAGCAGCTCTCCTGGCAATTTGCACTAAATCTTCCACCTGCATTGAAAGAACCAAGGGCCACACTCCCCGCTCCCATCTTATCATGCACGATGATTTTCTCTGGTAGACAAAACAGTGTCTCACTTCCACAGCACCGTGCCCCCGCCACTAAATTCTACGCACATCTCCATTGCTTCTGCACTTGGTACCTCCACAGTGTGTCCTGTCAGCTGAGTCTATGCAAACCTCTTGCTATGTTCTGGGTCTAGTGTGAAGGTGTGTCCCCTGGCTCTCTGTGTCCCCCTCCCCAGTATCCCCGAGGGCCTGGATTGGGCCACCCTGTACCTCCCACCAGGACCTGACCAGGACTGCTGGGTGTCCCCACTCACCAGCTTGATTTCCCCGTTGCCCACGATGACGCTGAACTCACTCAGGTCCTTCATCAGCCCGTTCAGCACCTCGGCAATTCGTTTGCGCTGGTGCCCACTGACTTCCTGGAGTCGCTGCAACTCAGCCTCCAGGGACAGCATGGTGGCCTGGGGAACAGCCCCTCAGGTCACTGCCATTGCCATTCCCGCTCCCCTCCCTGGCCCAGGCGGAGGCCTATCACTTCGTGCGTGACCCTGAGGGCCGCCACAGAGAGGACACAGGCCCCACAGAAGGGTGTGGAAGACAGGGGGCAGAAGGGCAAAGTGCAGGGGCAGGATGGGTGCCAACACCCTACTGCCCTGCCCCCACGGGGAACACGGAGGATGTCCGAGGCCAGGAGCACTCGGGCCGTGAGCAGGCCACTTACCACCTTCTGAGACAGCTCGTCCACCAGCAGCTGGTTCTGCTGGCTCTTCTCCTCCACCTCCTGGGACTTCTGGTCGTAGTTCACGGCCAGCTCCTCCAGGGCCTGCAGCACTTCCTTCACCTCCTCCTTGGCGGCGTCGTTCTCCGACTGCAGGTGGCTCAGCTCCCGCTGCACCTTCTCGTTGTCCCCTCGAGTGGACACCAGCAGCTGCGTGGGAGAGGAAGGGCGTGTGAGAGAGCGCCCTGCTGGCGACTGTCCCCACAGCCCCACAGGCTGGGGAAGCTGAGCCCCCCCACCCAAAGCAAAAGTTGGAGGGAGTGGGCTTTAGGCTCCACAGCAACAGAGTGAAGAAGCACCCAGACTCCAACTCCGAGCTTTCAGAAAAGCCCCAAAGCACTTCCTAGACTTCTGTTACGTTTTGGGGGGTGACCAGCCCCCAGGCAGAATGCCCCTTCTTCCATCCGATTTGTTATTTGACAGGCAGAGTTAGACAGTGAGAGAGAGACAGAGAGAAAGGTCTTCCTTCCGTTGATTCACCCCCCTAAATGGCTGCTACGGCTGGTGTGCTGTGCCGATCTGAAGCCAGGAGCCAGGTGCTTCCTTCCGGTCTCCCATGAGGGTGCAGGGACTCAAGCACCCAGGTCATCCTCCACTGCCTTCCCAGGCCACAGCAGAGAGCTGGACTGGAAGAGGAGCAACCGGGACTAGAACCCAGCACCCATATGGGATGCTGGAGCCGCAGGTGGAGGATTAACCAAATGAGCCACGGCACTGGCCCTCTGATTTTTTTTTTTAATTTGTTTATTTTATTTGAAAGGCAGAATTAGAGAGAGAGGGAGAGACACACAGAGAGAGAACCATCCACTGGTTCATGTCCCCAAATGGCTGCAACAGCCAAGGCTAGGCCAGACCAAAGCCAGGAAGTAGGAGCTTCATTTGGTTTCCCAGGTGATGGCAGGGGCCCAAGCACTTGGGCCATCTTCTGCTACTTTCCCAGACCATTAGCAGGGAGCTAGATAGGAAGTGGAGCAGCCAGGACTTGAAATGGCATTCCTGTGAGGTGCTGGTGTTGCAGGCAGTGGCTTTATCTGCTACACTGCGACTCACCGATCCCCTGCCATCTGATTCTATAAAGGCCTTCTCAGGGGAGGGTGTTTACAAGTAGGGAGACCTACGTCCCACACTGGGGTTCGATTCCCAGCTCCGGCCGCTGACTCCAGCCTCCTGCTAATGAGGACCGTGGCAGGCGGCAGCGACGGCTCAAGTCACTGGGGTCCTGCTACCCACACAGAAGTCCTGGATTGAACGTCCTGCTTCTGGCTCCAGCCCCACGCCCAGCTCTAGTCACTGCAAGCATTTGGGGAGTGAACCAGCAGCTGGAAGCTCGCTCTTTCTCTTTGCCTCTCAAATAAATAAATAAATAAATAAATACAAAAATAGGTTTTTTTAAAGAAAGGTCTTTGTTATGTCTTTCAGAGATGAACACAACTGCTTTCCTTTGTGTCTTGCTCCCCCACACCCCTTACCTCTTCCTGGTCCAGCATCTGCTGCTTGAGCTTCTCTATGAGCTGGCTCTGCTGGTTGATCTCATCGTCCTGTTGGGGGTGGGGGGCAGGTTGGGGAAACAAGTGAAGGGAAACTGCTGATTGCTGTTTATCATAAAAGGGTGAGGAGTCGAGGGAGGACCCTGATAAAAATCCAGAGAGCTGAGGCTTTCCGTTAGAGACGCCCATCCTAGAAACAGCGATCTTCTTGAACTCACCTCCAAATCTCTTTTTTCCTGGAAGTTGGTATGACCTTGACTGTCCACAGCAAACACCTTTCAACATTCATACCCTTCAGCCCGGAAGTCCCACACCAATCGTGCATTCCAACCCAATCACTCAAAAGCAAAGTCTTACGCACTTGAAGCAAAAACAGTCATTTCAGAGCTATTTATAAGAGGAAAAAACCCTGCACGCCCTGTAATAAGTGAGTGGCCAAATGCATCTTGATAAACGCACTCCCGGGCAGCTATTTAAAAACACTTTTGATGAAGTAGTGCTAATGCAGTAGGAAATTGCTCCTAATTCAATGCTGAATGAAAAAATGGATGCAAAATTACACTGAGAGTCCATCTCGGCTGCCCGATGTGTGCGCAGGGGAAAGCAAAGTGCTGGCAGCGTTCTCTCTAACGGACGGGGTGATGGATGACGTCCATTTTCTGCTTTCCGTTTCTAATCACTTCCCACCCTTTTCAGAACGAGCATCTGCCCCTTCTAAAGTCAGAAGGGGCAGTGGAGGAGAGCACTCGGTCCTGCAGGGCCCGGCCGCTGCTCACCTTGTCGTCCAGCTGCTTGTAGAGACGGCGGATCTCCTCCTCGTACTTCTGCCGCTCCTCAGGCGCGATGCGTACCACGATGGAGGAGTTGTCATTCACAGGGGTCTCCTCGCAGAGCTCAGCTCCCAGGGCGGCGTCCTCCCCGGCCAGGCGCTCCGTCTCGGGCACGTTCTCTCCTGGCAAAGGGGCAGGACGAGCACAAGGCAGGGACGGGAGAAGGGAAAGCTGAGAGCCCAGGTCTTTCGTCCCTCCCACCTCCAGGCCAAGACCTCCAAGCCAGGCCCCCGATCTCTTTTCCATGTGGCTTTTGCACCTGTTCTGGGCCTGTGCCCACCTGACTGCTCTACTGCACCTCCCCTCCCTCCAGGAGAGGGGTCTGGTTGCCCCGGGCACCAAGCTCTAACCATTGCGCCACCGGCTCAGCTCTGCCTCCAGCTTCGCGATCGTCTCCTTCTGGGCCTTGGTCTTCTCCTTCTCCTTCTCATATTTCTTCTTCCACTGCTCAGCAGTCAACTCCAGATTCACAGAGGCAGTGTTCTTAATGGTCTTTGCCCTGGGGGAAAGAAGGGGAAGGAAGAGGCCTGCGTTAGTCCTGGGCGGCACTGGGGCGGGGAGAGCTGCAGGGACCCTGCCACTGACCGCTGCCCAAACATCAGGGTGGACTTGGTCTCCGCATCATTGTAGCTGGACGGGGAGCAGCAGATGAACATCGTTGTCCTGCAGTTTCCTCCCAGGGAGTCCTGGAGAATCCGCGTCATCTTGCTGTCGCGATATGGCACGTAGCTTTTCTGGGGGAGAAAGGGGCCGGTGAGTGAGGTGGTGCCCATGGGGGATGGTGCAACCTGCGAAATGAGGTGGGGGCATGAGGGGGGGAACACTCACAGTGCCCTCGGCCAGCGCGGAGATCACGTTGCCCAGGGCCGACAGGGACTTGTTGATATTCTTTGCCTCGTCCAGCACGGCCCCCTCTGCTCCAGTCTTGCTGACCTGCCAGGACATGCAAAGGCTGTCGCCACCTCTTTGCACTCACGGGGGCTCAGTCCAAGGAGGAGGGAGGGAAAGGGGATGAGGATGGAGCAAAAGAGATGCTTGGCCAGATGCTGCCCCCCTAAATGCTCTCACCAAGGCCATCTTTCCCTCCATCCTGTACAGCTCTGTGACATGAGATGCCCAGGAGAGGCAAATCCATGCAGACAGAAAGTAGATGAGCGGTTACCAGGGGGTGGGTGGAGGGGACAGTAGGAAGTGACTGTTAATGGGTGATGAATGTTCTGGAATCACACAGTGGAGAGAGTTGCACAACCTTGGGAATACTCTAAAAAACCACTGAATTATACACTTTAAAATGGTGAACTTTGGGGCTGGCATTGTGGTGCAGCAGGTTAAGCCACTGCCCTGAGACACCAGCATCCCTAAGCACTAGTTCGAGTCCTGGTTGCTCCACTTCCCATCCAGCTCCCTGCTAATACACCTGGGAAAGCAGCAGAAGAAAGAGCTTGGGCCCCTACCACTCAAGTGGGAGACCCAGATGGAGTTCTGGGCCCTGGCTTCAGCCTGACCCAGCCCTGGCTGTTGTGGCCATCTGGTTCTCCCTCTCCCTCTCCTTCTCTCTTGTCACTCTGCTTTTCAAATAAACAAATAAATATTTTTTTAAAATGATGAACTTTATGGCACGTGAACTCTCTCAATTTTAGGTCTTTTTCTATTAAAAAAAAAAAAGCCACCCCCACCCACAAGATTCCCCACCTCCCCAGGATGCCAACCTTCTCACTCCCGGCCAGGTCCACGAGATACAGCTTCCCACTGAGCTTCTGCTCCGTCTCCATGTTCTCCTGCTTGATGTTGATGAGGAAGATGCTGTGGCTCCGAGAGCTGTGTTCATTCATGTCTGCAGGAGCGAGCGAGAAACACCCTCGAGCACGCCCTATGCGCCCCCATCTGCCCCAGCGTCCTTGCACCCCCCTCCCACCCCCCCTGACAGACAAAGGGCCTGCCACAGCCACCACCCAGCCCTGGAGGACACACTCTTCCCTCACTCCCTCGCTGCCCACTCACTGGTGACAGCCACGTGACGATTCGACTTCCCCTCATCAATCACATCCAAAATCTCCTCTGGGCTGGACACAAAGCGCTCAGTACAACCCTGCGGGGAGCGTGTGGACAATGACCACAGACTCCGACCTGCAGACTGCACCGCCTGCACGCTGACCACTTCAAGACAGCATCTTTTCCAGGC
Organism: Lepus europaeus; assembly: GCF_033115175.1. NCBI lineage: Eukaryota > Metazoa > Chordata > Mammalia > Lagomorpha > Leporidae > Lepus > Lepus europaeus. The sequence goes on from NC_084836.1 coordinate 63,471,631, forward strand.
GCCCAGACTCTGCAGGCCCCTCGGCACGTCTTACCCTGCGGGATCCCCACCCTCCAACTCTGGGCCACTGGCCTGCCCTCCTCCCTCACCCACACTCCCAACACACTGGCCCCACGTGGGCGCCCGCCCCCTCACCTTGACGAATGGCACCCGGTTCTTGTCCTCGTGCACAGACAGGTTTGTCTTGGTCACTGAAGGAAGACAGCACATGATGGGCAAGGCTACCGCTTGCCCCGACCCAGCCCCCACCATGGCTGCCTCCACATGCCACAGAGAGGAAGACTTCCACGTGTGTCCTCGCGAAGCCTCAGTCCCTCCTCCTCCTCCCAGCCGCTTATAGGCGGGCCTGGGCCCCTGAGCACAGCTTCTGTCCCTCTAAGGTTTTGGACATTCTTGGTGAGTGAGGCCGAAGGACTGTGCTCAGGGGGAGGGGTGTGCGTGTCTCGGGTGCCCCCTGCACCTCCTGCCAAGCAGTACCCAAGGCCAAAAGCAAGGTGGGCTTGCCTCCCCACCCCCCAACTGGGGCTTCAAAACTCACCATCCAGAAGGTCACGGATTTTGTCCAAGTAAATCTCAAAGTAAGAAACCTGGTTAGGGAGAGAAAAGGAGAATGAAGTGAAGAGAGCCCACCCTAGAACTAGTACAGGAATCCCAAACTAGTGGGCCTTGCTCAGATGGTGGAGGGAGAGAGAGGGCGGGCAGAAGGGACCATCTGGCAGAGAAGGAGAACCGGGGTCGCCAGGGGTGAGAGGCAAGTTGGGAGCCCAGTGGGTCCCTGGAGGCCTCCCCGTCCCCATCCTGCTGTCATCACCTTGATGTGGAACTCAAGGTTCTCATCCATGGAGTAGATGTGGTTGAAGATGTCTCGGGCAATGCGAGGAATGATTCCCATCAGCTGGGGGTCGTGCAGCTTTCCCTGGGGGAGGGAGGGCATTCCGGAGTGAGGCAAATCACAGGCCCGCAGGTGAACATAAAGGGCGTGGTGGGTGGGAAGACCGTGGTCACCACCGCCGTGGCCGCCTTTCCGTGGCAGCAAGAGCAAACTGAGCAGCCTTCTGGACTCTCACTCTGCTGATTCTCCAGGTCAAGAGAAGAAAACTGGAGCAGTGCAGAGGCAGGCGGGCTGCAGTGGGCCGAGGGGTTCCACCACCTGACAGCGCCCCCTCTGGACCCCTAGGTCTTCCCCCACTGACTTTCCTCGACCTCCACCAATGCTCCCGGTTTCTCACTCCCCACACTCAGAACCCTCACCTCCATGGTATGGGTTTTCCCTGAGGAAGTCTGTCCATACGCAAAGATGGTGCCATTGTAGCCAGCAAGGACATCTGGGAGAGATGGGGGAGGAAGAGTACAGGTGGACATAAGCAGGGTAGGGAATGGGGAGCCTGAGGAAGTACACCCCAAAACTACTTGCAGGGGAGGGCGCTGTGGCACCCACATCCCATATCACAGTGCCTGGTTCAAGTCCCAGCTATTCTGTGCTTCCAATCCAGCTTCCCGCTGGTGTGCCTGGGAGGCAGCAGGTGATGGCTCAAATACATGGGTTCCTGCCACCCACATGGGAGAACTGGAGGGAGCACCCAGCTCCTGACTTCAGCCTGACCTGGCCCTGGCTGTTGCTGGCATTTGAGGAGTGAACTATGGGATAGAAGATCTCTCTCTTTCTCTCTCTCTGTTACTCTGCCTTTCAAATAAATAAATCTTTAAAATAACAATAAGACAATTTTTAAAAAAAAATGCAGTGGTAGGCATTTGGCCTAGAGGTTAAAACACCCACATCCCACATGGGAACGCCTGGGTTTGATTCTCAGCTTCAGCTCCCAATTGCAGCTTTCTATCAGGGAGAAGCAGCAGTGCTGGCCCCTGTAACTGAGCTGCTGCCACACACATGGGAGACCTGGACTGACTTCCTGCCTTCAGCCCTGGCCAGTAGGGGCCATTGTGGGCATTTGGAGAGTTGACACCAGCAGATAGGAGCGCTCTCTCTCACGAATAAATACAGATAGAAAGATAGGAAGGAAGATTCATTACCTTTGACAATCTGCATGGCACACGCATGATAAACTTGCTCCTGAGTCGTGTTCGGGGGGAACACGCGGTCAAAGACGTAGGGCTTCCCCTGGAACGGAGATAAAGCACATCAGACATCAGCAGGCAGAGCGCGATGGAGCAGAACTCCCACAGCCCCGTCCAACAGCCCGAGTCAGGCATCCTGTTCCTCAATCCTTCGGGTACTCAGAAAACCGGGGTGTGGCAGGAACTAGAGAGAGCAGCGAAGTTCAGTCCGGACAGCAGGAGGTGCGTCTGTGTGGCCAAGTGTCACCCAGTGAGATGGCCAGAGGGGATCGCAGTCCCCTGTGATGGTTTATGCTCCACCACCCCACAGCCCCTGCCCGAGAAACCAAACGAGAAAAGACATCAGGGCCACCAGCTGTGGAAAGTGAAGAACTACTCATCAACATTAAAAACCATCTCTGGGGCCAGCACTGTGGCGCAGCGGGTTAACGACCTGGCCTGAAGTGCTGGCATCCCATATGGGCGCCGGTTCAAGATCCGGCTGCTCCACTTCCAATCTAGCTCTGTGCTATGTCCTGGGAAAGCAGTAGAAGATGGTCCACGTCCTCGGGCCCCTGCACCCGCGTGGGAGACCTGGAAGAAGCTCCTGGCTCCTGGCTTCAGTCAGCACAGCTCTGGCCGTTGCGGCCAATTGGGGAGTGAACCAGTGGATAGCAGATCTCTCTCTCTCTCTCTCTCTCTCTCTCTCTCTCTCTCTCTCCTCTCTCTGTGTAACTCCAACTTTCAAATAAATAAATCTTTTAAAAAAAATCTTCTTTCATAGATCCATACCTCGTGCCAGGGAAGGATCTCGAGGTGCTGTGGGGCAGGTTAAGCCACCGCTTCAGTGGCTGGAGTTCTGTCTCAGAGTGTCCGCTCCTAGTCCCTGCTACCCCACGCTTCCAATCCAGCGTCCTGCTAATGCACCTGGGATTCAGCGGGTGATGGCCCAAGTCCTTGGGCCTCTGCCACCCATGTGGGAGACCTGGATGGAGTTCCAGGATCCTGGCTTTGGTTCAGCCCAGTTTCAGGCATTTCAGCCATCTGGGGAGTGAACCAGCAGCAGACAGAAGATCTCTCTCTCTGTGTCCATCTTTCTTGATAGAAGAGCTCTATCTCTCTCTGTGTGTCAACTGCCTTTCAAATAAATAAATCTTTTTAAAAAGACGTTTTAAATGAGTAAGGTATACATAGACATATATTATGTATATACATATGTATATATACATACATACATATATATATATATTTATATTTATACCAAGCAGCAGCTTAACTCACTATGCCACAATGCCAACCTAAGATTTCTGGTATTTTTAAATTTATTTATTATATTTGAAAGTCAGAGTCACACAGAGAGAGGAGGAGAGGCAGAGAAAGGTCTTCCATCCACTGGTTCACTCCCCAGGATGGCTGCAACAGCTGGAGCTGCACTGATCTGAAGCCAGGAGCCAGGAGCTTCTTCTGGTCCTCCCACCCGGTACAGGGGCCCAAAGACTTGGGCCACCTTCCACTGTTTTCCCAGGCCATAGCAGAGAGCTGGATCGGAAGTGGAGCAGCTGGAACTTGAACCGGCACCCATATGGGATGCCAGCACCGCAGATGGAGGCCTCACCCACTACGCCACAGCGCCAGCCTCCAGGATTTCTGTTTTTAAATGTATAAACTATATTTGTATATGTGTACACTTTTCATAGCAAGATATTAATAGTGACCATCCTTGAAAAGTAGGATTTTAGAAGTTTTTTTGTTTTTATTTGTTTTTAAACTTTAATTAATTTATTTGAAAGGCCAACAGACAGAGATGGAGAGAGATCGTCTATCGGCTGGTTTCACCTCTAAGTGTCCACATCAGCTAGTGCTGGGCCAGGCTGAAACCAAGACCGAGAACTTGCTCCAGGTCTCCCACATCTTCACCACTATGGCAAATGCCCATCCCTCTTTTTAATTTAAAACTTTTCTAAAATGAAAATACAGGGGCTTGGGGCCGGCGCTGTGGTGTAGTAGGTTAATCCTCTGCCTGTGGTGCCAGCATCCCATATGGGTGCCAGTTCTAGTCTGGGCTGCTCCTCTTCTAGTCCAGCTCTCTGCCGTGGCCTGGGAAGGCAGTAGAAGATGGCCCAGGTCCTTGGGCCCCTGCACCCACATGAGAGACCCAGAAGAAGCTCCTGGCTCCTGGCTTCGGATTGGCACAACTCCGGCCATTGCGGCCATTTGGAGAGTGAACCAACGGAAGGAAGAGACCTTTCTCCCTGTCTCTCCCTCTCACTGTAATTCTACTTCTCAAATAAATAAGTAAATAAAACCTTAAAAAGAAAATATAGGAGTGGGTGCTGTGGCACAATGGGTTAAGCTGCCGCCTGCAATGTTAGCATCCCATATTCTGCCAGTTCAAACCCCAGTAGCTCCACTTCCAATCTAGCTCCCTGCTAATGTGCCTGGGGAAGCAGCAGAAATTGACCCAAGTGGTTGGATCCCTGCCACCCACGTGAGAGACCTGGATGGAGTTCCAGGCTCCTGGCTTTAGCCTGATCCAGCCCCAGCTGCTGTGGCCATTTGGGGAGTGAACCAGGGGTTGTAGATCTCTTTCTCTGTCTCTCCCTCTCTCTCTGTAATTCTGCCTTTCATATAAATAAGATAAATCTTTTACAAATGAAAATACATAATTTTTAAATAAGAAAAGTTTAAGTTTTTGAAATAAATACATCAACATGCTTATTACCTAGAGAACTCTTATACATTAGTAACAAAAAAACAAAAGCTTAGAAAAAAAGGACAAGTGTTAGGTATTACAACAAAATAAGAAATATAAATGTTCGGTAAACATAAAGATGCTCAATATGTCCAAGAAAAGGAACTAAAACCGTAGCTCTTTTATTTAAACCTATCACGCTGGAAAATAAAGTTTCCATAGTAATGCCCAGAGCGGATGAGGGGGTAAGGAAACGAGCACTCTCCATCTCCCCTGGCAGGAGAGCACACCCAGGCTTCAGGGGGCGATTCAGAAATGCATCTCTCATGTCGCAGGTCTCCTGACCCCGAAATCCTGCTTCTAAGGATTGACACAACAGGAATCATACGCACGGGCAAAGATTCAGCTGCCAGAATGTTTACTATCATACAGCTTTTAATAATGAGAAAGTGAAAACAAAGAAGTAACATTTAAGGCACTGGTTACCCCAAGGAATCGATTAAATCATATTGTATGCAAGTATTGTTATTCCTGACTGCTGTTTAAAACGATGGGATAACAGAATATCAATAAGTAGAACAATCTCCCAAAAACATGGGGAAAGGACACAGACTTAATGCTGTACTATTCCCTTTATACGAAGTTCATGAAGGGACCCAACTTATCTGTGGTGCTGAAATCCAAAGAGCTGCTACCTAGGATTGTGGTAACCCAGTGGTGACTGGAAGGGAGTATGCAGGGCTTTCAGGGGCACAGAAGTGTTCTGGCTCTTGAGTGGGATGGTGGTTACATGGTATCTACAGACACTATAAAAGCCACCGAGCAGGGCCAGCGCCGTGGCATAGTGGGTACAGCCATTGCCTGCAGTGCACAGGTTCGAGTCCCAGCTGCTCCACTTCCAATCCAGTTCTCTGCTATGGCCTGGGAAAGCAATGGAAGATGGCCCAAGTCCTTGGGTGCCTGCACTTGTGTGGGAGACCTGGAGGAAGCTCCTGGCTCCTGGCTTTGGATCAGTGCAGCTCTGGCCATTGCAGCCCTTTGGGGAGTGAACCAGAAGATAGAAGACCTCTCTGTCTCTTTCGCTGCTTCTGCCTCTCTGTAACTCTGCCTTTCAAGTAAATAAATAAATAAATCTTTAAAAGAAAAAAGCCATGGAGCTCTGCTTACGATGTGTACACTGTATATAAATTATAGTTCATGTCTGCTCCCTCTCTCTGCCATTCTGTCTTTCAAATAAATAAGCAAATCCTAAAAAAGGGGAAAAGGCAAGGTGCAAAACAGTATGAATGAGGGGGTCTTCAAAAAGTTGAAGGAAAATGTGTATTGGGGAACCGTATGCATGGATTTCAAAAATGGCTTTGCACCATAGTCAACTTGTCTTTTCATTCTATTTTTACACAAACTTTGTGGAAAACCCTCAAATAGTATGCTACCGTTTGTGTGAAATGGTATATGCATGTATAATTGCATTTACTTGCAAATGCACAGTATATTTCTGGAAAGATCCACAAGAAGCTGGCTGGTAATGCTTCCCCTCCAAAAAGGGAACTGGAGGTGAGGAAAGAGGGGTGGAAGGAAGCTGACTTTTCATTGTATATATTTTTATTTATCTGAATTTTGTCACAGGTGCCTGAGAGATTTATTTAAAAAGTTAAATTAAAAATTGTAAAATAATAAAAAATTACACAAAAATATTTAATGATGGTGAAATTTCATGATATTTTGTTAGTAAAGGTAGGTTCTAAAACCATGTCCATAAATATGGAAGAAATAAACACTGGAAATAAATACTGTTCATCGAATTACTAAGGGTGCTTTTCTTGGGATGATTTTTATAGTTTCTTCTAATTGCTTTTCCTTACCTCTGTCAACAATTAAAATCTAGTAGTGTCATAGTCACGTAATTTCTAAAGGTATTAAAGAAAACATACCTTAATTATTGAATTCTAACCTATCTCAATGTTTCTCCAGCCAGCGGCCAAGAGACAGAAGCAAACAAAATGTGTCTGTCAGGCCGATGCCTCTCAGCTCTTCCACCAGTGATCTCAATCCACGCTTCATGAAACCAGCGTCTGGCCAAAGGGGAGCAAGTACAACTCGGAGGCCAGCCTCGTCCCTCCTCTCTCCCTCCTGCGAACAGGGGCACCAACGCACTCACACCCACTCAAAACATTCCCAATGACCAGACTCCGGAAGGCTCTGCGGACGCACTGGAATGGAGGGCGCTCTCCAAATGCTGAAGCCAATGGCTGCCTGCTGGCCTCCTTCCTCAGCCCTAGCTGGGGAGAAGGAACAATGCAGAGGGTAAAAGGGTGGGGCTCTCAGCTGCAGGAGCTGGGAGTACATCTAATAACCTCCTAAGCAGGAAAAGCCCTAGGACACGGGGAATCAGCTCAGGGGTGCTGGGAAGGCCTGCTGCCCGCTCCCCTTCTCTTCCTGGGCACTTCCATCCCAATCAGCTCTTTTCTCCTTTACCTTCAGATCCTTACTCCTGACCAGGTGTCAAGTCCTTTCACCTTTCTACCGACCATGCTCAGGATGAGTGGAGCCGTGCCTGATCTTTTCAGGAGAATAACTAGACCTGTGGTTTTCTACTTTTCCTGCCTCGAGACTATTCACACGGGACTCTCCACCCTTATTTCCATCTCTCATAACACACAATTACTGAGTCCCGCTGCAGCAGATTGTGAGGGTCCCTTCCCTTCCCTGGGGGAGCAGACACATAATTAGGAAAACCAACTCTGATGTCCCTCTCCCCGGGGCACTCCATAGCACCTAAATCCAGGGTTTCTAGAAGGCAAGAATCCCCTTAAACGCCCCCAGCACCAGAGACCCTGGCCCACAGGCCGCTCTTCACAAATATTTGTTGAATAAACATAGATGCTGATGAGGAAGACGGCAAGAAGATACCAGGCGCCTGGAGATCTGGATGAAGCAATCGGTGAGAGGGGAAAGTATTAACCACTTCCCGATTTTAGCGAAAGAACTCGTGGGGGAGACAGCATATAAAATAATAACAGCTAATTCTCATTAAGAGCTTATTGTGTGTCTGTCACCATGCAAAGCAGCTTTATGCATCATGTCATTTAATGCTCACTGTAATCCCAGAAGCTCAGTACTATTATTACTCTCACTTCATACACGAGGCATCTGAGGCTCGGGGGGACGGCAGCTAGCCCGCAATCACACAGCTGAGAAACGGGGCAGCATGGTTCCAAACCCAAGCGATCTATTCCAGACTCACACAGAGGAAGCGAAGTGCACCCCCTGCTCAGATCCTTATCATGGCTTCCCCCCCACACCCCTGCTGCCCCAAATGCGCCCCCCCCCATTCTTTTCCCTCAGCTCTTTTGGTGTGGCCTTTCTCCAAGTGCTTCCAGACAGTAGGGAAATTCATCATGCCCTTTGTCCAGCCTCAGCCCCTTTCTCAGAAACATGCAGTTCTCCCACCCACCCTTTCAGGAGAGCCTCCCTCGCCCTCTCCACCTCCAGGTATTCCAAGACCCTGCGAGCAGAAGTATTCCCTGAGCCCCTCCACCTTTTTTAGAACTGCTCCTGCAATCACTCTCTCCCACCACCAGCAGATACGGTGCTCATTTGTCCTCGAAGCCTCTGGAGCATCTCTCCAGGACTCGGCAGCCCAGGATTCTTTGTTCTGCAGCCCAAGCTTCCTGGCCGTCTCCTGGTCCATTTGTGTATCCCAGTGCCTTTCTGTAGTTTTCCACCATGCGTGCTGACTCAGCTAATGGGGGGGAGGCTAGAAGCAGGGGTCCAAAGGTGACCAACCTGTTCAAGGCTCACTAAAACACTTGGTAGAAGCTGAACTTCAAGCACCAGGCCCGATTTCCATGGTGACATCCCTGGGGAGGGTTGCCATGGTAATGATGGAGCGACACCGGCCACAGTGAACATCACAGCCCCTCTCTGTTTTCTCTGATGAGATTCCCCCAAAGCTAAGGGGGGCCCTATTCCCTGCCCCTCTTCAGGTAGCAAAGGAATTCCAAACCACCCTAAACCGTACTGACTCTGATCCAATGCCACTGCAGCTCCCAACCCAGCTTGTCCCAACCTAGATTTTCCCAACAGGAACTTGATGGTGGTTTCTTCATCATTGGCAGCCCCGTGGGGGGTGGCGTGTAGACCCCTGAATGAAGATGGGGAGTGTATGTGCATGTACGTGTCTCCTCCCATATCTGGTATGGACATGGCAGCCCAGACAGCAGGCCTTGGGACACTGCTGAGAGACGTCAAGGCGGGGAAAGACAAAAACAGAGACATTTACGAAGGTCCAGGGAAAGTCACGTTGGATTCCGAGTGTGCAAAGAGCAAAACAAGATGCACATGACACATACACAGTGACCCAGACACCCTGCTACCATGACTCAGGCCGTTAGCTTTGACTAAGCCCCATCCCCCAGATTCCGGAGAGAAGCCAGAGAGAGGAGTGGGGGAGACATAAGGCACCTGGAACTGTCTCTCCAGCTTCCTCTCCTACCCTCTGCCCAGCAGAACCAAGCCCAGAGCCCGCCGCAGTGCTGCAGAGGTGGAGGGAAGAGCTGAGGCAGGAGGGACAGAGGCTGGCTCTAGGGACAGCTCCCTGTCCCACCTTTGCTCTTCCTGCACCTTCCCAGCCATCCCAAAGCAGATTCCGCCACCAATTCCCTACACCTGGGGCCCCCAAGAGAGCTGGAGGACAGGGGAGGGGGAGGAGACGTGCTGCCTTGGCTGGGACCCTCCAGGCTCTCCTCAAATCACGTCTCCCGTGACCCTCACTCTCCCGAATGCAGAACCAACAGCGAGTCTAGGAAAGCAGGCTCCAAGGGTGCTGCCTGGGACAAAATGGCCCCCATAAGCACGGAGGCTTAGAGTGAGAGATTGACAGGGAGAGCCAGGACAAGGGAAGATGGGAGCAGCAGGCAAAACCGACAGGGAAACGTGAGCAGTGGTGCTGGGAGAGAGTCGGGATTGGTGGCGGGGGAGGAGGGGGTCCTCCTTTTGCTTCCCCTCTCCTCCCTCTTCACCCTGATTGGATCTCTCTTGTTAGGCTGGTCCAACTGCACGGATGAGCACCACAATTCCTCCTGCCAGCACCACCCCCTGTCCCATGCTATCATACCAGGGGTCCCATCTACAGGAAACACCTTCCAGAACAAGCAAGTTGGGCCTTTTGTGGATTCGTTCCCTCTGGCCACCTCTCCCCATCTTTCGGCCATTTCGTCTCAGGGGACCTCACACTCCAGCTCCCACAGCTATAGTCTGCTGCCCAGACTCTTCATAAAGGAGCTGCCAAGGCCTCACCCGGGCTCTGGCAGCTTGGCCAGACTGCTCCACCAGCCAAGGCCTGAGGTCCCTAAGATAAAGTAGCAGAAACCCCCACTCATACACGTCCATGTGTGCACACACACAGGGCAAAGGCAGCCCCTTGGATTCACAGTGTGGAGGAAGGCACGGGGTGGTGACAGTCCAGGGCCCCTGGGGCCCAGGAAGCAGGTCTCTCCCTAAAGCATGTTTACTCCAAGTCCCATTCTCCCTGACACCCAAGGCCCCGGCTTCCTCCCCTTCTTTCCTTAGCTCCTTTACTCCTGCTTCCAGCTGCCTTGCACCAAGCACTGGGGATCAAAGAGGCACCAAACGTGCCCCTGACCTTGAGCACTGCCCTCCCTTCTCAAACCAGCTACACTTTGCTGGCCCAGACTCTCTCAAACCCTGCAGAAGAATCAACCCCAGATCCTGCAAACTGTCCACTGACTGAGGGTCCCCACCCACCCGGCAAAGGGCAAGGCCTAGCAACTCTCTTCGAAGAGGCAGACCAGAAATGGGGAGGCAGTGGGAGATACAGGAAGATGTGTGGGCTCTGCAGGCACAGATCCAGGTTCAGATCCACACGCTGACAGCGTGACCTTGAGAAAGTCATTCAACTTCTGTGGGCCTCAATGTCCTCATCTGTGAAATGGAAATGTTGATGCCACTTCCGAGTGCTGTTTTAAGGGTTAAATAATAGAGTAATCAGCACGCGGTAAATATCAGTTCTCCCTCTCCAGATCTCCCCCAAGACAGCGGCTGCCACCTGGAGGAAGAGGCGGCTAGCCACTTTTCACTGGATCAACAAGAGAGAGGATGAATAAGCACGTACTGATTGTGGTCTCAGGGCCTGGTCATTTTTGCTGGTGTGGGGAGGGATTAGGGGGTCTGAAGTCCTCTGTTTACAGCACCTGAGATGGAGGGGCAGACCTGTTCTTAGGATCTCAGAGGTTCCCCCACAAAACTGGGTGTGGCATCAATGCATTTTTCTCCCACCCCAAAGTCCAGGCTGTAACTACTTCGGGAGCTGAGGGGATCTTGTCCTACAACCCATTCCCATTCAGACATCAGCAGAGAGCCCTGGCCGCCCACCTCCCATTTAGCCCTTAGGCCAGCCTTCCCCTCCCTGCCTGGGCTCTGGGGTAGAGACCTGAGCCAACAACAAAGGGAAGATGTGCTTTCTCTGGGGGAGAGGGAAAACAGCGGAAAAACACGGTACTGGCTCTAAGTCTCTCTGCCGGGACTAGCAAAGGGGACTTGGGTCTCCTGATGGTGGAAGTGGCCCACTCCCACCCTGCAGAGCCGGGCCGCCGGCAGGGCCAGGCCACACCCAGTCATCGGGATACAGGGGAGAAAAGGAGGGGCTGCAGCGGAAGACAGGATGAGCGGCGGGGACGGGGCGCAGGGTGACAGGCAGAGGCGAAGCTCTTGGGGGAGAAGATGCCACCTCCCGCCCCCTCCCCTAATTCCCTGCCATGGCGACACTCACCCCAATGACGACGCTGTCGTCTCCTTGGAAAATGGGGATGAACTTGTCCCCCCGCAGAATCTCGGCCTGGTTCAGGGGCCGAAATCGGCAGAGCACCTTGATGCTACATTCGTTGTTGGTCTCCGCCATGGTGGGCGCCGGCGCGGGGCTGGAGCACTTCTTGGGCTGCAGAGGTGAGGCGCGCGGCGCAGGAGGCCGAGGCACTGCACAGGTGCTGGCTCGCTGGGCCGGGAAGACAGCCGGGGGGCGCCGGGGCGAAGGCTGGCGAGCAGGGCCGGGCGCGCTTTCTCGAGGCTGCGGCACAAGGATGCGGGCGACCTGGGCGTCTGGTCCTCTCGGCTCTGCCTCTCCGCCCCTCGCGCTGCAGCGCCGCGCTGCGGGCCTGGGCGGGGCGCGCCGGCTCGGGGCGGGGCCTCCTTCGCAGGGGGCCGCTCCGCCCCGCGTCGACCACCGCACTGGGGCTCGCGGCTCTCCTCGCTTCCTCCCCCTCCACCCCCGCCCCCGGAGATGACCTTGCCCTCACCTCTGTCCCGACTCAGCTCACTTGCTGCCTCTCACCCCACGCCCCCGAGTTGTGCGTCTGTCGCTCAGACTCCATCCCCTGACAGGGATGAGGGGACTGCATGGACCTGCCACCTCGGTAGGAAAGGTGGGCCACCCCATCAAGGTCCTCTCCCCAGAGCACACACTCCTCACCCCCCTCCACCCCCACCCCCGCCCACTGCGTACAGCACCGAGGCCTGACTGCCCACCGAACTGGGCCTGCAAGAGCTGCTGGCCGCTCCCCAGTGGAGGTGGGTGTCCAGGTGCCGGCGGCAGCGAGGGGCTACAGGGAAGGGTCTGGCTACTCCCTTCTACATCCCTCTACTACCTGCCCCCAGTACACATGGGACCTCCAGTCTGAGGCAACATAAGCTCCCATTCTGGGCTGTCAGAATTCAAAAGCAGATAAAATTCTCATTTTTGCCTTTTAGGTTGAGGCTGGGCTGGAGTAACTTTTGCAAGAGAAAGGGGGTCAGCATTCTGTGAAGGAGGGGTGCTGATGGGAGTGGGATGGGAGGGTGACCGCCTCCATCTGGGTTTGGGGCAGGCTTAGGCACCCGAGTGTGTATGTGCTTCCCAGTCTCCAATGAACACAGCCCCAACACCCCAGCCCCTTTCTCGGGCCTTTCTTTGCTGCTGCTCCTCTTTCGCTGATTAAAAAAAAATGTTTTAAAGAAAAAAAAAAAAGTCCGGAGATTGCTCATTCTTCCTCCCCCTGGGTCAGCTCCTGCTGCAGCCTCTGAGCCGAAGCACCAAGAAGCGGCTGAATTGATTTTCTCCTCGCGTCACAGGCCTCAGCTGGCCAACAGAGGGATGGATTGCTGGAGTGGAGGCTGCAGGCCAAGGGAGGGGCAGGATGATGGGAGACGGAGGGGGGGATTGTCTAGAGGGAGTCAGATGCTGTGGGCAAGGGAGAGGGACTGATGGCCCGGCCCCACGAGACAGAAGCGCTCAGAACACCGCCGACCCCTCTTGAATCTTCAGGGAGCTGCAGGAAAGGGGTCTGGCCTGAGGAACGGGTAGCAGGGCAGCAGGACTCTGGAGAGGAAGCAGAGGCTTGGGCAGGAGCCCACAGAGAGAATGACAGTGATTCCAAATTCAGGAACTCTCCAGTCACTTGGTTTGGCACTGTTTCTCTGTGTTGCAGCATCTGGCAAGTTCAGGAAACATCCCAGGGGCTCCAAGGTGGCATCCTTAGTGAAGGGGCTTCAGATCGCCAGTCCATGGGGTGGGAGGTCACTGGTCACATGCCATCAGAAGCTACATGAGTTTTTCAAAAAGCTGGATTTGTTGTGTCTCAAAGGGCTGTCTTTTATTCTGAGAGCCTGCCCTTCCTACTTTTTATCGAATGATGATGGTGATAACAGATAGATAGCAGGTTTTTCTGTCTGTAATGTCCTTACTTAGTAAAATAAAAAGACAGCAATGCTATGTCTGCCCTCAAAAAAGGCTTGTTGTTTTAATTTTACCGGACCGTGACATTCAAAAGTCCAGGAACTGTTGGCCAAGTGATTAAGAACACAGTGTTCAAGCATGGAAGCACCACTTATCCTTTCCTGAACTTCTGTAGGATTGCCAGGTTTGAAAAGCACAAAACCAAGATGCCCACTTAAATCTGAATTTCCGGTAAATAATAATTTCTTTGTGTCAGTATATGACATGGAATACACTCATAGAAAAACACAACACAAATGGCCTTTTGTTTACCTGAAATTCAGTTGCAGCTGGGCGCCCTGTATCTTATCTGCCAGTCCTAATTGGCCAAGGTTGCTTAACTTTTCCGTTCCTAACAAACATGCACTAAGCACTTAGGAAATGTTACTTCTTGCTATTGTTTCTGAAGCCAGGGCTATGCTACCCAGCAGGACTAGCTGTGTGGTTTTCTCTAGGCAGGTTCTGGGAGGCCAACACAGCAGCTGTACACGTTATTCACAGACCTGCTGTAGCGATAAAAGCAAGCAGCTGTGTGATGGAGCACCCCAGGTGCGTTAGGGCCGGTCCCGCCCCGGCGCGGGGGACCCAGACTACACATCCCACAATCCTAGGCGGCGTCCCCTGGCCATTACCTCATCGCCTGGCCTCGTTTTCGCCAATCCCTGCCTCTCCAGGGGTGTGGTCGCGGGCTGCTCTCGCGACTTTTGCTTTACCCTTCTACTGTGCTTTTGTCGCGAGACTTCCTGCGCCTCTGCCGCTCCCTTTGCCGCCGCCTTAGCCGGGGACCCGGACCCAGCCTCTCCCCTACCCGGTCACCGGCCCCGGCTTCACCGAGGCCCCGGTCCCCCAGCCCCGCCTCGCCGCCGCCATGGCGGACCCTAAATACGCCGACCTTCCCGGCATTGTGAGTACAGGGCCGGCCCCGGTTCCCTAGGACCGCGGCCCCGACCTCCCAGGGACCCCCAACAGAAACCTACCCGCGACCCCTCCCGCCTGCAGCCCCTCCTCAGCCCCGAGGGCTCCCGCCGCTGCTCTCGGCCGGCTGCAGCACCTCCCCGGACCACTGACGCGGCCGGGGCCAGGCCGGGCTTTCAGACAGCCCACCAGGCCCTCTTTCCGGCAGCCGCCGGCTTCTCGGCCCAGAAATCGTCTCCGGGCGCTTACCACTTGTACCCTTGTGTTTTTACCATCTGTGTCAACCCCGCCCGTGCCTCTCCAGACCTCCCCATGAGTGCCCCGTCCCTAGCCCCGACACACAACACCAGGCCCCTTGTGGTCCTAAGCCTGCCAAGGAAGAGGTTCCTGTGGCAGAACCCCTTCTTGTGTCACATGGGGAGGTCTGGCCTTCGGGAAGCCGGCGCCCTCTTACCCACATGCACATGTTGGCTTTTTGTGCTGCCCGGCCTGAGTTCTTGGGGGTGGGGCACAGGAGGTAGGGTGCTGGGTCCTGAGTCACTGTAACTCTTCAGCCAGGGTAGTGGTGTACAGGGCCTAATTCGAGGATAGCCCTCACCTCCTTCGGACGTGCCCCCCTCCAGAATCAGGGTTTGTTATCACTAACACTTACCCTCAGCTCCCAGTTGTGCCCACTGTCATCCCCACTACTCGGAGATCGGGGTGCAGACACGCTGTTGACAGCGCAGGTGGAGGAGAAGGGACAGGATCCTGGCATCACAGCCTGCCTTCACCGTTAGCTCGTTCAAATGGGAGTGGGGAAGGAGGTGCTGATGGGTGCTGGGTAGTGAGACTGGGTGGTCCCTGCTTCTGCCTGCAGGCCAGGAACGAGCCAGATGTGTATGAAACCAGTGATCTACCTGAGGATGATCAAGCGGAGTTTGATGCGGTAAGACACTGTGCTGCCTCGGGACTCCTCCCCCAATACAGGCCCGTCCCCTGGTCTGCAAAGCCACAGCAATAAGCGGGTATGCCAACCCCAGGCTGCACAGCTTGCATAGGCCTTCCTGGCCTCACAGGCGCTGAGGAGCAGAGCCAGGAGCGAGAGTCAAGCCAGTAGGGTTACCGCTAACGAGACCTGTGTGCAAAGCCCCGGTCCTTGGGCCTTTAGATATTTAAACTGAAATAAAACAGTTCCATTTGGCACTGGTGACTTAGTTCAGGCCCTGGGTTCTCATCCAGAGCAGTGAGCCATGATGCGTGAGCACTCCGGATAAAGAAAGTAGGCTTTCTACATGTTCATGAGAACCTTACCAAGAACTAGACTTTGAAGTATAGAGGACTACTTCTTACAGCCATGGGGCAAGGAAGATTATTTGGAGATGTTAGATAAGGGAGCTGATCAGAACAAAAGAAGTTTGAGGAAGAACACAAGTGTTTCATGTCAGCAGAGGAGAGGCTGTGGTAGCTCTTTCAGATCCAAGAACTCAGGAGGAAGAAGCTAGCAGTGGAGACAGTTTAACCATGAGGAGAGCCTTTTTTTTTTTTTTCTTTTTTTAAGGAAATATGACTATGAAAGGCAGAGAATTTTTTTTTTAAATATGAAAGGCAGAAAGAGAAATAACATCTGCTGGTTCATTCCCTGTCTGCCTGCAATAGCTGGGGCTGGGCCAGGCCGGAGCCTGGATCCAGGAACTCAGTCTGGGATTCCCGCGTGGCTGGCTGGGATCCACATGCTTGAAGCAGTCACCTGCTGCCTCCCACAGTGTGCATTAGCAGGAAGCTAGACTGGAGCAGAGCTGGGATGGAAACCCAGACGCCACGGTACAGGCTGCAGGTGGCCCACGTGGCTTCCTAACTGCTGCCCCAAGCAGAACCATTCAGCATCATTTATTGAATGTGTTTATTCTTTGTGCAGCACAGAAGAAGAAATGCCCCTGTCCTTAGAAAGCCCAAGACTAAGGGAGAATTGGGATACATGTAGGAAACATGGGGGAAAAAACAAAATTGAGTGAACGAAAATGAACATAGTGAAAACTCTGTGTGTAAGTGCCAAGGGGGACAAAAATCTATTAGTATATTTCACAGGCTGGGTTTTAGGTTCTTGTGTTTCCAAAGAGAGCTGGGTTGAGTCACGTTGATTGTATGAGAGCTCAGAGAAGGTGTGACCAAGAGTCACTGGGAACAGGCTCAGGATGCGTGTCTGTAAGTCCTGTGGCTGTATCTGTGGGGCTGGTTAGTTCTGGGGAATGCTGGTTGCTGGCTTCCTATGTATGGCTTGGCGTACTCACTTATTTATTTGATTCCCCCTTGTGGAAGTGCTTCCTACGTTGTGGGGAACACCTTCCCTGTCCCCTCTCTCAGTGATGTGTTCCTTGTGGCTTCCATACTCGCTAGCATGTCAGTCTGTCCCCCAAGCTTGAGTATCTGGAGATAATGCAGATGATGTTGTTGCCAAGGATCTGAGGGTGCACCTGTCACTCCAAGAGTGTGCACCTGTCGCTCCAGCAAGCTGCTTCCATCCTCACAGGATAGGAGTGTGTATGCTGAGAACTTCCCTGTGCTGCCACAGCTCAGAGACTATTCAACTCAAGCCTGGGCCTCTGCCTATAAAATAGCATGCCTTCATGGTAAGATAATGAATAGAACTCTGTCCCTTTGGCAGTGATTCTGATACAAATTGGGTAGTGTCACAGCGGTTCCCTTTGCAAACAACAACAAAAAATACATTGTAATTTTTCTTTAGAAGATACTGAGATCTCTCTTTATAATAGAAGGTGATGCCCATTTTTGGCATGGAAGGACCCTCTGGTTGTGCAGCTCTGGATGGCGAGTTCTCCCCACTAAGCCTGAGCAGCCCATCTGAGTCGCTTCTAGCGAGGTGGCTGCTGGGGAGGAGATAGCATGAAGGTTCATTTCCTGCATCCAGGATGCCACGACAGTGATGCCTAGGAGCTTGGAGCTAAATAGGAGGGCGATGAAGCTGCAGCTGCCTCCCCACCAGGCTCGGCAGAGTGCCTGTCCTCGCTAGGAAGGAGCGGGGGTGGGGAGTGAGACCTTCAGCTGCTTCAGGGCCCCTGGGGGCTGCGATGTATCCTGATGCCAGCTAACGTTTGTGGCCGTGCGAGTCTCTGTGGGCCTTTGGAGGGCAGCTTTCGGGAAGTCAGCTGAGTAATGGCTCTGCCGTAAGCATGCAGTCAGAGGAACAGGGAGTTGTTTGCTGAAGTCTATCCAGAAATGGCGCCTCCAGGGGCCTGGACTCTCAGTCCCACCCAAGGCGACGGTGCTCATCGCCACTCTTGTGGCTGGACCCGTGGCATTTTCTGTCACCTCCTTAATGCCTGGCAATAGCATTCTCTGCCTTAGTCTCCAGATTGTTCTCAACTTTGATTTTATGAGCTTTTGAAATAGTTAATATATGCACACAGACCCAAAAACGCAAGGCTGGCTGATGAAGCGTCCTTCCCACTCCTGGACAGCCTACTTGGTGGGGGCCTCTTGGAGGGGAGCTGGTCTTTTACTTAAAGTAAGCGTCAGTCAGTGTTGACCGTCCCTCCTTCCCCTGATTTCTCCACTGAGAAAGAAATTGGGCTGTGGGAGGGAAGAGCGTCCTCTGATGTCCCTTGATCTTAATGGCCAGTTTAAGGGAAACACACAAGGCTTGATTCCCGTTAGTGGGGAGGATGGGTGAGGAAAGCAGCAGATGATCCAAACTTTGCTACAGATAGTTCTGATTTGTCCGTTTCCCTGTGAAGCAGCACTAGCAGGAAGTAGAAGAGGAATGACCTGCAAACTGTGCAGGCTGGCCCTGTCCCCTCATGCGGGAGACCTCTCCTCGCTTCAGACACACCCGGGTTTGGCTGGGGCAGCCGGCTCATTGGGAGACTTGGCTTAAAATGTCTCGTGAGGAAGCTACTTCCCATGGAATTCCCTCCCCTGGGCCCACAGCCTCCCTTGGGTCAGGGAGGGGTCCTGCACGTGGCTTTTGAACTGCGGGAGTAAGAGGAGTGACCTTTGAAAACCTCCCCGGAAGCAGGATTTCGTGTCTCCCTTCGTGGCGTAACTGCCTGCAGTTCCACGCTGAAAGGTGGCCTCGCCATAGTTCGGGTGGGCTCTGGCAGGCTGAGTTCTCCTAAGGGTAGATGATGCTGGGCGCCCTCCAGCCTGCGGGAACAAACAACAGGTCCCCTTCCTTACGGCCTAGAATATCACAGAGATGCTTGATTGTGTTCGTTGACTGTTGGCGCATTTGAACTTACCTGAGTTTTTCCTAATGCTTCCCCCATCCTCCCTCCTCACCACCTTGCCTGGACACTAGTTTGCACAAGTAAGACCATTCAATGCTTCTTCTCTGCATGTTTTTCTCATCTGCCATCTCGCATGCGATGCTGTGCCGCTGTGCTGTTGTTGTAGCTGATTGTTTTAAATTCCATCGGGTCCTTAGCTGGGTCACTGAGGGGCCTGCTGGCCTTAGGTTTGAAGATCATTAATCAAGGTGTAGAAACATGACTGTGATCCACGAATCATTGTCTTTTCCCTTTGTGAGGGCTGCAGAATAAAACTGTCCAGCGGAGGATGGGATAGAAACATGGAGGCTGTGGATGCTCTGAACATGAGGCGTTTAGGGGTCAGAGTCAAAAGGAGGCTGCCCTTCTCTTCCTCAGACGAGATGGGATGCAGAGATTTTCATGGAATGACATTGAGCCTTCTAGATAAGAGTGGACAAGGGGAACAGCCACAGGCCTCACTTCTTAATTGTGTGTGGATTTTCCCCAAAAAAATCTTCATAATCCCCTATGCTAAGTAAGATGGGATGGGAGGAGGCTATTACGTGCACCTTTCAGAAAATAATTTGGATTATTTAAAAAAAATAATAATTTGGGTTCTTTGTGCTTTGGCGAGTCTTTGTGTTTCTGCACCCCTCCTTAGAGATGGATGTATGGATGATCAACATTATATTGGTCCATCCTGGACAGTTTTCTTCTGTGGCTCTGTGCATCCTCCTCGTCGTCATGGTTATGAGGTCCCCTTGGCTGCAGTGTTGGTGTAGAGCCTGAACAGGCTCAGGGAGCAGCCGTGGCCGCGTCTCCTGTCTGCTGTAGAACTTTAGGTCTTGCCCTCAGAGGCACAGCCACGTAGCCAAACAGCCCTGGGGCATCTGGGAGTCCCTTAGTGAGAAGGGCTGAGAGTCAGTAACTGGTAAGCCAGTTCCCAGGACCAGTGCACTGAAATATCCCAGTCAAGGTAGATATGGTGTCCTTGGTTTCCATGGTGACTGTTACAAGAATTATGCCAAAAATCTCATTGTCCCTCTCACCTCATAGGACAAACCTGGAGGGATGGTATAAAGTATTTACAAGCTAATATACCATTTTTCCTTCTCTTTGACTTTTCCAACTCCCCATTCTGCCCATCCTGCATAATTTTTTTTTTTTTAAGATTTATTTATTTATTCTGAAATCAAAGAGAGAGGTCTCCATCTGCTGGTGCACTCCCTAAATAGCCACTGACAGCCAGGGCTGGGCCAGGCCAAAGGCAGAAGCCAGGAACTCCATCCTAGTCTCACCCGTGAGTGGCAGGGGCCCAGGTATTTAAGCCGTGTTCCCTGCCTTCTTCAGCTCCTTAGTGGAAGTGGATCAGAAACAGAATAGCCAGGGCTCAGAACCAGCACTCCGGTGTGGGATGTGGGCATCGTGAGCAGCGGCTCGACCTGTTGCACTGCAACACCAGCCTCATTCCTCATGATTTAAACTTAAGCTTACACCCCAGTGAACTCTCTCCCCCTCCTTAGTTTCTCCCAAGCAGGTTTTAGCTTGGGATGAGATAGAGAAAGGCATAGTCTCATACTTCGCACATGTGTGCAGCTCTGCATTCGTAGCCCACTCTGTGCAGGGACCGGCTTCCTGGACTGGAGCACCTGGAACCACCACCTCTTGCCTGGGCTAAGAGAGGGCTCTTGGCTGAGCTTGACCCCACTGGCATCAGCCAGGGAGTGGAGGGGTTGGAGGTCAGATCTGTCTGGCTGAAGTCTTGGGAAGGAAGTGCGTGTCATTATCCCACCACGGTTTTCATACATGTGTAACTGTCCTCAGCCTTTCTCACGTCCATCTACCATTGACAGAAATCCTGGAAAGGCCGGGCATACAGCCAGATTTCCCCTGCTGGCAGTTCTAAACCAGTCGTGCCCGGGAGTGACAGCCGAATCCCTGGGGTCTGGAGTAAATTAACACCTTCAGTATACTCACCCTTCCCCGTGTCCACCCTCCAGTGCCTGTGAACAGAAGGTTGAAGAGACATGTTCTGCGCATGGGCTGGGGGTCTTGGTGTCCTTGGGGCTCTTTGTGCTGGCATATCACGCAGATCTGCCCTGGGCCTCTCAGAGCTGCGGGCTGACTTCCCAGCTATGCAGGATGGCCACAAGTGCACCAGGCTGCAGGAGGAACCAGTGTTTGCCTCGCCTCTTCTCTGGCAGCAGGAAATGTGAGCAGGGCTGCAGTTAGGTGCTTCCTGTTTCCTTAGACTCACCACCTGTACCTGACAGGTCTGTCCTGCCTACCCTGAAGGCATATTGGACCACCCGCATGGGCACTATCGTTCTGACTGATGAACTCTTCACAACCGGAGGAACTGGGAGACAGAGACATGGGCCATGAGCTAGTAAAGGGAACTCCCCCTTAAGAATTGGGAGCCCTCCGCCAGCTGTGGGTCCTCAGCATCTCCATGACCTCTGCCTCATGTTCTGCCACTTCTAGAGCCGCCCTCGCCCTCAGCCTTCTCTTCCCGCCCTTTCCATTCTGTGCCACTAGCTTGTAACGTCTAACCCGTACCTCTCACACCCTACATCGCTTCTGGTGATGGCAAAGCTTCATGACATCCTCACCACCAGAGGAAAGGGTCTCATGCTCTTCTTTCTCTTGGAGTATACGGTGACCCCAGCGGAGATTCCTTGGCCCCCAGACCTTGCTAGGCTCCCCTGGGGCCCTGTGGTGCAGTGTGTTGGAAGACTGTCATGTAGTGCATGTGACAATTTGCTAATAACAATTTTGTCTTTTTTTTTTCCCCTCCCTCATCCCCATTCCCCCACTCCCTTTCTTTTTTAACTCTTGATTTTCTCACCTCTGGGGAAACCACAAGGAGCTGGTAAGAAGCCTGACCTTTCGTCTGCTTTTTAACGGGGTGTGCTGTGCTGGGCAGTTGTTTCTCTTTGTGTCTCTACTAAATCTTCATCCCTAGCCTCAGCCCTACGCCCGCTGACAGCCTTTCTCTGTCTCACAAGTCACCATAATGATACTGGCCCAACCCATACCCCAGATCTGCAAGACGCTGGTGGAGTAGGTGCCACCGGACGACTAGCGTGTGCTGCCCGCCTGAGGCTCCCAAGGTCACAGCCTCCAAGAGGGCCCGAGAGGATGCCAGCGGCAGGCTGACCTCCCGGCCCAGGGCATGCTCCTGCCGCAGGGAACCTGGGATCAATGCCTTGTCCATGTCTGCGACCATCCAGAACCCCTGAGGCGCGCCTCCTTAGGGCCTTAAATAAGGAAGTAGGTTCTTGTGTGCATAGCGCCCACCAGTAACAAGGGCTTTATAGACAGTATCTATGATTAATTTCCTTCGTGGCTCTGTAGGTTATGCCTCCCATTCCTCTTTTTGTAAGACGACTAAAGACAAAGATTTCTGCCTCATTGGTCTTGATGTAGGGCTTTCAAAGGGAGAAGTGGTGTATCCTCAAATGTGACTTAATATGGTTGTCTCTCCTGAGCCTGAGTCCTTGGCAGATACTGGACAGAGGCCAGAGAGCACAGCTCTTTGGCCTGTGGATGCTTTGGCTATATATAACATTTCAGAGAAGGTTAAAGAGATAATTATTGGCACTCGAACGGCTCTTCCCAGGGCACTTACATATGGGACATTGAGCCCTTGTTTCCCCTGGATCTGTAGCTCTTGTCCCTCTGCCCAGCAGTTTCCGAAGAAGAGGTGAAGATCAAAGTTGCTACTTGTTCCTCACCCTCTCCTTCCCTCCTCTTTAAAGCTGCCAGGCACATTGATCTCTTCTCTAGCAGGGCAGAGATGGAGGACAGGGCTTCCTTCTCTCAGCTCTACTCCCTCAGGGCGCACCTCCGCCACCTTCCCTCCCCAACAGCCAAACACAGGCAGTCTCAGGCCTGGCTGCAGATTGGAGTCACCTCGGTAGCTGGCCCTAGTCCAGAACAATTAAATCCGACTGCACAGAGGTGGGCCCAGGCCTAAGTGGTTCCAATGTGCAGTCAGAGGTGCAAACTGTTGTCCCAGGTGGAGGAAAGAAGATCCATTCGCCTTCCTCCTGTGGACGTCTCGGTGTAGTTCTTGGACGTTTGGTAAGGAGGGGACCTCTCGGCCTCGGGTTCTAGGTTACAGTCTGACTCTGCTGCGCCCCTGTGTATGGAGAAGCTTCTGTGCTGGAGGCACAACAGAGGCCAGGAGAGAAAGCAGGTGCAGCAGCTGCTCTGTGAAGAGGTGCTAGGCTGGCTCCATCTCAGGGCCAACACAAGCCCTGGACCCAGGGTGCTCTTGGCAAGCAGATATTACTTGTGTTTCTGGCTTCTAAGACATCCCTTTAAAACTCCAGTAAGCCCTTGCCTCTTGCTGGCCTCTGAATTCTCCAGCCTCCTGGCAGCCTGGAAGCCAGGCCCCTGGTCAGGCCTTCTGCCAACCTTTGTGTCTAAGAACTGGTGTCTTACCTTCAGCAGGTTTAGAGTCCTCATAGTCTCCCTCAGAGTTAGTGGTCTGTCTGCCTTCCCTCTTTTCCCTCCAGCAAGGATGGGAGGTGAGCTGTAAACGGACTTGCTCAGTGGCAAGATTTACTTTTGGGAGGGGGAAGTTAAGAGGACAGGATGGTTTCTTGCCTTGAGTGCATGGTGTGTGCCCGACAACTGGGAGGGGTGGGGGGAAGGTTTATGTACAGAGTGGGTGGGGAGGTTTTGCTGCCTCTGTTGCCAGTTGAATCAGGGTGTTAATATTTATACAACTGAGGCTCCAAATTTACCAGGAAGCTTCAGTTTCCTAGGCTGAGCCCAGGTCGGCACCTTGGAATGTTGCCACCCTTTGCCCTTAGAAAATTAGGGCCCAGTCTCCTCATGGTTTAGGGAATGGGGTAGGAATTATAGGGTGAAGTGAGTGTGCCCCAGGCTGAACTACCTGTCCCTGCAGGAGGAGCTGACAAGCACAAGTGTGGAGCACATCATTGTCAATCCTAATGCTGCCTACGACAAGTTCAAGGACAAGAGAGTGGGAACAAAGGGACTCGGTGAGGCTGGGCTGGCAGTTGGGTGGAGGGGAGCCTGAAGGACAGGCCTGAGAAGTGGCTTGCTGTCCTTGGGTCTTGGTGTCTTTAGCTTCAAGGCAGGGCCCCCCTTGGAGATCTCTGGTGGGAGCCCTCACAGACATCTGAGACCACGGCTGCCCTGGGCCCAACTCAGGCCCTTAGTTCTGTCTTTTCTTGGCAGATTTCTCGGATCGTATTGGAAAGACCAAGAGGACAGGCTATGAGTCTGGAGAATATGAGATGGTTTGTAGCTTGTGTGTTAGTGGGAGGATGTGACCAACCTGTGTAGCAGCGCTAGAGGAGGGAGCCCAAGGGATGTGGTGGGGACTCTGAGTTTCTCTGGGTGGGGGTCCTGAGAATGCACAGCCCTCCCGCTGTTAGTCTCCAGGTCTTCTGTCCTGGGCTGTTGTAGTAGGCTCCTGAGTTGGATATAATACCCTTATGACTTGGGCTGGGTTTACATGGTTCTTGAGGCTCCCTGTAATGGGAGCTGTGCCATCACCCTGTGTTCACTCTCTAGCTTGGAGAGGGCCTGGGAGTGAAGGAGACTCCCCAGCAGAAGTACCAGCGACTACTGCATGAGGTCCAAGAGCTGACAAGTGAAGTTGAGAAAATCAAGGTGATTATAAGCTCTCCTCCCCTCTGCTGTGACCCACATAGCTGAGGAGGCACTCCCAGCAGGAGCAGAAAGATCCCCTAAGCCCCTGGCTGAGGGGCTGAGGTTCCTGGAGTTTGGGAACACACAGGAGTCTACACACAGTACCACAGGCAGGCAGGCTCCTGTGCTAAAACCATGCCAGTGACTCACGTCCAGCCGAAACTCTCCTGAAGGGTCGGGTCCGTTTTTTTTTCCATTGATTCACATTCCCCCCCCCCCCCCCCCCCCCCGGTCTGCCTCTCTTCACGCCAGACGACAGTGAAGGAGTCAGCCACTGAGGAGAAGCTGACCCCCGTGGTGCTGGCCAAACAGCTGGCAGCCCTGAAGCAGCAGCTGGTTGCTTCCCACCTGGAGAAGCTGCTGGGACCAGATGCCGCAATCAACCTTACCGACCCCGATGGAGCTCTGGCTAAGTGGGTGCCCTCCTTGATTGGGAAATCGCTGCTGGGTGGGGTTGTGGAGGGGCTCGGGCAGCCACTGGCAGGGAGACTGAGGGGAGAGTCGTGGCGTAGCCATTCCTCAGCACTGACTGTCGGGCAAAAGAGAGTGGCCCCCATCCTTCGTCTTGTCATTACTCGGTCTCCTGCCCCAGGCGCCTACTACTGCAACTGGAGGCAACAAAGAACAGCAAAGGGAGCTCAGGGGGAAAGACGGCTGGTGGGACCTCCGTAGAGAGCAGCCTTGTCACTTACGAACTGCATTCTCGGCCTGAGCAGGACAAGTTCTCTCAAGCTGCCAGAGTAAGTACGTGCACAGTGTCAGCTGGAGGCTGGGGCAGATGTGGCCCTGCGGATTCTCC